>NW_024081020.1:1044739-1251427 GCF_003009895.1 Hyaena hyaena
GGGGGGGGGGGGGGGGGGTGGCGAGCGAGAGGGAGTTACAGAATCCTAAGTAGGCTCTAGGCTCTGAGCTGTCAGCACAGAGCCTGACACAGGGCTCGAACCCATGAATGGTGAGATCATGACCTGAGCCGAAGTCGGAGGCTTAACCGACTAAGCCACCCGAGCGCCCCAGAAATGTTGCTTTTCAGCACTTTCGATGTGGCAGTTTGCACAGCCAGGTAGTCTCACTTTCTCCCAAACTGAGTCCCTGTCATGTACGGTCTTTATTGGAGTATTTTCTCTCTCCCCAGGAAGCACTTATTCCTGGGGCGCGGGAGCATCAGTCAAACGAGGCCACACCCCAAACCACGTATCACATTCACACTGTAGCATGATGCTTCTTCCATTTGTTTCTGGGAAGCAGATGGTAGAACTGAGTGCCCGATATTTGGCTATAAATGTTGTCAGACTCTAGAACTTGGCCTGAAGAACCGAGTGGCCCGTCACATCCTTGGTATGCAAATACAGGCATGCCTTTTGTTTTCTTTTTCAGGCAAAGGTAGGTAGGTAGGTAGTTTTCCTGATACTGTCTTTACTCAGTTAACTCTGGTATTCTAAAAAAAATTTTTTTAAATTCTTATTTAGTTTTGAGAGAGAGAAAGAGAGAGACAGAGTGCGAGCAGGGAATGGTTAGAGTGAGAGGAAGACACAGAATCTGAAGCAGGCTCCAGGCTCTGAGCTGTCAGCACAGAGCCTGATGTGGGGCTTGAACTCACAGACCACTAGATCATACCTGAGCCAAAGTCGGACATTTAACTGATTGAGCCACCCAGGCACCCCAGCTCTATGGTATTCTAAGCGTTAGTTGTGATTATAAAACTAATGCAGTGTCATAAATATTTAAATAACACAGAGAGGTACAAAGTAAAAATACTAAACCAGGGCTTTTCTATGTAAGTGTGATATAAACTACACCTAATTTGCAAAAACAGGGTCACTCCATCATTTTGCCGAGGAACTCATTTATTTCCCGCAGGAGTCCTCTCAGGTGACAGACTGACGACAGGTGTACGCTGAATGGTGGACGGCACCACGCGGCGGCCAGCAATGACCCGACCTGGCAGACCCCAAGGCTGGTGGGTGGGTGGCCACAGCACAGGGGCTGGTCCTGGGGTGCGGCACCAGGTCCTCCGTGAAAGACTGTCCACCATGGCAGCCATGGAGGCAGCCAGGGGTCTGGAGCCTGGAGGCCCAGGCCAGGCCACGCGGGGAGGTCACAGTGCTCGGTGCCCCGTTTCCAGCAGCATGCCTTCCAGAAGCAGCCTGCTGTCGGCCTCCACATAGGGCTGGTGCAGCCACATTGACAAGTAGCTCAGGGTGAGGTCATGGTCCACGGTGTGTGCAAGCTCTTCGGTGATGGTGCGTTTCAGGAGAAGCTCCTTCCGGTACATGTCGGACAGCTTGTGGGAAACCTCGTCTGAAACAAACGTGTGTCTCCTTTAGTAGCAGAAAAGCACGCGAGTGCTCCTGCCCGGGGGTGAGGCACTGCTCTGGAAAGCTCCTCCTGGAACAGCAGACTCAGCAGGAGCCCCGAGACCAAGGAGGACCATGCGGGTATTTACCGCTCCGGATCATGCGGGTGAGCAGGATCGGAGAGCATGAGGAGGCTCAGGAAATTAACAAGCAAGTACAACCTTTTCTGCTCAACTCTTCACTACCTGCGATGACTGTGAACAGGAGATTCACCTCAGACTGATAATATTCCAGTAACACACTACACGTAAATGGTTTTACCCTTTTCTTCCTCATTTAAATCAGCATCACATGGCTAGGCCCTTCTTTTGAACTAACAAAGCTAAAGGTAAGTCTGATCTCACAGAATTTATTTAAGTAACGGATACCATGTTCCCAGTAGTCTTCTTCCATAGGGTTGCTGAAATAAAACATCTCTTATTTTATTTTCATTTCTTTCAGTTTATTTATTCATTTTTGAGAGAGACTGGATGTACACGCATAGGAAGGCCAGAGAGGGAGAGAGAGAATCCCAACCAGGCTCCATGCTGCCAGCACAAAGTCTGACATGGGACTCAATGTCTCAAAGCATGAGATCATGACCTGAGCCGAAATCAACAGCCAGACATTCAACCAACTGAGCCACCCAGGTGCTCCTCAATTTATCTTTCAATTAAAACAAAACCCAAAAAATTCTTTCTTCCAAAAGAAAAAAATTCTGCCTCTGCAGAGGATGTAGAATTCATTCTACCCACTTTTTTTTTTTTTTGGTTAGGGTTATTTATTTTTTTTAAGTAATCTCTATGCCCACCATGGGGCTTGAACTCAATGACCTGAAGATCAAGTGTCTCATACTCTACTGACTGAGCCAGCTGAGTGCCTCAACCAGTTGTTTTAAAGGGCTAATAAGGGCAACTGGCTTTATGTATCTCTATGTTTAATATTCTTTGCTGATTATTAGAGCCGAGAAGAAGCCCATTTTCAGATGCCCCTAATCTCCTTCCCTTCCAATGGATCCCCTCGAATTGAATTTCAAAGCCTGTCCAGCTTCGTCACGTGCCAGATCTAAATAACACAAATACTCTCATAATTTCTGCTTCTCAGAATCAACACAGAAAGAACTACTTACAAAAATGGGCTGTGGGCCAAGTGTGAAACAGGGGGGGCCGTTGTCTCTCGTCCCCATAATGGTAGTTTTCTAGTTCACAAATTCCCTTGGTAGTTGAAGACAGCTTTTCCATTTTCATCTGTATTTTGGCCTGAAAAGATATTAATTGGGAATATGAAAACGTTATTTGAAATTTACTCTAGTCTCAGATTCAATAACTAAGATTTCCAAGCTAAGAAGTAGAAGTCTGTTGAGACCCAAAGTGCAATAACTCAACACTGGTAACTCCACATGCAGCAAATTTCCAGGGAGATGGAGGCAGACAGTTGCTACGATTTCATTAATTTGGATGACTTCTGAAATAAACCCTGGATTTCCAGTGCCAGAAAGAGAAAGGTTGCTCAGTCTCACTTTGCTAAAATTTCTGAAGGCATGTTTTTTTGTTTTTTGTTTTTTTTTTAAGCACCAAAGGGCTGGAGGAATCACAAGTCAGGCTCTGCTTTTATGGAAGGACAGGAGAAAAGGCATTAACTGAGTTTATTTCTGACTTTTATTACTGTCTTTGAGTTTACTGAAACCTTGAGGTTCGGTTTCCTTGTTTGTGAAATGGTGATCACAACCCTGCACACTCCACACAGGAAGGAAATGGGGAAAACTTGACACTGATGGTGCCTCGGGGTGGGGGTGGGGGCTCTGCGGGAAGCCCCCTCACCGCATCATGTGCAAGGCGGTGGCCGTGGGTACTGGCCTGTCACCACTGCTCAGGTGTGCCAGCACAGAGCGCTCTGACAAGGTGCCTGCTCTCTCGTGCGGTTAGGGGGGCTAAGTGTGTGTGAAGCACCTAGTTGGAGCTACATAAGCGCTTGTCAGGTAAGGGAGCGAAATAACAAAGATTTCAGATTTAAGACCACATTTCTAACTCCCACCTACACTTATCTTTGTGTACACACAGGTAAATATGAACAGATACATAAATCATCAAATTTGTAACTCCTTGCACTTGGCCCTTCAGCTGCCCTCCAGTCGTACCCAAAGCGGTGTGGACCGAGCTTCGCTACCATTAGTTTTTAAAGGACGACATTCCTTTCCCCAGTCTTTTTAGGTTCGGTATTTCACTTGGCCCGACCCCAAGAGATAGGACTCAGCATTTCTGCGTTACGGCTGGGACAATTCTCAGGGTTGCTGAAGGAGGGAAGGTCAAGGCCAGCACCCCACACCATGCTTCCCCCGCCACGCCTCTTGACGTGCCATCCCGTGTTCTGTGTGTCCTACAGAGGCCCCCTATTCTCACCCAATTCAAAGAAAAGCTTATAAATGGTCAGGAGAGCGAGCGAGGGCAGCCCCGGAGCCTGACGCTAGGTCAGCGGAGCCACGGTCTGCTTGGTCATCGGTGGAGACGAGGGGGATGTGCGGTGGGCACCCCTGAACCCTCAGGCACGACCAGCCGCTCACACACCTGGCTCAACCTCAGCCCGCCTCCTCCTACAGACCAAACTGCAAAATGTCCATCCAGCTTAGGGAAAAGGGTGCCGCAAAGTCCCCTGCCGACGTCAAATTCATTAAAGACACTTGAAACCAAGTCTGGGAAACCATTCTCTCTAAAAGTTGGAGAACAGGAAAAATAACATTACCATCCTTACGACATTGACTTTTTGCTTTCAGACACAGAGTGAGAACTTATTTCCAAACCACTTCAAGCAAGAATAAATTCACTGGAGCAGAGAATTTCAGTGTCTGGCACCAGCACCCAGATCTTGGTTCCTCCAGGAAGAGGAACCAGGGCTCCTTGGAGAAACGGCAGATCCTAGGACTGAGGCAGGAAATACACAAGATGGGCCCAGAACATCTTGTGATGCTGGAGAGCAAGGAATTGTTCAAAGAAACCCAAACCAAAAGCTCACATTGATGGAAGCGTGTCAGAGGGACACGGGTGCCGACTGAACCCCTGGTGGCCAAAGCAGGAACGATTTGAGTCACAAAAGAAGGCGGTGCTGCTGTGTTACAGCCCCACGTGGAAAGCAAAGTCATGAGTCCACACCGCTAGAAATAAGTGAGCCAGTAATTAACAGGTAGGGGAAGAGAGACAACTCTCCAAAGCCCACATTATCCACGCACGCGCTCCGCCCTCGAGGAGGTGAGGCAGCACTTTCCACTCCTCAAGCGTGGGCTGCACAGTGACTTCCTTCCGGAGAGGACAGTGCGGACGGGGTGGGGGGTGAGGAGGACTTAGTTTTAACAAAGGAGAAACCTGACCACACCGCAGACAGCTGACCAAGGTCAACACCATCGTGCTGTGTCATGGTCGCAGTCCATGCCCTTGACAGGACGCGATGAGAACAGGACCTCATCTCTGCGGTTTCCTCCAAAAAACCCACAACCCCAGTCACGTCGTGAGAAAGACACCAGACGGATTCTAACTGAAGTGCAGCTTCAACGTACACGACCAGTGCTCCTCAAAACCGCCACTGTTATAAAAAACAAGGGAAGGGGCACCTCGGTGGCTCAGTCAGTTGAGCGTCCAACTCTTGGTCTTGGCTCAGGTCATGGTCTTGCAGTTCGTGAGCTCGAGCCCTGTATCGGGCTCTAGGCTGATGATGCAGAGCCCGCTTGGGATTCTCTCTCCCTCTCTCTCTGCCCCTCCCTTGCTTGCTCTCTCTCTCAAAATAAATTTAAAAACTTTAAAAAATTTAAGAAAAAGGGAAGTCTGTGAGACTGTCACAGCCTAGAGGAGCCTAAGGAGACACAATGACTCCATTTACTGCAGCGTCTGGGAAGGGCTCCCGGGATGGAAAGAGGACGTTAGGGAAGAAACAAAAGAAATGTGAAGAGACTACAGCCTTCATTTACTAACAACATATCAATCCTGGCTCATTAATCATAACGCAGGCAGCGTACAAATCTGTGAAACGTGGGACAGTGACACACGAGACAGTGCAGGCTGAGGATCGATTACGGGACCCCCACCATCTGCTCAACCTTCCTGTAAACCTGAAACTGTCCTAAACGAGAAAGTGCTCATAAAAACCACACAGAATAAATTCATTGGATCAGGACACTGTGGCTTGGGGAGACCGCAGAGTCCAGGGGGCCTGCCTCTTCCCAAGGCCACTGGCCTGGCTGCGACACTCATGACCCTGGGCTACACGGCCTGTCTTCTGTGCTGGTGACTAGCTGGGGCCTGTATGCCCCTCCCCGTCCCTCAGACTTGCCTCTATGGGAATAATCCTCCCTTTTTTTGGAAAAGGAAGGTAAGCCCCAGGCTCAATGTCTTTGATGGGGAGGCCATATTCAGCTAACACTTTTTTAATGTGATTTTAATTGTATTACAGACAAATGTTAAGTAACTAAGGAGCATGAGATTAATACAAACAGTGAGGCAGACAGAAGAATGGAGGAACGTGTGAGCCAACCTAGCTCCCCCAAGAGTTAACTGCCCCGTGACCTCTGTCATCACACAGCCTTGTGGGGGCTCATTTCCAGAGATGGGACACACTGCCCCCTGGCTCTGGACAGAACCTGCCGCCTTGTTATCTGCCAAGCTTCCGGCAGGACCAGGGAGCGTCTCCTGGACACGAGTGTATGGCTTCCTTCCCTTGGGGCAGCCTTCCAGCCTTGATGGCAACTGTTGAGTCTAGCGGCTCCCCTTTCACGGGCGAAAACTGCAGTTGCTCCCTTCGCTTCTGTGCGACACGGCCTGCGCCGCTCACATCCCGTTAGCAGCCTCCGAACACGCGTCCTCGGTTCCTCTGTCCATGCTGATGGCCGGGCCCATCATTCCCTGGCTGTCCCAGAAAGCCCGGGCTTTATCTGATGATCTCGGGAGCCCGGCTGACCACGCGCATGCGCTCACCTGCAGCCCGGCGGCTACTTTCATGTGGGTCTGTGCCACGGGTCCCAGGGACCAAGGACAAGGCCCTCCACATCTGCTGCTGCTCCGTCCATCAAGCCTGCTGGCTGGCCTTTCTGGACCCTGACTCTCCCTGCTACTGTCTTCCCACACTGTCTCTCCTCAGTGCAGGTGGGTGGGGCTGAGGAAGGGGCCTTGGGGCACCAGCCTGCCCTTAAGAATGTGGAGAACCAAGGTGCCTGGTGCCTGCATGGCTCAGTCAATTGAGCGTCCAGCTTCAGCTCAGGTCATAATCTTGTGGTTCATGAGTTCGAGCCGTGTGTCGAGCTCTGTGCTGACAGCTCAGAGCCTGGAGCTGCTTTGGATTTTGTGTCTCCCTCTCTCTCTGACCCTCCCCTGCTCATGCTGTTTCTCTCTCAGAAATAAATAAAACATTAAAAAATAAAAAAAGAATGTGGAGAATGAGGGGCGCCTCGGTGGCTCAGTCGGTTGAGCGTCCGACTTCAGCTCAGGTCGTGATCTTGTGGTTCATGAGTTTGAGCCCCACGTTGAGCTCTGTGCTGATGGCTCGCAGCCTGGAGCCTGCTTTGGATTCTGTGTCTCCCTCTCTCTGCTCCTCCCCCACTCATGCTCAGTCTCTCTCAAAAATAAGTAAACATAAAAAAAAAAAAAGAATGGGGAGAACGAAGGATGGACAAACAAAATCAACCAATCACTCCTGGCATGCCTGAAATGGAAGGCACATGCCCTCCCCTTCTGAAGCTTTTTCCTAACGTGCTTCCAGATACAGCGCTCAACGAGAAGGTATGCTCTAACAAGAGCCAGGTGGCATTTAAAGACAAAATCTTTTCAGACTGTTTCACATTTTATAAGTCACATTAGTGAGTGTTGGCAATGTTTCTCGTTCTAACATAGCTTTGAGATTCTGTGACTTCTTCATACCAGGAGGGAATAAGGGACAAGGAGGCTCTGGAGTGAGGTGGGGGTACAGTGACATGACAAGCCACGAGTGCGGCTGACTGAGCTCTTGTTGTTTAGATGTTAGTAGTTTAAATGATTCCAACACCGGAGCTCAGCCATCTGGTTCCTTCTCTTTCAGGAACTATACGTGCGCCTGCTTTTTTGTTCCAGCAAAAAATATTTGCCCTGATCCCATGGGAAAAAAGCAAACAAAGTAAGTGGGCAGTTTCACATAACTTACTAATTTGTAGTATTCTTTTTTTTTAATTAAAAAAATTTTTAATGTTTAATTTATTTTTGAGAGAGAGAGACAGTGTGAGCAGGGGAGAGTCAGAGAGAGAGGGAGACATAGAATCCGAAGACAGGCTCCAGGTTCTGAGCTGTCAGCACAGAGCCCAACATGGGGCTTGAACCCATGAAGTGTGAGATCATGACCTAAGCCCAAGTCAGACGCTTAACCGACTGAGCCACCCAGGCGCCCCCACTTTGTATGTTTCGATGGCTCGTTCTGCCTGGGGTAATAATTCCCCACTGGCCCAGGAGCTGCGTCCAGACCTCGCCGCCAGAGACACAGGCTGGATATCACCAGATCTCACAGAGCCCATGGCCCCTTTCCTTCCTGTGAGTGGGGATCTACACCAACTCGCTGACACCTGTCTGGTTACCCGCCTTCTCAGCACAGCACCACCCCAGGGTGAAGAGAAGGCAGACAGGACAGTCACAAAAACCGAATCGTTTAGGAGACTGTTTGCTGCGTAGCCTCACAAGCATCCTGAGTATCTCACAGACAGTACCGATTTCAATCACAAAGAAAAGACCACGTTACCAAAACGTCCTCAATGGCACCATTATTTTCTCACTTCACTGTTTCTGAAACCATAATGCATCTTGCAACTGATGTGACATTTGAAAGGGTTGCGTTTCTTTCCTGAGAGCCTCTTTTAACCCGGCGGTCAGCTTTGTAAGAGTTGGAATCCTAAATCTGAACAAGTGGTATCTTGAAGAAAGACAAATATATCCCACATGTTCCAGTCTGACAGGCAAGGAATCGTGTTATATAGCAGAACGATTTCCAACAAAAAAGGTTCAAAGATAAAGATTTTCCATGTTCATGGGTAAGTTGTAATTACCCATGTTTGAGTATGTGCCCAGCTAGGAGATGAGGTGCTGTCCACATTTGGGGGTGGGTAAGGAGGGTATGGGAACTCAGTCATTAGTTCATAAAACAGACATTTAAGAGCATCTCTCACGTGATAAACCAGGGCCCACGGGTCAAATCCAGCCCACACTCTACTTTAATATGGTCCAAGAGCTAAGAATGGGTTTTACAGTTTTAAATGGTTGAAAGAAAATGTAAGAAGAATATTCTTTGACATGTGAAAATGGTATGATATGAAAGTTTCAGTGTCCATAAATAAAGTTTTATTGGAACACGGCCATGTTGACAGAGACTTCAAATACCTCCATTCTGACCTTAGTCTGTTCTTTCTGAACAATTCAGTTCTCCTTTCCAGCTTATCTCTTAACTCAGGCAAAAGAGCCAGCTGACAAAGCATCTTCCGATAGGAACCGGCAACAGGGGCTGTCCTGAGCCAGCAGGACCCCTCGTGACTGACCTCGGGACGACCCACCTGACGCTCACTGCCCACCTGCACGCACCCACCGACCTCTGCCCCGCATTTTCCTTACCTAAACCTGCAAGTATCTCAGTAGTTTGGAGACCGTCTCTGAGACGCCAGCGCGCGGTCTTCCTGGTACCGCCTCGCCAGAATACGCTCCTGACTTGTGTCCCCACCGCTCGTCTCTCTGCCTTTGGATTCTGTCAGCAGGGAGTGGCCGAGCCTGGTGTGTTTGGGACCCCCAGAGCCAGGTGCTCGTGCACCCTGTGCCCCAGCTATGACGCCATTCACTTCTGTACTGTCTCTGGCTCGTTTAGCGCATCGTTATGTGGCCAAGCCTAGTGGTGACAAGTCACGGCAGGGCCCATGAAGCCCAAAGTATTCACCACGCGGAGCCCTTGGACGGGGGGGAGGTGGACCCAGACATCACTCAGAGCTGAAAGAACAAAGGTCTGGGACAGCATGCTGGGGAGCCTGGAGCCTTGGGGGGCGGGAGGAGGAAGACACCCATGGAGGCGGCTGAGCAGACAAAGCAAGTGTCTAGAGGAAAGCACCCCCCACAGTGCCCACACCCTCTGACACAACACCCCTGGGATTTGGGGGCCCATAGCATCCACACCCTCCAACACAGCCTTGGGGTTCAGAGGCCCACAGCGTCCACACCCTCTAAGACACCCCTGGGGTTTGGGGGCTGCGAGCACAGCTGGTTCTGGATCTCACCAAAGCCTCGAAGGTGGTCCGCAGCTCCTCACACAGCCTCTCTAGCTCCTTGCTATATTCCGGAAGCGTCCTTCCCGCATTTTCCGCGGAAGCCGGGCTGCTGCTCTGTAACTCTGTCTTATCCTCACTCCTGGACAAGATGGAAGAGACGGGGAACACAGGACACCCTGAAAGGCACCTCACTCAAATGCAAACCCAGGAAGTGCTCTCTCCATGTGACCAGGTCAGGCATCTGGACAGGTGTTATTTCGCGTCACTGCAACATGTGCTTACTTATCACTGGTGTCTGCCATGAGCACGGTGCCAGTTGTGCAGTGGAATTAGTTCGCTGAATGTACCCTGTGGTATCCTTTCCTGGCGGGGAGCGGGGGGGTTGTGCTCGGTGTACAAGGACGAAAAAGATGTGACCATTTCCCCAGAGTTCACCGTCTGGGACTGTTTGGCAAACGGAAGCCTGTGGTCTATGGGGCGTGAAATTAACTAGTGGGGTCACCACACTTCCAGGAAAAACTGAATGTAAGGATAAAATAGATAAAATCACACAGTGCCTTATGCAGAAAGGTGGAGAACTGGCTCTTGCTGACTGGGCCTGGGCAGGAAGAGGCGGGAAAGGCAGCGGAGGGCCAGGGCGTGTGACGTGTGCTGGGGACTGGGGAGAGCCGGGGCCAGGCCAGGCCCGGGACTCGCAACTCTGCTCTGTGGACAATGACAGAGGGGATGGCAGAGTTTCTCCTAACTCTGAGAAATTAAAAATACACATGTAGGAAAGAATAACAAAGCAAATCTCCCAATCAGAATTGGTAACTGCTAATGGTTTTTTTCACGACTCCTGTCTTTTTTTTTTTTTTTTTTTAATATTTTTTTAATTTATTTCTAGGAGAGAGAGAGAGAGACAGCGTGAACAGGGGAGGGTCAGAGAGAGAGGGAGTCACAGACTGAAACAGGCTCCAGGCTCTGAGCTGGCAGTCAGCACAGAGCCCGACGTGGGGCTCGAACCCACGAACCGCGAGATCATGACCTAAGCGAAAGTCAGACGCTTAACCGACTAAGCCACCCAGGCGCCCCACGACTCCTGTCTTTTTTAAAGGAATTGGTAAGGGGGCGCCTGGGGGGCTCAGTCAGTGAAGTGTCCAACTCTTGATTACGGCTCAGGTCACGATCTCATGGTTTGTGGGTTTGAGCCCCGTGTTGGGCTCCATGCTGACAGCGTGGAGCCTGCTTGGGATTCTCTCTCTCCCTCTCTCTCTCTGCCCTCCCCCCCACTCTTTCTCAAAATAATAAACTTATAAAAAAAAAGAAAAAAGAAAAAAACTGCTACGGAAAAGTACACTCCTATGTCTCCTCTCCTCCCCATCCTCTACCTGACCTCTGATACCTGGTCACAAAAGTGGGGAGTGAGGTTCTCCACCCCAGCAGGGCGCCCTACAATTTAACTCCATTTAGACACTATCTACCTGGAGACAGTCTCTGACCCCCACAGGTCAACACTTGGCCCCACAAGACTGTCCCCACTCAACTTCGGACACTAACTGCAAGTCCACGTTGTTACCTGTGCTTCTGACCAACAGGCTGTAAGTAAGAGGTTCCCACAACCCGCCCCCTTGGATCTGAAGGATTTGCTGGAGCGGCTCACAGAACGGCCATGTGAACACTATGTAGCTGAATATAGCCATATACAGTGTATACTTGCATACATCATTTTACCTCCTTGCTCTTTTTCTTAATATAAGTTAACTTACGTATGTTGAGAAAGACTATCTTTCCCACCCTAAAAGATTCCCGGGGGGGGACACCTGGGCGGCTCAGTCGGTTGAGTGTCCGACTTTGGCTCAGGCCATGATCTCATGGTTTGTGGGTTCCAGCCCCGTGTCGGGCTCTGTGCCGACAGCTCAGAGCCTGGAGCCTGCTTTGGATTCTGGGTCTCCCCCTCTCTCTCTGTCCCTCCACCTCTCACTGCCCCTCCCCCACTTGTACTCTGTGTCTTAAAAATAAACATTAAATTAAAAATTAGGAGGAAAAAAAGACTCGCAGCGTGAAGCACTTAGAGCATGAGGAACTCTACGTGCACTTACCTTAAACTGACTTTCAGGTTGGCGATATTATTCGCAGTAGTGAAGCCTGTGTCATTGAGGTTTTCCCATTTCAGGATCAGATTATGCCAATCAGCTGCATTGTCCTTAATTTTTCTTGCACTGACAGATAAGACCGGTTTTCTGGGCGTTGCACTTCCAAGAGTATTTGCTGATTGGGAGTAAAAGAAACAGAATGATCATGAAATTTGTGAAACGAAATAAAAGGAACTTCATTTATTTTTTTTTTTAAGTTTTTAATGTTTTATTTATTTCTGAGAGAGAGAGCATGAGCAGGGGAGGGTCAGAGAGAGAGGGAGACACAGAAACTGAAGCAGGCTCCAGGCTCTAAGCTGTCAGCACAGAGCCCAGTGCAGGGCTTCAACTCGTGACCTGTGATATCATGACCTGAGCCGAAGTCAGACGCTAAACTGACTGAGCCACCCAGGCGCCCAAAAGGAACCTCATTTAAAACGGGGTCGGGAGGCCCTGAGAGGCGAGCTCTCAAGCACATGACTTGCTGCAGCCCAGTCACCAGGAAGAAGGAAGATCAGAATGATGAGGGAGGGTATTTTTCACATAGGAATCTCACTACCTGATTTCTAGAGAAAGTTCCAGCAATGCACCAACTACCACTTGCAGCCGATGAGAAACCACTACAACCTCAAACACTTGTTTTTCTCTGAGGAACTTGTGTTCCACACTCCCACTTCCCCCTAAAACCTAATTAAAGCTGACCTTTCTGGGGGCGCCTGGGTGGCTCAGTCGGTGAAGCGTCCGACTTCAGCTCAGGTCACGATCTCATGGCTTGTGTGTTCAAGCCCTGCATTGGGCTCTATGCTGACAGCTCAGAACCTGGAGCCTGCTTCAGATTCTGTGTGTGTGTGTCTCTCTCTCTCCAGCCCTCCCCTACTTGTGCTCTGTCGGTCTGTCTCTCTCTCTTAAAAATAAATAAACATCAAAAAAAAAAAAAAAAAAAGCTGACCTTCCCTCTGACTCTTCCCGCTTGCCTATGATTTGCCATGGCTTGCTTGTCCCGAATTGCCATTCCTTTCTTTTTTCTCAATAAACTTTTTTTTTTTTTTACGAAAAGTGATTGTTTGCTCTGTTTAAAGTTAACATTATTCACATGTACCCCAATGTTTATAGCAGTGCTTTCAATAAAAGAAAGAGCCTAAATGTCCATCAACTGATGAATGGATAAAGAAGATGTGGTTTATGTACACAATGGAGTACCACTTGGTTATGAGAACGAATGAAATCCTGCCATTTGCAGGAATGTGGATGGAACTGGAGGGTGTTATGCTGAGTGAAATAAGGACAGATATCGTGTGTTTTCACTCATATGTGGAACTTGAGAAACTTAACAGAAGACCAGGGGGGAAGAGAAGGGGAAAAACTAGTTATAAACAGAGAGGGAGGGGGGCAAACCATAAGAGGCTTTTTTTTTCTAATATTTTTAAAAATTTATTTCTAGGGGAGAGAGAGAGAGACAGTGTGAGCAGGGGGCGGTCAGAGAGAGAGGGAGTCACAGACTGAAACAGGCTCCAGGCTCTGAGCTGGCAGTCAGCACAGAGCCCGACGCGGGGCTCGAACCCACGAACCGCGAGATCATGACCTAAGCGAAAGTCGGACGCTTAACCGACTAAGCCCCCCAGGCGCCCCCACAAGAGACTTTTAAACAGAGAACTCAGGGTTGATGGGGGCTGGAGGAGGGGAAATGGGGGACGGGCACGGAGGAGGGCACTTGCTGGGAGGAGCACTGGGTGTTGTATGGAAGTGATGAATCAGGGAATCTACTCCTGAAGCCAAGAGCACGCTGTACACACTATATGTCAGCCACCTTGACAATAAATTATATCTAAAAACAAAGTTCACATTACACGGTGGTCAGAGTGGGGGCCGAAGGAGATGACCCCAGGGGACGACGGGCCTCAGGCCTGCGGGAGCCTTTGTAGGGAGCTCTCGTTCTAACCCCTTCGGAGAGTCTCTCAGACTTGAGTCCCTCCCTTTTCTGGAACACTCCACTTAATTCAGGATCTGTTTAAAGTACTCGCTCATTTTCCAACCCTCAGATTTTGAGTAATGGGATCCTGATTCTCTATACTCTCTCAGGAGGGTCCTCCCTATGGGACCCCAGCTGGTCTTATGTTTAAAAGCTCTTCCCTCTTTGTGTGCTTATTTATTTATTTTCAAACACATCAACATACAGTGTTATGTTAGTTTGAGGTGTACGATATGGTGACTGGACAGTTTCGGTCATCATTCAGTGCTCGTCACACTCGGTACTATTTTTTTTATTTTTATTTTAAAAGCAGGCTTCACACCCAGCGTGAGGCCCAATGTGGGGGTTGAACCCATGACCTTGAGGGCAAGACCTGAGCCGAAATCAAGAGTCAGGCACTTAGCCCTCTGGGCCCCCCCCCAGGCGCCTCCTGAGAAGTTAAAACTTCAACGGCCACAATGGGGAACTCCTGACCTTCCTGAAGTTTTCTCAGGACCTAATTAGAAGGCTCTGAGTCTAACATTAAGCAGCCTACGTGGGATGCCTATTTTAATGGGTACCCGAAGGCTTATAAACGTAGTTATGACTCTAAAGTAGCGTCTTTATAAGATACCGATTCCAAACTCACCAAGTGGAACAAATAATTAAAGGAAGGCAGAGCCTCCTGAGGCCCCTTGGTCTCCGAGAGCACAACTGCCACCTTGCGCAAAGCCCGGGGCCACCTTCCTCTTTCCGTCCCCCACGGCCTGACCTCCTTTGTGCCCTCCGCTTCCTCATTCAGTCCTCTCTCTGAACCTCTCCCCATCTCTTCCTCTCCCAAACCTATTAAAACCTACCCCATGAAAGTCAGACCCTCTGAGGATCCAAATGCTGAACTCCTAATTTCTTATGTTCCCTGGACTGAAGCTGAATTATGAGCTTTAGTCAAAGTCTTTCTTAGCCACTGGATGGCTCAGTTGGTTGGACATTCAAGTCTTGATTTCGGTTCAGGTCACAATCCCAGGGTCGTGGGATTGAGCCCCATGTCCGGCCCTGTGCTGAGCGTGGAGCCTGCTTAAGATTCTCTCTCACTTTTACTCTCTCTCTCTCCTCCTTCCTCTGTCCCTCTCCTCTGCTTGTGTTCTCTCTCTTCCTATCTCTCTCTCTCTCAAAAATTTTTAAAAAATATTTTCTCAAAGTGAGATTTGAGGATCCTCATAGATTTGCTGAGTTATTTAATATGGTTATTCAAACTCATCAACCCGGTTTCTCAGATTTATATCGGCTATTTCACACACTTGGTGAGGGCCAGTGCCAGCAACGACGAACACTGCCAATCGGGATAATCCTGATGAACCAGGATTACCTCCAATCTGACCTCAGCCTTTTACTTCCTGAATCATTAAGTTCTCCTTTCCAGCTTATCTCTTAACTCAGGGGAAACAGCCAGCTGACAAAGTACCTCGTAGTGGAAACTGAAAGCTCCCCCTCGAGCAGTAAGGACCGCCCCAGATCAGGCCAATGACTGACCCCTTGACAATGACCGACCTGACCTCCACTGCCCACCTGCACACACCCACTGAGCTCTGTCCCACACCTTCCTTATATTAACCTGCAAGTGTTTTCAGTACTCTGGACACGGCCTTTGAGAGCCTAGTCCGCTCTCTTCCCGGTGCTGGCCTCGCTGAAACACACTCCTGCCTGCGTCCTCGCCGCTCCTTTCTCTGCCTCTGGATTCTGTCAGCAGGGAGCGGCCGAGCCCCGGACCCAGGTGCTCGTGCACCCCTGCGCCCCAGCTACATGGCGAGGGTCTAGAACCACAGATGGGGTACCATGCCCGGCCTTGCTAGATGTTCGAGCTCCCGCGGTTGCTAAATGACTTTACGAGGTAATTCCTAGCACTTTCCCCAAAACTGCTGAAATGCAGTAAGGTTCAGGCTTGTACCCAAAAGCCCAACGAACCCACACAGGATCATAATAGCTGGCTCCAAATTGGTTTTAAAGAAAATTCTGGTCTTCCTTTAAATACTGAATCCACCCAGGTAGCCTTTAACTCTGTTCACTAACGGGCCGAACTGGGATCTTCCCTTTCTAGTTAAAAGGACCCCGATGGAAGGGAGGCCTGTCCTCTCCAGACCCAGCTAATGTGGACGGCCAGCCCGCCTGGGTGACTCAACGACAAGGAAGACCTGTGTCATCCATAATTTTCAGTTCCGACAAATGGAGGCCCCTAAACAAAACTAAAACCCTTCTGATCTTTACGGATACTGTAAAAGGCCAGGCCACTGGAAAAGAGACTGCTGGACACGTAAGAGCTGCAGGCGCCTTTGACCCTCTAGCCAGCCTTTCCAGACCCCCCCAACCCCCCACCCCCCAGTGCCGGGGCTCCGAGAAACTACAGGGGCTCTTCCCGTCCCCCCCTCTCCACCACTCTCAGGGCTGGGACTGAATCCGTCCCTACGGACAGTGCTCAACCCCACTACTGGCAAGCAGCCCCCGCCTCGGAGTGCTAAATTTAACCCTTCAAATACGGGGGGGTCTCCAGGAAACGTCCAAAGGGTCCTCTCTCTGAACCGGCTCTCTCTTGCCTAGGCCCTCAAAGAGATGCCCACCCTTCTCTCCTTCGCTCCTCGGCCCCTGTACACTCCCCGGGCCCACATTTCTTAGGGAAATACGCTGGGATTTCTCTCTCCCGAGAGGCAGAAATAATTCTAGAATCTGACAGCAGTAACCCAAGTAGCCAACCAGGGGATCCAGTGACCCTTCAACATCTTTTATTTGCTGAGTCTCCGACAGCATCGCAGCCGATTCCCAGGACACTAGTCGTGTGACCCTCCTGGACCAGCCACCACCCTCCATACGGGCACTGGCGGGGTCCACAGCGCGGCCCCCATTAACACTCCAACAGAGCCTCAAAGCCCCTCCCAGAACTAACCGACACCCTAGAGAGACTGAGGGCACTTCGAGGATAAGGGAACGTGTGAGCTCGGGGGGCCTCAGCATCCCCGGGACGAGTGCCAGCGACACCCCGACATTCCCTGTGAGAAAACCCAGTGGCTGAGGAGGGAGGTTCGTCCAAGAGCTCCGAGCCACAAGTACCCGTGCCCCCCCCCCCCATCCTGGTCCCCACACTCCACCCGCCCCCAGCGCTACTGACAGCGCGCGTTCACGGAGCGCAGCGCCTTCGGCAGCGTCTGCGGGTTCGGCCAGCAGCCTCTCTGCCTCACCTGCGCGGGGCAGTCAGGCCCCAGGCTTCCTCACAAACCCCGAGACTGGGGCGCCTGGGGGGCTCAGTCCGTGAAGCGTCTGACTCCTGATTTCAGCTCAGGTCATGATCTCACAGTTCATGGGTTCGAGCCCCATGTCGGGCTCTGCGCTGGCAGCGTGGAGCCTGCTTGGGATTCTCTCTCTCTCTTCTCTCTCTCTCTGCCCCTACTCCTGCTCCCCCCGCAAAATAAACATTTACAGAAACAAAACAAAAATAAACAAAACGAAAACCCGAGAGCGGACTTAGAGGACACAAGGTTTCCTGGAGGTGCTGCCTTGCTATAGACCTAAAGGACGGGCTCTCTCCCCATCTGTTAACTCTTAGCCTTAAAGGAATATACAGTGTTCAAAGAAAAATTGTAGTTCAATATTTAGGGCACCTGATCTTGGAACAAGGCCTACATAGGAATTTAGGTGGGCTTCCTGCATTCTGAGCTTCCCCAAACCTAAAACCAAGCGTCAGTTAATGGGGTTTTCTCGGGTTGGCTGGCTATTATTAGAACTGGATCCTGACCCCATTATTTCGGAAAGTCAGGATGACTTAGCTTTTTAAAATGTTTATTTATTTGAGAGAGAGACAGAGGGAGACACAGAATCTGAAGTAGGCTCAGCCTCTGAGCTGTCAGCACAGAGTCTGATGCGGGGCTCACTGTGAGATCATGACCTGAGCTGAAGTCTGACGCTTAACTGACTGAGCCACCCAGGCACCCCTGCAGCTAAAATTCTGGAAAAAAAAGATCATCCTTCCTGGAGAACCACCCGTGAAGTTCATAGTGATGAGGGAACTCATTTCACTGGTCGGGTGATGGGACCAGTCTGTGCTATCTGCCTGGCTTTACAACACTCCCACTGCGCTCACCGCTCCCCCTCCACAAGGCTAACTGGACTGGCATCATTAAGATGTAATTGGCAAAATTCGTAGAGGCCTTCTACCTTGGCCAAAGGCACTGCCAACAGTAATTTTATTTCATTTTTTAAAATTTATTTATATTTGAGAGAGAATGTGTGTGTGTGTGTGTGTGTGTGTGTGTGTTCAAGAGTGGGGGAGGGGCAGAGAGAGAGAGAGAGAGAGAGAGAGAGAGAGAGAACCTTAAGCAGGCTCTAAGCTCAGCGTAGAGCCCGACTTGGGGCTGGATCCCACAATCCTAGGATCATGACCTGAGCTGAAATCAAGAATTTGATGTTTAGGGACGCCTGAGAGGCTCAGTTGGTTAATCGGCTGACTTCAGCTCAGGGTGTGATCTCAGTTTGTAGGTTCCAGCCCCGCATCAGGCTCTGTTGCTGACAGCTCAGAGCCTGGAGACAGCTTCAGATTCTATGTCTCCCTCTCTCTCTGCCCATCCCCCACTCGCACGCACACATACATACACACACACACACACACACTCTCTCTCTCTCTCTCAAAAATAAACATAAAAAAAAAAAGACAAAAAAAAAGAGTTGGATGTTTAACTGACTGAACCATACAGGCACTTCGGAAAGCCTGACTCTTGATAAGTGATGCTTCTGAGCAAAGATCTTGATCAAAAGGAGGAAATGTGAAAATAAAGGAAACCACATTTAATGATAAGATTCTTTCCTCTTTTTTTTTTTAATTTTTTTTTTTTAATTTTTTATTTATTTCTAGGAGAGAGAGAGAGACAGCGTGAGCAGGGGAGGGTCAGAGAGAGAAGGGGAGATACAGACTCTGAAATTGGCTCCAGGCTCTGAGCTGGCAGGCAGCACAGAGCCTGACGCGGGGCTCGAACCCACGAACCGTGAGATCATGACCTAAGCGAAAGTCGGACGCTTAACCGACTAAGCCACCCAGGTGCCCCAAGATTCTTTCTTCTAAAGTAAACTCTACACCCAATGTGGGGGGGGGGCTTGAACCCATGACCCCTAGATCAAGAGACACATGCTCTACTGGGTGCCACCCAGGTGCCCCAGGAAACCTCATTTAAAATGGAGTCAGGAGGCCCTGGAGAGGGGCTGCTCACAAACGTACCATTTGCTGCAGCCTGCACACCCGCAGGAATAAGGAAGGTAAGAATGATCTCAACAAGGGAGCACATATTTCACATAGGAATTTTGTCTCCTGCTTTTAAGAAAAGGAAGGAAGTGGGGCGCCTGGGTGGCTCAGTCGGTTAAGCCTCCGACTTCAGCTCAGGTCATGATCTCGCGGTTTGTGGGTTCGAGCCCTGCGTCGGGCTCTGTGCTTAGTGCCAGCTCAGAGCCTGGAGCCTGTTTCAGATTCTGTATCTCCCTCTCTCTGACCCTCCCCTGCTCACACTGTCTCTCTCTCTCACTCAGAAATAAATAAAACGTTTTTTTCAAAAAAAAAGAAAAGGAAAAGAACCCTCCATGCCCTAGGGATAATGCACCACCCACCGCCTGTAGCCAACCGCAAAACCACTGAAACCACCGCACAGAAGCTACTACAGCCACTGACTTTTGTTCTCCAATAAACTTTTGTTTACAACAACTCTCAACTTCCTCCTAAAACCTAATGAAAGCTGACCTTCCCTTTGTCTCTTTGAACTTGCCTATAGTTCACCATAGCTGGCCTGTCCCAAACTGCAATTCCTCTGCTATGGCTGAATAAATATTTTTTTTAACTAAATAAAATTGCTCTTTGCTCCTTTTAAAGCTAACACATTTATGGTCTTAGTGGGAGGGCGAATTTATATCTCTATTTTCTTCCACCAGAAACAGCCAGATGGAGGAGATGAATAGGGCGAGGTACGTGCAAGGCAGCGTGGAGTTTCCATGCTCTGAGTGCACTACCCTCCCCGATCTCCTATCTCTGCATGTTCACTAACCTGGACTTCCTCCAAATCCCATCGTTTGGGCTTTTATGGAGGTATCATTACAAAGGAATGGTTGATTAAGTCGGTGAGCGTTGCCAATTGATTCCATCCCCCGCCTCTCTTCCCTAGTGGGTGGGTAGGGGAGGGAGAAGGGACTGAAAGTTTCAACCTTTTAATCACAGGACAGGCTTACCGGGGTGAGACTGGGTCAAGCAGCCTCCAACCAAGGGTTACCCAAGGGCTTTCTGTAAGTCACATGATTAACATAACAAAAGACACTTTGATCACTCTCACACCTGGGCAATACTATGGGTTTTAGCTCCAGGCCAAGAACAGGACAAAGACCAAATATTTTATTATAAACCATAATATCACAGCCTGTTATGCAAGTCCTGTTCACCACTTCTCTGGCTCCTCCCTGCTTGCTCTATCTGCCTCAGCATTAGCTACAACTCAGTACAAGTTCTGACTTTGACCTACAATGTTTTTCCTGTCCGTGTGTTTCCACTCACTTGGCTACCTCCTAGTATCCCTTAAGGCTCTGCTTACTTTTCTTTCTTTTTCTTCTTCTTCTTTTTTTTTTTTTTTCTTTTTGAGAGAGAGAGGAAGAGAGAGAATCTTAAGCAGGCTCCATGCCCAGTGTGGAGTCCGATGCGGGGCTCTAAGTCATGAACTGTGAGATCATGACCTGAGCTGAAATCAAGAGTTGGACACTTAACTGACGGAGCAACCCCCTCCCCCCCCAGTGTCCCAATGCTCTGCTTATTTAAATATCATATTGATTTTTCTTTCATTCTTTACTTATACACCTAACCAACATTAGCGAGTACCTACAACACGCCAAGCACGGGGGGATGAACTGACTGAATGAAACCTATCAGGACTATTTTCATGGAACTTACTGTCCAAACAGAAGTGGATAACAGACCACTAGATAACCGTGATCAATTCAGATCGTGGTGAGTGCCATATGGAAAAGAAAATGGGGAGAGGAGTAGTGCTTGGGGGGCTCAGTCAGTTAAGCGACCACCTCTTCCACCTCTTTATCTCAGTTCAGGTCATGATCTCAGTTTGTGAGTTCCAGCCCCACATCCGGCTCTGTATTGATGGCACGGAGCCTGCTTGGGATTCTGTCTCTCCTTCTCTCTGAAGGACGTCTCTTCTCCAATAGGGGCTCTTTGAGGGCAAGGACATCTGACTCATTCTCTGTTCCACACCTAGCATATATTTAGGAATCAAAAACATAGTTCTAACTTCAAGAAACTCAGGCTAGTGGGGAAAGAGACCAGAAATCAGAGTCAGAGCACAGAGCAGAGAGAGATAAAGCAGAGTGGCTACCTCGCTTATCCCTCCAGGGCCTCAGCTCCCCATCTGTTCACATTACTCATTACTACACGGGATCGCTGGAAGGCTCAAAAGAGCTGACCCACATAAAGCACTTCGGACACTACTAGGCACACAGTGAGCACTCGCTGAATGACAGCCCTTATTACAAGCAAAAAAGCTCTGTGGCGGGTAATCCTGAGGGGAATTCAGGGGAAGATTTTGGGAGCAGCTGGGCATGCAAGGCTTGGCACCCGCTAATGTGCTCCGCTAATGCCAGTTTATAACGACAATTGCAATTTGGTATCTGGATGTGCTGACACTCCTTTGCATACATCAAGTAGCTCCATGCGAGAAAAAAACTGAGGCTCAGCAAAACCGACGGGCTCCCGGGCCGACCGCCAAGCCTGCGCGGGGCCACCGGGCTGGGCTGGGCCAAGGCAGGGAACCCCATTCAAGCCGGGAAGCTCCCGGCCTCCAGCCCAGCCCGCAGGTCAAGCCGTGACTCTCACACCCTCCCCGCCCCGGGGAGCTGGCCCGTCGCACGCACCTGCCATGCGTCCGCAGATATCCCGGGAAGGAGCCCGAGGCCCCGCCCACGCCCGCCGGAAGCGCGCTGACGTCTCTTCCGCCGCGCTCCGCTGGCCCGCTGCCACTTGTGGCTCCGCCGCTCTGGCTTCCGGCTGTCGCTCGGCGGTGTCGGCCCGGTTGCCCAGGGAACGGGCTCCCGGCAGCCCCCGCGGCCTGGAGTCCGTCCCCGCCTCCTCCGGCCGAGCCGGACCGACGAGTCCGGAGGGGCAGCAGCGGGAGGTGAGTCCGGCGACGCCGCCGTGGGCCCCGCTGCCCCCCGCCGCCCGGCCCGCGCCCCTTCCTCGGCCTCCCCGCGGCCACTCACACCTCCCCCTGGCCGCCCTCCCCTCGATCTCGGCGCCTCAGGGTCGCATTGCCCGTCTCGCCCCCGTTCGCGGCCCCCGCGTCGCCCCCGGCGGTGGCCGTGCCTGAATGCCACAGCACTTGAGGCGCCAGGCTGGTCTGGCAGAAGCCAGCCGTCCGCCGAGGGGAGCAGTGGTCGCCCACGCGTCCCGGGCCCCGCTGGCCGGCCGGCCGCATCCCCGGGCCCTCGCTCCTCCCACTCCGCGCCTTCCCTCCGTCTGCCGCACCCTCGTCCCTTACCCCTCACCCCTCACCCCTCCCGCGGCTGCCAGCGCCGCCGCTGCCGTGATTGATGTTGCGTTCTGTCCCCCGACCCTGTCGGTCCGGGCCCGTCCTCCGCGCACCAGCACTGCTGGCACAGACCTCGGCACACACCTCATAGGTGCTCAGTAGGTGTTCGTTAAATGGGGGAATGAAGGACTCCTCCCTCAGTCCCGTTTGAGGGTCCGGGAGGCAGAGTAGGTCCTGCGACTTAAAGAATGGGGCAGCCTGGAGTCAGACCCGGGTTCAGGTCACCGCACTGCCGCTTCCTAGCTGTGTGCTGGGGACGAGTGATAGCACCGCGCTAGGCTGCGGCTTCATCCTGGGTGACATGCAGATGGTGATCGTTTCTACCTCTGCTTCGGATCCAGCGGGGCCGTGCGTTAGAGCGCGAAGCGCCGAGCCTGCACCCGATACATGTCAGTGAAGCGTAGCCCCTGCCGTCGTGACCCACATGCTCGCCTTGCATTTCTCTCCCCTGCTCCCTCTTCCTCACTTTCCCGCTGAAATTCAGGAATTTTATCCTGTTCTGTTCTATTCCTTCCACTCCATCTGTTGGCAGAATGTGGGGTCCCGGACTGAGTGCACACTTGCCTTATCGGCTGGAGGGGTGAGTTGCACTTGGGTTTGACTCCCTCCCTGTGAGCCCAGCGGGGGCAGGATCTGGGAGTAAAGCCTCTGTATTCTGTGTCGTCACCATTGTCTCCGGGCCTCCTGAGCTGCAAGGCCTTTTGTACTTTCTTACCCCCAGCAGGGTGCACCTTGATTAGCCTTTGACCTTGTGGTGTTTTGGATAACCCAACTTACATCCTCTGTTGGTTCATTCACCAGGTATCATTTGGGGTCCCTTGCACGCCCGCCACATGTCAGGCTCTAGGGATACTGTGGTTCTAGTCTCTACCCTCAGGGAGCTTTCTAGCTGGAGAAGCAGTGGAGAAGCAGGGGCTGCTTTCCCTGAGGCTATGCTGGGGAAGACCAGATAGGGATAGTCTTCCTGCAGGAGTGACTAGTAAGTAGCTTTTGTTTGGTTTAAGTTATTTTGTAGCCACATCATGTTTTCAACAGAAGATTGTCTTTTTCTGCATCTGTTTTCCATTTTCTCTTAGAAAGGTAACTCTGCAGGTTTGAGGAAGGTTATGTAATATTAACTTCTGTGTAGTTTGGACAAAATAGCTACAGAAACTTAGTGGGGAAAGAAAGGAAGGTAGCAGGCCTTAGGAGGAGCAGTTGATTGGACTTGGAGGAATGATGGATGGATCAGGTAACAGTTATAAGGAAACCTTGGTGTCAAGCATGGAGAGATTTCTAGATAGAGTGACGCACAAGGAGCTTAGTAGAATCGGGGGAAGAGTTACCACCCTGCTGAGGTAGACGTGAGCTGTTGTTCAAAGCATGTGGTCAGTTTAAACTAATGTGTCATTTGGACCCGGACTTAAGAGACCAGTGAGTTTTTGCATGATGGTGGGTGTACCGAGGTAGAGTGGTCTCCTATTTTGGAATATCATGCTTAGGGAATCCCGGCTTCCTGTTTAGAGAGCTTAGTTCACAAATAGGTGTCGGGGGCTCATTGTACGATGCCCCCTAGTGGTCTTTGGAAGCACCGCAAGGTGTATTGACTAGAAGGATGTGGGTGAAGACTAGAAAGTCCATGAAAGAAGCTGGACAACTAAGATGAGATGCCGTGTGATGCTGAGGTGCTCAGTGTTCTCTGAAAGCAGAGAAAGGCCAACTAAGTGTCAGAGGGAGTCTGTGAAGGTTTCCCAGGGGAGAACTAGTTCTTAAAGGGTGCCGGGGGTGCGGGGAAGGGAGGAAGAGGCCTTTGCAAAGATGAACAGGTCGTGGTGTGTTCAGGGACTGTGCTGGCTAGCTCACTGCAGTTGCAGTGTAGACCGCGTGGAAGGGAGAGTGGGCTGACAGCAAGCTAGATATACACCTCTTTTAAAAATGCCCCCTTCCACGCTTTCATGAGGCTAGCCTGTGCGCCAGCGGCCAGCCGACGGGCAGGGCAGCGGGGCAGTGACAGTTTCTTCTGGAAGATAAATGGGCACTTCATTCCCGTTGCGCTCAGCCCTGAGACTTTGGCACTTGAAAGAATGAGACGTGCCGTAGCCAGGCTTCAAAAATAGAGTGTGCAGCAGGGACACTGATTGTCTTCCTGGAGATTTTGGAGACTGTCCTTAAAGCGTCTGAGTTGTGGGGCGCTCTGGCGGCTCAGGGGTCCTGCACTCAGCGAAAGGTGCACACTGTATACTGTAGTCCTTTGCTCCGGTTTTGAAGAACTGCCCACCAGGGCAGCAGCAGGGGGCTTGCTGTGAGTCAGTGCGAAGAGCCGCTGACACCCTTCCAGTGTCGGGGCGATGGTGGGTGCCCCTGGGGGAGGGAAGCATCCTCACCAGAAGAATGTTGTAGAGTGGTTTTTGTACTTTTAATGGAAATATTTGTGACTAAGGAAGCATTATTGATTTTAAAGATTGGGTTAAGGGGCACCTGGGGGCTCAGTCAGTTAAGCGTCCGACTTCAGCTCAGGTCATGATCTCACCATTCTTGAGTTCGAGCCCCGCATCAGGCTCTGTGCTGACAGCTCGGCGCCTGAAGCCTGCTTCACATTCTGTGTCTCCGTCTTTCTCTCTGTTCCTCCTCCGCTCCTGCTCTGTCTCTCAAAAAATAAACATTAAAAAATTAAAGAAAAAAAGATTAGATTGAGAATATTATTTTGCAGTAAGACCTGAAGTTAATGTTTTATTTATTCAATCAACAAATCTTTACTGAGTATCTGCTCTGTGCCGATGCTATTGTTAGGTACTGGGGTTTACATTTGTTGCATATATTTTCATGAGAGATCATCGAACTGCTTATCAAATAAAGGGACTGAAGGGTGTGCACAAGGCGACAGGACAGGGGAGAGGGGCGGAGGGGCTGCAAGCCATCTGCCTAGGGCGGGCCTTTGTGAAGGCTGGTTTGTGAGGGGAGATGAGGGATCACTGGAGTAGAGGAATAGAGGCCTGTGGAGGGACAGAAGGGGCCAGTGTGGCGAGGGCTTGGCGGTGGGGTGGGAGGGGCCAGGTGGGAAGGGGTGTGGGGGTGATGGGAGAGCCAGGAAGGTTTGGCAGCACATGTAGGGCTCCGAGAGGCATTTGGTTATTCTCCGAGCCCTGGGGGACCCCTGAACGATTTTGAATGGCATGTATAGTATGAGATGCATCCACTTCTCTTTCAGAGAACTCTTTATAAAGGAGGGCGCACCTAAGTGTCTTCCGACTCGACCCCTCTCCCACTCATGCACAGGCTCTTTCTCTCAAAATAAATAAACATTAAAAATAAAGGATTTTATTTTTTCAGAGCAGTTTCAGGGTCACAGCAAAGTTGGAGAAGATACAGAGAAATCTCCTAGACCCCTGTCCCTACACTCACAGCCTCACCTGTCATCAGCAGCCCCCACCAGAGTGGGGCGCTTGTTAATACTAACCAAACTACGAGGACACGTCATAATCAGCCAGAGCCCTGGTTTACTGTCAGGCGCACTTGCGGTGGGGGGCACTCTGTGGGGTTGGACACATGTACAATGACACATATATGTCATTATGGCATCAGCATTTTCACTGCCCTAAAAATGTTCTGTGCTTTTGTTTATGCATCCATCCCCCTACCCCCTCCCCACCACTCCCCTGCCCCTGACAACCGTTGATCTTACTGTCTCCATAGTTTTGCCTTTTCCAGAATGTTATATAGTTGGAATAATAGAGGATGTAACCTTTTCAGGTTGTCTTCTTTCACTAATAACACATTTAAGGCTCCTTTCTATCTTCATGATTTAGTAGCCCATGTCTTTTTAGTGCTGAATAACATTCTGTCTTCTGAATGTACCACAGTTTATTTATACATTCGCCTACTAAAGGACATCTTAGTTGCTTACAGCTTTTGACAATTATGATTAAAGCTACTGTAGATATCTGGGTAAAAGTTTGTGTGTGAACATAAGTTTTCAGTTCCTTTAGGTCAATAGCAAGGAATGTAATTGCTGGATCGTATCATAAGATTATGTTTAGTTTTTTTTTTTTTAAAGTAGATTCTAAAAAAAAAAAAAATAAGTAGTTTCTATGCCTAACGTAGGGCTCAAACTCACAACCCCAAGATCAAGAGTCGCATGCTGTATGGATTGAGCCAGCTACGTGCCCCAGTTTATGTTTAGTTTTGTAAAAAAAAAAAAAAAACAAAACCCACCAAATTGTCTTCCAAAGTGACCATACCGTTTCTCATTCCCACCAGCAGTGAATGAGAGTCCCCGTTGGACAACATCTATCCCAGCATCTGGTGGTGTTAGTGTTAGCTATTCTAATAGGCATGTATCTCATTTTTTTAATTAAAAAAATTTTTTTTAAATTTTAGAGCGTGCGTGGGTTGTGGAGAGGGGGCAGAGGGAGAGACAGCAGGTTCCAAGCTGAGTGTGGAGCTTTTAGGACCCTGGGATCATGACCCTGGGCTGAAATCAAGAGTGGAAGCTCAAAAGACTGAGCCACCCAGGCGCCCATGTGTATCTCACTTTAATTTGCGTTTCCCTGATGACATATGATGTGGAACATCTTTTCATATGCTTATTTGCCATCTGTAGATCTTCTTTGGTGAGGTGTCTATTAGGTCTTTGGCCTGCTTTTTACTTGGGTTGTTTTCTTATTGTTGAATTTTAAGGGTTCATTGTATGGTTTGGATAACAGCCTTTTATCCAGTGTGTCTTTTGCAAATATTTTCTCCCAGTCTGTTGTTTGTCTTCTTATTCCCTTGACATTTTCTTTTGAAGAATTTTTTAGTTTTAATGAAGTCTAGCTTATCAATTATTTATTTCATGAATCATACCTTTGGTGTTGTATCTAAAAATGTTGTCACCATGGGGTGCCTGGGTAGCTCAGTCTGTTAAGCGTCCAAGTCTTGATGTCACCGCAGGTCTTGATCTCAGGGTCATGAGCTCAAGCCCTGCATTGGGCTCCACACTGGGCATGGAGCCTACTTACAGTGAAATAAGGTAAAATAAAACATCATCACCATACTCAAAGTCATCCGGGTTTTCTCCTGTGTTTTGTAAGAGTTTTATAGTTTTATGCTTTACGTTTTTAAAACAATTTTTTTAACGTTTATTTTTGAGAGAGACAGAGACAGAGCACAAGCAGGGAAGGGACAGAGAGAGAGGGATACACAATCCGAAGTAGGCTCCAGGATCTGAGCCAGCTGTCAGCACGGTGCCAGATGCAGGGCTTGAACCCACAAACTGCAAGATCATGACCTGAGCCAAAGTCAAAGCGAGACATTCAACCTACTGAGCCACCCAGGCGCCCCCTGTCGTTTACATTAAAGTCTTTGATCCATTTTGAGTTCATTTTTAAGAAGGTTATAAGGTCTGTATCCAGATTCTTTTTTTTTCCTTTTTGCATGTGGATGTCCGCTTGCTCCAGCACCATTTGTTGAAAAGACGATCTCTGCCTCATTGCATTGCCTTTGCCCCTTTGTCAAGGATCAGTTCATTATATTTGGGGAGGTCTGTTTCTGGGCTCTGTATTTTGTTCTGTTGATTTATTTGCTCTTCTGCCGGTACCACACTGTCATGATGACTAGCTCTGTAGTACGTTTGGGAGTCCTCTAACTTTGTTCTTCTTCTGTATTGTATTGGCTGTTGGCTATGCTGCTTCTTTGCTTCTCCATATAAATTTAAAATCGTTTTGTTGATAGCCACAAAATAATTTGTCTGGGATTTTGATTGAGATTGCATTCCCAGTTGTAGGTCAAGTTGGGAAGAGTTGACATCTGGATAATTTCAAATCTTCCTACCCATGAACATGGGGTCTCTTTCTATTTATTTGGTTCTCTGATTTTGTTCATAACAGTTTTGTAGTTTTCTTCATATCGGTCTTCTACATATTTTGTTAAATTTAGACATAAATATTTCATTTGGGGGAATGCTAATATAAATGGAACTGTTTTTAATTTCAAATTCCACTTGTTCGTTGCTGGTTTATAGGAAAGCACTTGGCTTTTGTATATTAAGCTTGTATTGTAACCTTGCTATGATTGCTTATTAGTTTCAAGAGTTTTTCGTTGATTCTTTCAGACTTCCTACATATATGATCATGTCATCTGCAAAGAGAGTTTTATTTCTTCCTTTCTACTCTCTTTTATGTCTATTTCTTGTCTTATTGCATTAGCTAGAACTTCTAGTGTGATGTTGAAAAGGGAAAAGGAGTGGTGAGATAGGGAAATCCTTCCCTTGCACCTGATCATCGCAGGGAAGCATTGAGTTTCTCACCACTAAGTGTGATGTTAGCTGTTGTTTTTTATAGATATTCCTTGTCCACTTGAGGAAATTCTTCTCTATTTGTAGTTTACTGAAGTTTTGAGGATGAATAGGTGTTGGAGAGCTGTTTCTTCTTCTTTTTTTGGTAATGGTTTTATTGAGGTATAGTTTACATACCATATAATTTACCCATTTAAAGTGTACAATTTGGGGCACGTGGGTGGCTCAGTTGGGTAAGCATCCGACTCTGCTTTCGGCTCAGGTCATGATCTCATGGTTCATGGGTCTGAGCCCCACACGGGACTCTGTGCGGACAGTGTGGAGCCTGCTTGGGATCCTGTCTCTCCTCTCTCTGCCCCTTCCCCTCTTGCTCTCTCTCACAAAATAATAAACTTTAAGAAAAGTTTGTGCAAGCTATTTAAAAAATAAAGTGTACAGTTCAGTGGTTTTTAGTGTATTCACAGAGGGATGTACTTGATACTACAACCAGTTTTAGAGTTTTGTCATTACTCTAAACAGAAACCCCATACCATTTAACAGTCTCCTCCACCCCCATTCCCGTCTTCTCCCACCCTCAACAGCCACTGATGTGCTTTCTGTCTCTGTAGGTTTGCTTATTCTGGGCATTTCATATAAATGGAATCAGTATGTGGTCTTGTGTGTCTGGCCTCTTTCACTGAGCATCATGTTTTCAAGGTTCATCATGTTATGCATGGATCAGAACTTTATTCCTTGTTATTGCTGAATAATCTTCCATTGTATGGATATACTGTTGTTTCGATGGAGAATTGGCATTTAAAATTTTTACTATTATGAAGGGAATATTACGAACATTTGTGGACCAATTTTTGTGTAGACATATGTTTTCATTTCTCCTGGATATACACCTAGGAGTAGAATTGCTAGGTCATATGGTACTCTCTGTTTAACCTTTGAAGAGCTATTAGACTTCTTCATAGTGGCTGCATCATTTTATTTCTACCAGCGGTGTATGAGGGTTTCAGTTTCTTCACATTCTTGTTAACACATATCTGGGTTTTTTTCATAGTCATCCTAGTGTTTTAAGTAATGTCTCATTATAGTTTTGCATTTCCCTCATGATTAATGATTATGAGCATCTTTGTTGTGCTTATTGGCCTTTTTTAAAATGTTTATTTTTGAGAAAGGGAGAGAGAGAGAGGGATTGAGCGAGCGAGCATGAGCGGGGTAGGTTCAGAGAAAGAGGGACAGAGGATCCAAAGTGGGCTCTGGACAGACAGCGAAGAGCCCAGCACGGGACTCAAACTCACAAACTATGAGATCATGACCTGAGCTGAAGTCAGACAGATGCTCACCTGATGGAGCCACAGAGGCGCTCCAACTTATTGGCCATTATTAAGTCTTTGGAGAAATGTCTGTTCAGATCCTTTGTCCATTTAAGACGTCTTTTTATTACTGAGTTTTAAGAGTTCTTTATATTTTCTGGATACAAATGCTTTATGATATGTGATTAACAAATATTTTCCCCAATTCTGTGAGCTGTCTTTTCAGTGTCTTAGTGGTGTTTTTTGCAGCACAAAAGTTGTTAATTTCAGTGAAGTCACAGAGTTCATTCCCACCGCTATGTGTGAGCACGGGTGTGTGAGGGCAGCTGTGGGAGCAGGCAGGCAGGCATGAGAATGTTGCGGATGCCCTGGTGAGACGTGTGACAGCTTCGTCCTGGGCGCGGTCACAGAGGTGGTGGGAAGGGGCCAGGTGTGAGGTAGGTGATAGAGCAGATGGAACGAGGTTGCTCTGGGGGCGAAGGAGAGGGAGAAGTCAGGCATGAATGCTAGAATTTCAGCTCAAAAGATTGACTCAAAATTTGATTATAGTGCCCATTATCTGCCACCGAATTGTCATAATTTTTCATCCTTGCTGGGGCCTGCGAGTGAGGAGGGGATCTGCATATTTTTGAAGTTGATAGTATTATCACTGATTGTGCCAAAGAGTGGATTCCGGGGACTCTGACCTTCCATGAAAACCATCTAAGCCACTGCAGAGAGAGATATAATCCCAGTTAGAGTGGCGTGCCCAGCCTGCAGATGAGCTTCGAGGCGAGTCCTCTGGCCCCTTCTACCCACCCAGACTGCAGTCTCCAGTCCCCTCTCGAATGCAGATGATGGAGCTGTCAGTGAATAGTATAAAATCAAGTTAAGGAATTTTTAAAACCTAAATGTCATCATTTGATAGAGTTGTTTTGAGGAAATTGACTTTTAAAGGAGAAAATAGTACCAGCTGACGTTTGTGAAGTGCTTAGTCCTTCCACTTGCTTCTGAGGAGTCTTGTCCACTAAAGCAGAAATTAGAACACTCCGGTTGGGAAAAGTTTGGTTTATGCATATAGTGTGTTCTCTGCAGTTTTTCTGTACAGTGATTAAAGATCATGTTCTGTGGGAATATTTAATGAAATGACAAATGGTTCTGATTTGTCAAGTGAAAAACTGTGTGTCTGCACACGTGTGTCTGTAGCCACTTGCAGATAGAACATATCTCTGCACGATGGGATTATGAATGCCATTTACTTAGTTCTTTGTACTTTCTGTGTTTCAGAATTTTTAAAGTTAATGTATTTCTTTTGAGAGAAGAGGGGGAAGGGCAGAGAGAGGGAGAGAGAGACAGAGAATCCCAAATAGGCTCTGCACCTGTCAGCGTGGAGCCTGGCATGTGGCTCAAACCCATGAATTGTGAGATCATGACATGAGCTGAAACAAAGAGTTGGATAGTTAACCGACTAAGCCACCCAGGGGCCCTTAAAAATTTTTTTCTTTTATTTGAGATAGAGTGTGCATGCCCACAAGCTTGAGGGGGGGAGATTGGGAGGGGCAGAGAGAGAGAGAGAGGGAGAATCTTAAGTAGGCTCCACGTTCAGCACAGAGCCCAACGTGGGGCTTAATCCCACCACCGTGGGATCGTGTCCTAAGCCCAAATCAAGAGTTGACAGTCAACTGACTGAGTCACTTAGGCACCCCTAAATTTTGTGATAGTGAACGCTTATAACTGTTGTAAAAGAAAATTTCATTTTAAAAACTTTATATAAATTGTGGCTTCTCAGTGTGTTCACATGTACACACCCATCAAGGAAACAAAGCCTTTAACTGCTCCTATGCTGCCTTATACTTGAAGATGGAAAAATTGTGTCGGGGCGCCTGGGTAGCTCAGTTGGTTAATCCTCCAACTTCAGCTCAAGTCATGATCTCACGGTTTGTGAGTTCGAGCCCTGCGTCGGGCTCTGTGCCGACAGCTCAGAGCCTGGAGCCTGCTTCCGATTCTGTGTCTCCCTCTCTCTGCCCCTCCCCTGCTCACACTCTGTCTCTTTCACTCAGAAACTAAACATTAAAAAATATTTAAGGAAAAAAAAAAGATTGTTGAAATAGGAATAGCTTCCTCATCCATACAGTGGAGATAACGGTGATCCTGATTTGGCGAGGATTTAATGGGTTAGAGTGCTAAGGATAGTTTCTGTGAAGTAACAGCATTAGCGGGTATCGTTACTGCTGTTGTCGCGGTCTGTATTTTGGATTAGTGTCCCATGTCCTTAAATGATCGACCTCCTTTCCTGTGGGGTCTGTCAGCAGCTATTCTCACTTGAGTGTGCCTGAGGCCACTTCGTTTTCATTTGATTTCTGCATCATTTGAGTCTTGCCCATCTTTCTGGAGGACTTGGCATAAATCAAGGGTTAGTCTTGCCCTTGCAGAGTTACAAGTTTATGAACTGTGCTGCTGTGTGGACAGAACCAGCATTCACCATCCAGATGCCTGTTACAGCTGCCATTTAAAGCTGTGTGAGTGCTCACTTCAGCAGCACATACACTCAAGGTGTGCGAGCTTGGGCACTTTCCGCACCTCCCAGGGCTGCAGCCTCTGCTGAAGAGGATGCATCCGTTGATTTTCTTTCTTTCTTTTTTTTAAGATAATTTTTTAAATTAAAAAAAAAACTTTTTTTTTAATTTAGGGAGGGAGAGAGCACACACTAGAGAGGTAGAGGGGTAGAATATATACATATATATATTCTTAGTGTATTGAATGTTTGTTTATTTTGAGAGAAAGAGGGAAACAGAATCCCATGCAGGCTTCACACTGTAAGTGCAGAGCCCATCTCAGGGCTCGAACCCATGAACTGTGAGATCATGACCTGAGCCAGAATTGAGTCAGACGCTTAATTGACTGAGCCACCCAGGCACCCCCAGGCAGGGGGAGAATCTTAAGCAGGCTCCATGCTCAGTGCAGAGCCCAACGCGGGGCCTGATCCATGACCCTGGGATCATGACCTGAGCCGAAATCAAGTATCAGATGCTCAACTGACTGAGCCACCCAGGGACCCCAGTCAATTTTCTTAACTATCACAGAGGAATATGATTCTTTTATTACCGTTAGGGGAGCACTCACAAGTTACACTGCTTGCTTCATTATATTGACTTGTGTGATTGTCACATGAAACGGGAATCTGAAAATGCTTGGAGTGCTGGGTGTGCCGTAGAGATCCGGGGGTTATTGTTCCAGCAGTGCATTGAGGTCAGATTGGAGAAAAGGTGATATCTTGCTGGCCTTCCATTCTTGTCATTCATCCCTTCCTTGCAGCTTTTCCTTTCACATAGCTCATCCATCTATTCAATAAGTACTTACTGAGTGCCTCTGATATGCCTGATCCTTTTCTAGGTGCTGGGGCCACAGCGGTGAGTGAGGCAGATGCGGCCCTGATCTTGTGGGCCTTACAGACCAGTGATGGTAGAGGGAGTTGGGCAGAGATGGCCAGTCAACAGGGAGGAAAGAAGCTGTGTGAGCAAGTAAAGCAGAGAGAGGGAATAGAGAGTGCTCGGCGGTGGTGGTAGGAAGCCCACTTTAGGGGATGGTCAGGTGGGACCTGGTGGCTAAGGGGACATTTCAGCAGACTGCTATGTGCTGAGAAGCAGCAAAATCTGAGTGACATCTGGAGAAAGAGCATACAGCCCAGTGTAGGGGCCCCTGCGTGAGAATGAGTTGGGTGTGAGTTTCATTACAAGAGAGCTTGAAGCTGGTCAGTCAACTTTATAGAAATCAAAAAGCCACAGTTCCAGCAGACCAGAAATCCAGCATCCCAGCAAGTTCTTACTAGAGGGGCCTGAAGTCTCTGGAGAATCAGGATCGGGCACTGCCTGTAGCTGCTGCTCGTCTTCAGAGCTGTGATGGTGCGAAGGGGGAGACGCAGGACCCGGAGGGCGAAGACCTAGATTCAGGTCCCGGCTTTGCGGTCGGTCGCTGGCAAGTCTTGTGACCCTTGGGCTCTCAGGCCCTTCCTCTCAAAGTTGGAGATGACGCCACTCATCTTACAGGTAGGAGAGGGAGTGAACGAGTGGCTGCGCCCTTCATGAAGGACAACACACTGTGTAAGCACTGAGCCTCTGTGTTGCGGGAGGCTTTGAATTCAGAGCGCCGGGAGGTGTTACGGGTCCCAGTGTGCAGCGGGTGTGTAGCTGAGGCTCTGAGCACCGGGGGTGGGGTGGGGAGGGGGGGCTGCAGGCATCCGGCTGGTAGACGTGCTTCTCTGCTGTCTCAACGCGGCAAGTGTATTTCCACACCAGGACTGGTTCCTTGTCCTCCTGGGACAGTGTCTGTCTTCTTTCTCCTTTCCGTGTTCTGTGCTTCCTGGTGAGCTTCGAACTGCAGGATGCTTCCAGCGAAGCCTTTCCCGCACTGCTCTCTCCCTCTTCCCGTCAAGACCCACAGCTTCGCACCCAGTCACATGGTTTTGTGTGTCTTCACTGCTGCTTTTGCCTGCCTGGCCAGATCATAAACTACGTGAGAGTAAGGACATTAATTCTTTCTATTCCTCCGTAGTATTCATTAGCACAGTATAAATTATAGAGGCCAATACCTCTTGACATGCATGTTGAATCAGAATGCTCAAAAGTAATCTTAATGACACCTGCTTTACTTTCTCCATTTAAATAAGCTCCAGCTGTAATTTTTCCCCACCTGCAAGTTCCTTGATCCCACTGTGAAACATGACTTCTCTTTGGCTTGACCAGACATTGAAGTAATTCTCACGCCTTGTTCTTTAGCCCCCAGGTTTCCCCAGATGCCAACTAAACATTCCTTGTCCTGCCTGAAGATCATCGGTGGACACCTCGGCCATGGCGGCAGTATCAGAACCGGTTACCTTCAGAGAGTTCTGCCCTTTGTACTATCTCCTCAGTGCCATTCCCACAAAGGTCCAGAAGGGTCTCCGTTCCGTCGTGGTCTACCTCACAGCTCTTGACACCAATGGTGACTACATCGCAGTGGGCAGCAGCATTGGCATGCTGTACCTGCACTGCAGGCGCTCCCACCACATGAAGAAGTACAACTTCGAGGTGAGTCTTGCTTTTCGTTACCGCTTAGTATGCAAGGGTCGTGGCTGACGTTGAACATGTCGTGTGTTCTAGGATGGGGTAATTTCCTTCTGATCCGGCCTTAGTATCTCACCCAATCGCTAGTTTAAAACCGTCTTTAATTGAAGTGGAATATAACTAAAAAAAATTGTGGGTTGTTTTTTAAGCTTTTCTTTCCCCCCGCCTCTAAAATTCTAGCATTTTAGAGAGCATTTTAGTGTTTAATTATGTAATAGAAAACTTTGGAAGTAGGTATTTTCTTCTACATGTTTTTATTTCTCAGAGTACCAGTTGATTAATTCAGTTGAATAATCTCTAGTTATTCTGCTGAAATTATTATGAAAAAAGGACTGGTATCAATACTGGTGTGCTACTCAAGCAGGTACTCTGAAATAAGATCACTTCTATAGAACGTTGCTGTTGAATCTCAGCCAACCTCCGCTCTGTGTTGGTTGTCTTCAGGCATTGCATGTCTGTGTATTGTAGATCCTGATAGGCAATAAATATTGATGACCGTCATCAAGTTCACCTACGTAGTTGATATCTGTGATTTATTGAGTACATGGCTTTTGTGAGAGACTCAAAGGTGACTAAGTTGTGGCTCCTCCCTCATGGCCTGGGGTGACTCTACTGTGCCTGGGCTTTTATGGACTAAGACGAGACTTTTGTGTTGAGGGGCGCCTTGGGGGCTCAGTCAGTTGGGCGTCCAACTGCAGCTCAGGTCATGATCTTACATTTCATGGGTTCAAGCCCCGCGTCGGGCTCTGTGCTGACAGCTCAGAGCCTGGAGCCTGCTTCGGATTCTGTGTCTCCTCCTCTCTCTGCCCCTCCCCCACTCATGCTCTGTCTGTCTCTCTCTCTCTCTCTCTCAAAAGAAAAACATTTAAAAAAATAAAAAAGAAAACAAAATGATAGATCTGATTAAAATGTATCAATAATTGGGGCGCCTGGGTGGCTTAGTCGGTTAAGCGTCCGACTTTCGCTTAGGTCATGATCTCGCGGTTCGTGGGTTCGAGCCCCGCGTCGGGCTCTGTGCTGACTGCCAGCTCAGAGCCTGGAGCCTGTTTCAGTCTGTGACTCCCTCTCTCTCTGACCCTCCCCTGCTCAAGCTGTCTCTCTCTCTCTCCTAGAAATAAATAAAACATTTAAAAAAAAATGTATCAATAATTATATCAAGTGGAAATGATCTGCACATATCAATTAAAAGAAGTTACTGGAAAGAAGAAAAAAAAATTATGAACCAACTATATATTGTTCATAAGAAACTCAATTAAAAATTAAAAGGATGGAAAACAATGTATCATGTAAACGCTAATTAAAAGAAAGTTGGAGTGGCTGTCTTAATATCAAAGTAGTCTGAGCAAAGAAATAACTAGGGATAAAGAGAGCCATTCTGTTGGAAAAGATGCAGCAGTCTTAAATGTATGCACCTTAACTAACAAGCTCCACAGTAGACAAAGCAGAAAGTTTCATAATTGGAAGGCAAAATCGAGAAATCCACGATTGCAGTTGGAGTCTTCAGCCCTCCTGTCTCAGTGGTAGAAGGATTCGACAGAAAATCAACAAGGATGTGGAAGAGCTGAGTGACACCATCAGCTGACACTGTCTCATTGACATTTATAGAACGTTCCATCCAACAGCAGGTGAGAGTGTGTTCTTCATAAGTAAACATGGTCATATTCATGGTCAACTGAGACCATATTCTGGGTCATAAAACGCATCTTAACAAGTTTAAAGTAGAGCAGACTTTGGTTCTCTGATCAGTTCTGTGTTTTACTTTTTCTCACATTTTAGTTGGAGTGTACTTGGCATAAAGTGTACAGATCTCAAATGTACAACTTGGTGAGTTAGTATAGGTGTACACCCATGCAATCACCTAGATCCAGATCCAGAACGTTTCCAACAGTCCAGGAGACTCCCTGCGCTGGCCCCTGGTCAGTACTCCTCTCCTGGTACCTGCCCTTCTGACCTCTAACACTGCAGAGCATGTTTGCCAGCCCCTTAGTTTTTAATTCACTGTTAGGTCATCTTTGGCATTAAGGTTTAGTGTTGGAGCGTGTGTGTGTGTGTGTGTGTTTTCCAGAAAGTGTATTTGGATGGAACTGGAACGCAAAGCATGGAGCAGCGTGAGTTAAGGCCAGAGAGGCAGGCAGGGCCTCCCACACGGGACTGTGGGCTGGAGCCTGGTCCTGGAGCGTGGTCAGCTCTGGGGCCCTGGTGGGCTATGTGGGCTGGGGGCCAAGTGTGAACTCAGACCCCTTACTCAGGTTGCATTATGACCCAGTTCTCTTTTATAAAACACGTGTGGTTTATTGATCACCATTTTATTGTCCTTTTTTAATATATTTTTTGATGTTTATTCATTTTTGAGAGAGAGAGCAGGGGAGGGGCAGGGAGAGGGAGACACAGAATCTGAACCTGGCTCTAGGCTCTGAGGTGGCAGTACAGAGCCCGATACGGGGCCAGAACCCACAAGCTGTGAGACCATGCCCTGAGCCGAAGTTGGGTGTCTAACCAACTGAGCCACCCAGGTGCCCCTATTGTCCTTTTTTAAATATAACTATATGACTATTTTTTAAAGTTCACCACCCCCCGGCCAAAATCTATACTTGACAGCCCCAGGTACCTAAAGCATTTTTCAAGTGCCCATTTGGTATAGAATACAAACCCATAATTGTGGAAAATCACAAAGGAAGTACAAAATAAAAATTCTGTCTTGGAAAAAAACATGGAATTTGGAGTGTGAAAAGAAAGCTAAATATCTATCTGTAAAACATAAGGGAATTTTCTAACTGTGTGGGGCCGAGAATGGGAATAAGCTAAGGGAAGGGATGTGAAGAAGTATCTTTTTGTTTTCTTTAAATATGATGCAATTATTAGAATTCTTATAACAAGAATGTTTTCCTATTTACTTGTTTTTTAATTTTTTTTAAGTTTGTTTATTTATTTATTTTTGAGAGAGAGACAGAGTGAGTGGGGGAATGGCAGAGAGAGAGAATCCCAAACAGGCTCTACACTGTCAGCACAGATCTCCATGTGAGACTCGAACTTAGGAACTGTGAAATCATGACTTGAGCTGAAATCAAGAGTCAGATGCCTGACTGAGCCCCCCAGGCACCCTTCTATTTACTTGCATAAACACAACAACACAAAGCTCTGTTTTGAGCGTTGACTGTCCGTTATTAGCTGTGTGAGCCTTGAGACAGATCAACTGCTTTGTTGTTCTGGTCATTTTTGTTTTCAGAGCTGGCTGCATCTGAGCATAGTTTGGTACAATTCCCATGGTTTTCAAATAAAGAAATGGTAGGATTCCTGCTGCATGCCACACAGCTGCTTGCCTGACCGTCATGCTCACTTCCTGCGAGAGAAGACAGGGCCTCAACTAAAGTCAGGATGTGGAAACCAGATTCAGGGTCTCGGGAATTTCTAAGTGCAAATTGAGAGACGCATGAACTACTTTTATTTAAGGGAAATCTACAATTTTATCGGGAGGTAAATAAAAATAAAAGTTACTATTCCCTCTAATAAACCCATGCATGTATGGCATGGATGAAAGATCATGTGTTCAAATGAAGTTCTGTTTCTAAAGAAGAAAGCAGACCTCATATGTGCTAAATACAGCCTGTCATGTGTTTTCAAGAATAATAGCTCTGGAAATCTTTTTTCTACACAAGTTAGTGGGAGAGGGCAGATGGAGACACGAGAAGTTCTTCTAGCTCGTGCCAGAAGCACTAAGAAAATGTGAGGAGCTAATAACAAGTATAAAAATGTTATAAACTTGTTAAATGTATGGATGTGAAACACACAAGAATAGACCAGAACGATAACTTGACCTGAGCTTCTGATTTTCTGTTTGGAAAGTAATGGTATAACCTCTCTTCTCAGCATTCGGCGAATGGCGGACGCTTCACGCCTCGCCCTCAGAGCAGTCTCTGCACTAATCAGTTGTCGCTCCCGCAGCTGACCCGCACCGTGTGTCTGGGAGCTCGTTCAATAAGTGCCCGGTGCTCAGTGTGTGCTAGGCCTGCTTTCGGTCCTGGCGAGGACAGGACGGGGCAGGCAGGGCCCCTGCCCCAGGGGCTCAGAGTCTGATGGGGAGCCAGAGACGCCAACACAGATGAACAAGAAGGGGGGTCTGAGGGGAAAATAAACCGCAGAAGGGCACGGGGTCGTTGTGGTTTTGAATAGGAAGTGCAGGGAAGGGCTCGCTGAGCGGGTGACAGCTGAATAGACACGCAAAGGCAGTGAGCAGCACGGCGTGTGTAACAGCGGGGCAAAATATTCCGGGTGGAGGGGGGAGAGGCCTGAGCATGGGAACGTGTCTCCCATGTTGTCCAGTCAGAAAACTCGTGTTTCAAAATGTTACGAACATTTCCTTGACCTTGACCAGGTATATATACATATATTTTTAAGTTTATTCATTTATTTTAAGAGAGAGCGCGCGCACGCGTGTGCATGAGAGAGAACAGGGTAGGGACAGAGGGAGAGGGAGAGAGGACCCTAAGCAGGCCCCATGCCCAGCGCAGAGCCCAACTTGGGACTCCATCCCACAGACCGTGAGATCATGACCCGAGCCAAAGTGAAGAGTCAGATGCTTAGCTGCCTGAGCCACCCAGGCACACCCAGGTTGTTGGGGTTTTTTTGTTGTTGTTTTAAGTGATGCAGAAATGAGAGTTTTTGTCTCAGCCCGTCAGCCAAAGATGCATTTGCCTCATGACCTCACTTGTCATTCCATGTGGAAGTAACCCTTAGACCCGTTAATTAGGATCCTGTGATCTAAATTCTGGCATGTCAGTAGCACTGCAGTATAGGGTTCACTGGTATCCTTCTCAGCACGGATTACTTCAACTCATTAACTAATGGTAACTTAAAATTGCATTTGCAATTGCAATGAGTCAAGAAGAGTCAAGATACTGGTGGAAAAAGAAGAACAAGATGGGAGAGGTTGCTCTCCTGGGTTAGCAAGACTCATAAACCTTCAGTAATTAAGCTGATTGTGGTTATTAGCACAAGAATAGATAAAGAGGTCAGTGGAACAGAACAGAGAACCCAGAAAATCCATACGTATATGAACATTTGAGGTTTTGCGAAGATGGTATTAAAAGGTTGTTCTACTAAGTGGTGTGGGACGTTGGGATGTGAGTATTTGGGGGGAAAGTGAAACTTGATCCCTACCTCACTTCATATGTTTATTTGGTCTCAACACTTCAGAGGTATTATATCATTGCCTCCACTGCTGAGACTTCTGCCGGACACCTCGGCCACCTCGTTGTTGCCCTTTGTAGGCAACCTGCCTTGTGTCTCTAACATTTCTCTGGTGTAGAGTCCCAGGCCCTAGAGAAAAGTGGGTGCTTTTGTTTAACTTTCGAATCATTAAGTAATTATATAAACATTTTAACATTAAACCATGGTTGTGTGTTAGTAAAAGAAGCATAAAAGTGAAACAATAAGAGTGAATGAATTTAATGAATTCGTACCTTATTTGAGTCTTCTTAAATGTTTCTAAGTATTTTAGCTCTGTTAGTTATTTGACATGCTAGCAGTTTCTACTAAAGGGTAGGCTTTGGCATCTCAAAAGACGCTCATAAAGAACGCCTTGTCGCATCTCAGGGTTCCCATGAGCTTACTCACAAAGAACACTTTTCCCTTCGTGCAGTTTTGTCCTGTGTATAAAGGGAAAACTGCCTGCCAAGGAGCCTAAGGAGGTTGGCCGCATACTACCCTGGTGGTGAAGTGTTTGTCCAGAAAATCATTACTGGCTCCTTTCAAATCAGTCTTTTCTTCCTTAATTTTATCACCATATTTCCATTTTGAGGGGGTTGGGTTGCCACAAGGCGACAGGAAGTGCTCCTAGTGATTTGGAAATGACTGGAATGTAAGAGGTCAGCATATAGTAGATGAGATCTGAGATGGACAGAAGAGTGGCTCCCAGGCCAGAATAAGACTGAACTGTCCCCACATCAGAAGAAAAGAGGAGGGGTACCTGGGTGGCTCGTTGCTGAAGCATCCGACTTTGGCTCAGATTGGCCCCACATTGAGCTCTCTGCTGTCGGCACGGAGCCCGCTTTGGATCCTCTGTCGCCCTCTCTCTGCCCCTCCTCTGCTCTTTCTCTCTCAAATAAGTAAATAAACTTTTTTAAAAAAGAAGAAAAGAGGATGTGACAGCAGGAAAAGAGTGTATGGTCTGCTGGGTAACTGGGGAAAAATCAGGCTGAATCACCCGTGCAGCTGGCGGGGGGGGGGCCCCTTTGAGAGCCGTGTCCCCCTTGCCAGGGCAGGCCCGAATGCTTACAGTGACTCGCTCAGAAAGTGCTCCCTGCTAGCCAGGCAGCCTTTGACTAAAACTTGCTGCCCACGTGCATCAGCCAGTGGGGTCGAAGAATGGACAGATCGTACGTACATGAGCTTTCTGGTTTGTAGGACTGTTAAACCATTACAAAATAGTAAACTGGCTTTTTGGCTTAAACTTTACCTTCTTGTGCATTAGACGCTCACAAGGCAACCACCCTGGGCACTAAACACAATGGGACACTGGAAAAAGTTGAGTCTCTGAGTCAGGAGGGTTGAGGGCCAGAGCCTCCGTGTGCTGACCCACCAGCACGGATCTGTTAGGCACACCTGTGCACTGTGGTGTATAGGGCCGTGGGCGCATGGGATAAAGCTGTGAAAAGCAAGGGCATAAACCCCAGTTCTAGGATAGTGGCTTTGGTGGCATGAGGGTGTGCAGGCGGGGGTGGGGGACACAGAGGCCTTCAGAGGTGCCCTTGGTGGCCCCCTTCCGGGTTAGATCGGGACTCCACGGATGTTCACTTTGTGACCATCTGGGCAGTTGTATACAGTCACATTGTACGTAGTCTTGTGCACGTGAATGTATTTCATTACTGTAGAAATGGAAACAAGGGAATATTGTGCCACGAGGCACTTGCTACATAGCCACCTGGCATCTTGAAGGCAGCAAGCTTGTCCGCCCCCGCCCCACGCCTGTCAGAGCTGGCCATGTCCTTCCTGTGACCCCCCGTACACGTGTGTCAGTGCCAGCAGTGCTTGGTTCCTCTATGTGGCCATGGGTCTTGTCCTTTTCCTGGACTGTGAGAGCCCCTGAAAGGGACAGCCTTGTTTGTGTCCACACAGCAAGCGCACTGAAGCCGTCAGTAAACACAACTGTGTAATCTTCAGCGTGCCCCTCATTGTCAATCAGCAATGCCTTTATTTATTTATTTTTTTACTGCTTATTTTTGAGAGAGAGACAGAGACAGAGTGTGAGCAGGGGAAGGGCAGAGAGAGAGTGAGAGACACAGAATCCAAAGCAGGCTCAGGCTCCGAGCTGTCAGCACAGAGCCCGACACTCAAACTCACAAACCTTGAGATCATGACCTGAGCCAGAGTCGGACACTTAACTGACTGAGCCGCCCAGGCGCCCCTAAGCAGCAATGCCTTTAAATAGGCTACCTGACGTTTTTAAGGCCTACCAATATTTGTAGACTTACTGGAAAAACAGTCCTAGATTGGTATTTTAATGAAGCTAGTGCAGTAAAAATCCCATGTTTAAATAATGTCTTAAATGAAGGGTTGGCTTTATGAAATAGAAATACTGTTAAAAAAGGTTAATGGTGGCTTTGTGTCTTCCATTTTCTAAAACAGGTTTGTGTATCCTGATTCAGTCATAAAAAACAAGCCCCGAGTATTTTCTCACCTATGTCTTTTTATTCTGTGCGGCACTTGGTGACATCCTAATCTCAGTTCCCCCCCCCCTTCCTGCGGGGGCTGTAACTGAGGAGCCCCGAGCCTGCCCCCGGCCCCCTCGGAGCCACACGTCCCACCGGCACTCCCAGCCGGTGACCGGGTGCAGCAGGGACGCAAGGCACATTTAGGCCTGTGACGCCGGTGGCTCCGGGCAAGTGACTCTGGCCTGGGGGCTCCTGTTGGCGTGGCCACAACTCTCCAAACCTGGGCTGCAGTTGGAGATTCGCCGGCGCCACTCCCCTTCCTTCCCCTGCGTCCGACCCGGGTCCCAGACCTGCACTGAGCCGCCGGTTCCCCCGCCTCTTCCAGCTGCGTTTGCCCGGACAGGTGCCGTGAGCGTGAGCGAGCGTCTGCTTCCCACAGCTCCACAAGCGCTACGCAAGTGTAGCTCAGTCTTCCAGGCCCTTCTATAGCCTGCTTCTGTCCGTTACCGCAAGGGGAGGGTTGAATCCATCGACAGAAATAGTGCATTTGATTTCCTCATTTCAGTTCTGTCCATTTCTGCTTCACATATTTTTAAAAATTATAAAGGGGCGCCTGGGTGGCTTAGTCGGTTAAGCGTCCGACTTTCGCTTAGGTCATGATCTCGCGGTTTGTGGGTTCGAGCCCCGCGTCGGGCTCTGTGCTGACTGCCAGCTCAGAGCCTGGAGCCTGTTTCAGTCTGTCACTCCCTCTCTCTCTCTCTGACCCTCCCCTGCTCACGCTGTCTCTCTCTCTCTCTCCTAGAAATAAATAAAACATTTAAAAAAAAAATTATAAAATGTACAGAACATAAAGTTTATCATTTTTCCGTATTTTTTTAATGTTCACTTTTTATTTTTGAGAGAAAGAGAAACAGCATGAATGGGGGAGGGGCAGAGAGAATGGGAGACAGAATCCACAGCAGCTCCAGGCTCGGAGCTGCCAGCACAGAGCCCGATGCGGGGCCCGAACTCACAAACCATGAGATCATGACCTGAGCCAAAGTCGGACGCTTAACCAACTGAACCACCCAGGCGCCCCTCATTTTTCCATGTTTGAGTGTAGTTCAGAGGTATCAAGTACATCCAGGTTGTTGTGTTGTTTCATGCACTTTATTTTTTTTTTAATAGTTTATTTATTTTTGAGACAGAGAGAGAGACAGAGCAGGAGATGGGGAAGGGCAGAGAGAGAGGGAGACACAGAAACTGAAGCAGGCTCCAGGCTCCCAGCTGTCAGCCCAGAACCCTATGTGGGGCTCGAACCCACAACCGCGATCATGACCTGAGCTGAAGTCGGGTGCTTAAACCAACTGAGCCACCCCAGGTGCCCCTGTTTCATGCACTTTAAAGCTCTCATATTAGGTACCTATACATTTAGGATTGTTATCTGTTTATTAAATAGATCCTTTTATCACTATGAAGTGTCTCCTTTTACCTCTGGTAATATTCCTTGTCTAGTTTGGTGTTGTTATAATCTCTCCTGCTTTCTTACAATTAGAGTTTGCATGTGTATCTTTTTCCATTCTTATCTTTAGTTTATCTGTGCCTTTATAACTAAAGTGCATTTCTTGAAGATAATGTAAAGTCAGGTCTTTTTAATTCAGTTTGACAATCTCTACTTTTTTTTTTTTTTAAGTTTATTTATTTCAAGAGAGAGAGAGCGTACACAAGTAGGAGGGCGGGCAGACAGAGAGAGAGTCCCAAAGCAGGCTCCGCACTTACAGTGCAGATGCGGGGCACAAACTCATAAATGGCAAGATTATGACCCGAGCTAAAACCGGACGCTTAACTGACTGAGCCACCAGGCGCCCCTACTTTTTTTCTTTTCAGTAATCTTTATGCCCAGCATGAGGATTGAACTCATGACCCCAAGATCAAGAGTTGCAAGCCCTACTGACTGAGCCAGCCAGGCGCCCTGACAGTCTACCTTCTAATTGGCATTATTAGGCCATTTATATTGAATGTGATGATTGATGTGGTTGGGTTTAGGTCAGTTTCTCAGCCTGACACTCCTGACACCTAGATCTGGGGGTGCTGTCCTGGGTGCTGTAGGGTGTTTAGCAGCATCCCTGCTTTCTGCCTGCCAGATGGCAATCGTATCACCTACGTTGCAACAACTGTCACATGCAGATACTGTCACATGTCCCATAGACAGGGTGGAGGGCAAAATTGTCCCCGGTTGAGAGCCATTAGTTAAGTCTACCATCTTGATAATTGTTTTCTCCTTATCCCACCTGTTCTTTATATTTTTTTTATTTTCTTTTCCTACTGTCCTTCAGGCTAATTATTTTTAAATATTTCTATTTTATGTCCACTATGGCTTGTTAGGCCCTTCCCTATTTTCTTTTCTAGTAGTTTTTCTGGGATTTATATCATGTGCCCTTTAACTTCTATCTACCCTATATAATATAATTATCACTTTACAAATAACATAAGAACTATTCAACAGTTTATTTTACTCACAGAAATAGAATTGATTTATGTATATTTTACTTACATCTTGTTTTATAGATTTCTTAGGGTTTTCTACATAGGTGATCACTTCTGCCTGTGAAGAAAGCGTTTTACTTCATCTTTTCCAATGTGGATGCTTTTACTCTTTTTTTTTTTTCACTTGATTGACTGCTCTGGCTGGGCTCCAGCATCACGTCCACGGTGAGAATGGACATCTTTGCCTCGGCGTGTACATTTATTAGCTATAGATTCCTCATAGATACTTTTTGTTTCTACATAATTCTATTCCTAGTTTTCTGAGAGTTTTTTTTTTTTTTTAATGTTTTATTTATTTATTTCTAGGAGAGAGAGAGAGACAGCGTGAGCAGGGGAGGGTCAGAGAGAGAGGGAGTCACAGACTGAAACAGTCTCCAGGCTCTGAGCTGGCAGTCAGCACAGAGCCCAACGCGGGGCTCGAACCCACGAACCGCGAGATCATGACCTAAGCAAAAGTCGGACGCTTAACCGACTAAGCCACCCAGGCGCCCCTTTCTGAGATTTTTTTAAAATCATGAATGAGTATTGAAGTTTGTCATTCTTTTTCTGACTCTGTTGAGATGATAACATTATTTTCTTCTTTATTCCATTAATATGGCATATTATATGTATTGAGTTTGATTATTAATCCAAATGTGTATTACTTCTGTAAGCCCCACTGTGTAACAACGTATTATCCTTTTTAAAATCTTTCTATCTTCATTTCAGTAATATTTTATTTTTAAAAAAAATTTTTAATGTTTTATTTATTTCTGAGAAAGACAGTGTGAGCAAGGGAGGGTCAGAGAGAGGGAAATACAGAATCTGAAACAGGCTCCAGGCTCTGAGCTGGCTGTCAGGAGTGGCTTGAACTCATGAACCATGAGATCATGACCTGAGGCCAAGTCGGACACTTAACCGACTGAGCCACCCAGGCACATCATTTCAGTAATATTTTATTATGGTTTTTTTTGTATCTATATTCATGAGGGATATTAGCCTATATTTGTTTGTTTGTTTGTTTGCCTTTAGTTTTCTTGCTATGTCTCTGGCCTTTCTCATAAATGTAAATATCTCGTACTCTTGATTTTTTGCTAGTCTGAATCTCTAAGTCTCTTTCTCTAAGTTAACAGTTTTTCTATCTTAGTATTTTAAAGATGATCTTCCATTGTCTTCTGGACTCCACTGTTTTTGTTGAGAAGTTTTGTTTTTTAAGATTTTTTTTTTGAGAGTGAGCATGCACATGCATGCACATGTCCAGGGGAGGGGCAGAGAGAGGGAGAAAGAGAATCTTAAGCAGGCTGCATGCCCAGCATGGAGCCCAGTGAGGGGCTCAGTCTCACCATCATGAGACCATGACCTGAACCAAAATCAAGAGTCAGACATTTAACCAACTGAGCCACCCAGGCGCCCATAAAGATTTTATTTTCAAGCACTCTCTACACCCAACATGGGGCTTGAACTCACAACCCCAAGATCGAGAGTCACACACTCTACCATCTGAGCCAGCCAGGGGCCCCAAGAAGTTTGGTTTTTTAATAATTATTCATATCTGGTCATTTGCCCTTTTTTCTGACATAACATTATCTTCTCATGATCTTTGAGGGTTTGGCTACAGTGTGTATATGTGTATTTCTTCCATTAAGCTTTTTCAAGGCTTGTGCTCCTGAGGACATGGGTCTTTCATCAATTCTGGGTAACTTTTAGCCCTACATCTGAAGATACTGCCTTCTGTTACCCTCTTTTCTTCTGGCATCCCAGCTGGATGGATCTTTATATTCTGTCCCCTAGGACTCTGCTCTTTCATGTTTTTTATCTTTTCCTCTCTCTTTGTTGCACAGATTTGCCCTCTAGTTAAATAATTTTCTTTCAGCTATGACTAGTCTGCTATTTAATCACCCACTAAGATTTTAAACTCTTTTGACTCATTTCTATTTCCAATAGTAGCTTACTATTATGTTTTAAATTCCTTACATATTTCTTAAAAATGTTAAGCATATTTCTTTTATGCTCTGGGTCTCTTCAATCTAAATGCTGTACTTGTGTGGAGGCAAAGGGTTGTACAGTTCTGTTATTGCATTAAAATTTTTTTTTAATGTTTATTTACTTATGAGAGAGACAGACAGCAGGGGAAGGGCAGAGAGAGAGAGGGAGACCCAGAATCTCAAGCAGGCCCCAGGTTCCAAGCACAGAGCCCAACTCCGGGCTCAGACTCACAAACCACAAGACCATGACCTGAGCCGAAGTCAGACACTTAACCAACTGAGCCACCCAGGAGCCCCTGTTACTGCATTTTTTTGGTTGATTCTTCTTCATGGGGCCTTTTTCCCATGGTAGTTCCTAATTAGAAGCTCTATGGCTGGTCCTAATACGTGTGAATCTGAGGGACCTGGGTCAAGGCTGTGTCCCACAGATGGGTTTAGACTCCCTTGGAGTGCTGCTGACTTAGAAGCACTTCAGATCCAACTGCCCAGCAAGGAGCTCTTTGAGTGGGAAGAGACAATAAATTCAGACTCTGAGGCTGAACAGGGCAGGCTTGTGGCAGATTCTTAGGGAACATTCTTCTTCTTTATTCCCTCTAGCCACCATCGGAGAGACGACAGAGTTCCTTGTCAGCTCCGTCTGCTGGCAAATTGATTTTCCCCTAATTTACACTTTGAGGGTTAGGCCTTCAGGGCTCCTTCACAGGAGTTTGCGGGCGGTGTCAGTTCCAGCTCCCCACCTCCTCCGGCCTGAAGCCGCGTCCTCCTCAGCCCTGGTCAGCTCGGGAAACCAAGGCTCTTGGTGCTGGTCACAGAGTCCTGAGGTAGCCCGTAGCTTCCGGGCTGCCTTCCATTCTGGTTTGACGATACTCTTTCGGTTTGGGCCCCTGTTGATTTTTACTTTCTAGAGATCAGCATTTAATCTATGCATTTAAAAGGCTGTTTTAGGGGCGCCTGGGTGGCTTAGTCGGTTGGGCGTCCGACTTTCGCTTGGGTCATGATCTCGCGGTTCGTGGGTTCGAGCCCCGCGTCGGGCTCTGTGCTGACTGCCAGCTTGGAGCCTGGAGCCTGTTTCAGTCTGTGACCCCCTCTCTCTCTGACCCTCCCCTGCTCACGCTGTCTCTCTCTCTCTCTCCTAGAAATAAATAAAAAAAAAAAAAAAAAAAAAAAGGCTGTTTTATATATCTTACTCAGCATCTCTAGGTGTTTGGAGAGGAACGGTTCTCAGACTAGCTAGACTCACACTATAGGAAGTTGAAGCCTTGTATTTTGTTTCTATCTAGAGTATAGCTAAGTATTGATAATCTGATCCTTGGGATGTTTTGGTTCTTAAGAACCATAACACTGACTAATGATCATATTAAGTAACATTACCTCATAATGTTTATTTACTTATTTTACATTTTTTTATTTTTGAGAGATAGAGAGAGACAGGGCACAAGTAGGGGAGGGCGGAGAGAGAATGAGACATAGAATCCAAAGCAGGCTCCAGGCTCTGGGGTGTCAGCACAGAGCCCAACACGGGGCTCAAACCACGATATCATGACCTAAGCTCAAGTCAGACACTTAACCAACTGAGCCACCCAGGCGCCCCAAAATGTTGGTTTATTAAAAAGCATGTGTACATGCATCACACATAGATATTCAGGCTTCCAGCCCATCTGAGTGATGATTTTTTTTTCTTTCTTTCTTTTTTTTTTTTTAATATTTTATGTATTTCTAGGAGAGAGAGAGAGAGAGAGACAGCGTGAGCAGGGGAGGGTCAGAGAGAAAGGGAGTCACAGACTGAAACAGGCTCCAGGCTCCGAGCTGGCAGTCAGCACAGAGCCCAACGCGGGGCTCGAACCCACGAACCGCGAGATCATGACCTAAGCGAAAGTCGGACGCTTAACCGACTAAGGCACCCAGGCGCCCACTGAGTGATGATTTTTATTTTAAAACCATTTGTGCAGAAAAATCACACAGTCATTTTGAATCTGTGCTATGACATGGCAGGATCTCCCCTAAGGGATCTTGATTCCTGATGTGGTGGCAGTCGTAGTCATTACAGATTCGCAGGACAGTATTCTCTTTCACGTCCTGCTGCTGTCAAGGCTGTCCATGGCTCCACCGCATTCCAGCCCTGGCTTCCCTCAGAGCAGCGCCAGTGGATTCTGCTCACGGAATCAGCACTCATGTTTTCCATGCCGCAGACGATAAAGTCCTCTTGTTTTCCTTCTCCACAAGCCAGCCAGGCCTTCTGTCTGTGGGGCCCGTGGAGCCAGGCCCAGGGAGCGCACAGAGCAGCGAGGCAGGGCCGGGCCTCAAGTCACGCTTGGGCGTGAATCCTAACTCTTGACTCCCCCAGCGCTGTGTCCTTAGACAAACCACTTAACCTCGGCCAAACGGCAGGAACCATAGCACCTGCCCTCACAGATGTCCAGGGAGTCCAGGCGGTAATACGTGTGAAGCGCTTACCCAGCCGCGGGGCTCAGGGGATGCCCAGTAAAGCAGAGCTGCCGGGCCCTTTCCTCTTGCCATCATCATGCCAAGCAGGTCTTAACAGAGTCTTCTTTCTCCATCAGGGTTTACTGCCTTCCTGCCCGTTGCACTTGCCACTTCTCTCCACTAGGCACACACCACCTCCGGCCTGAACTATTGCCCAAGGCCCCCGGCTGGTCTTGCCGCCCGGTCACACTTCCTCCTCCTGCTGGGCTGCACCTGGTCCGGGTTATCGGAAGCACTTCTGACCGATACACTGGCAAAGTCAGGAATCTTCCAGGGCTCCTCTTTGCCTTCCAATAGCTTAAGATCCAAAGCCCTTCCCCTACATCACGATCTCATCAGATATATTTAGAGCCCCTGAGAACACCCTGAAAGCTGTAAAGTACCGGATGAAAGTGAGCACAGTCATCACCACCCCCATCGGCTGTAGGCGGCTCTTCATGTGCACGGCTCGTTGCCACAGCTAAGCTTTAAGAGGGAGGGACTGCGACCTACTTTGGTTTATATTACCATAGCAGCTGACACAGTACCCTGAATGTGGAGGGCATACCTCCATATTTGACAGATTGAATACCATGTAAATTACTACATCCAAATGTAAGGATCAAAGTGGTTTATAGGAGATCTTTCTGTACGTCTTAGCAGGGTCAAATGGTTGTGTAATTTTTCTGAATGAATGGTTTACTAGTCAGTGGGCCCGGAAGCCTTGAATATCTGTGTGCACTGCTTGTACATGTGCTTTTTTTGTTGTTTATTTTTGATGGGGGAGGGGTAGAGAGAGACGGAGACACAGAATCCCAACCAGGCTCCAGGCTGTCAGCACAGAGCCTGACACGGGGCTCAAACTCACAAGCGGCAAGAGTATGACCTGAGCCAAAGTCGGATGCTCAACTGACTGAGCTACTCAGGCACCCCTTGTACATGTGCTTTTTAATATACCAATGTGTTAAGTTTGAATTAGTGTTATTTAATTTGATGATCGATTTAAGAGCAAATCCACTTACAAAGCACTTTCAGGTGCATCGTCCCCTGCTTTGCGGCGAGCCTGTGCAGCAGGCAGACCAGCGACCACAGTGGTTCAATGACTTGTCCGTGTTATGAGAGAGGAAGGCCGAGCTTGGAGCTGGGATAGATAGCTCTTCGTCCTCCAGACTCCTGTTCTCAGCAGGAAGTACCTCTCCAAGCCCCTTAATTCTCTCTTGATAAGCGCTCAGAATATTCACCCTCAATTGATCAGCATTTCCTTCATTAAAAATGTAGTTTTTTTAAATTTTGTCATTTCAAAGATTTAAGACCTAGAGGGGCACCTGGATGGCTCAGTTGTTTAAGTGTCCCATTTTGGCTTAGGTCATGATCTCATGGTATGGGAGTTCAAGCTCCACATGGGGCTCACTGCTGTCAGCAAAGAGCCTGCTTGGGATTCTCCTTCTCTCCTCTCTGCCCCTCCCCCACTCATGCTTTTTCTCTCCCCCCCCAAAATAAATAAAATAAACTTAAAAATAATGCAATAAAGATCTAGAACAGAAAAGGAGGGTTTTAACAGGCGTCATTGTTTTTCTGAGTCCTCTACATTTTCAGTCAGGACTTTTTGTATAGGCTGCAGCCTGAAGAAGCTTCTGCCTCCTTCCACTTCCATGGGTGATGTTTACGTTTTGGAAGCTGGCCTGGTTACAGGTCCTTTGGTCTTGAACATTTGCTCTCTTAGGGGAAAACGGAGCCCATCACTGTGGTGAAGCTGCTGGCCTGCTTCGACGACCTCGTGGCCGCGGGCACAGCCTCTGGGAGAGTTGCTGTTTTTCAGCTCGTGTCTTCCTTGCCCGGGAGAAATAAACAAGTAAGTACCAGTCTCTTTAGCATTATCTTAACTTCTTGGCCAGGTCCTCCTGGATCTCAAAATGAGAAATCCTCATCGGCCTAGAACGCAGGCCCAGAAAAGCTTAGCCCTGTGCTCTTTATAATCAGATAGCACTTTTGTTCTTGATAGGGCACCTGGCAGAACGCACACTTGGGTAACTTAAATTTTGCTTACTGTTCTCTGGCTGCCCTGGCAGTGTTAGCGTCAGTACCCAGACGGAACGGCGTGCAGGGCTCTGCCTGGAAAGCAAGTTTGGGAAAACCAGCCTCTCCGTCGGGAGGGGGGACTACATAGTCCCTTGGCCACGAGCCCCATCTCACTTCTCTTCTTTCTCTTGCACATTTTTATCATTTGTTCCCAGCTTCGGAGATTTGATGTCACCGGTATTCACAAAAATAGCATAACAGCTCTGGCTTGGAGCCCCAATGGGATGAAATTGTTCTCTGGAGATGACAAAGGGAAAATTGTCTATTCTTCTCTGGATCTAGACCAGGTAAAATTGTTTCCAGAAGTATTTTTGGCCTTCTTAAATTCGGAGAAATTATATCCATAATTACATTTTGGTCAAACAGTTTGTATCCTTAGTCATTGCCCCTTCATAAGGTCAGTGATTATTTTGTGACGTTTTCCTTCAAGGACATCTCACGTTTTCTAAGCGTCGCCTCCTGTGACTAAAGGGTTGGCTTCTGTCTCCGCTGGCCCCTTCCTTCAGAGTGTTCGTCCACCTGTGTCTAGGCGTGGGGTGGGGCCCGGAGAAAAAGAGGCCCTGTCACTCCCGTCTCCCTGAACGGTGTGTAGGGGCCGCGCGAAGCATCGCATGGTCATAACTGTGGTCATAACTGGTCATAACTGGACCGAGGTCAGTACTTTCGGGCAGAGAGCCCCGCCCCCAACCAAGCCCCGCCCCGCCCCTCGCGTGGGGAGAGCGGCAGAGGAGGAGGAGGGCTCGGCCCTCGCGTCTGCTGCCTTGTTTCATCCTCACGAAAGTGAGGCCCCTGTCAGTAGATGAAGAACCCGTGGCCCCGTCACCAGCCCTGGGTCACAAACGGATTCCACACCGAGTTTCTGCTCCGAGGGCCGAGCCTTTCCCGCTGCATGGCTCTGTGTGCACCCGTGTTTCCCGTTGTCACACGGCAGCCCAGCGAGCCTGAGCATTGCTCGCGGTTGTAGGAATTCAGCAGTTACTAGCCGAGCGTGTGCAAGCAGGGGGAAGGGCAGAGAGAGAAAGAGGGAGGAAGAGAATCCCAAGCAGGCTCTGCACTGACCAATGCAGGACTCAATCCCACGAACCATGAGATCATGACCTGAGCTGAAATCAAGAGTCGAACAGATTGAGCCACTCAGGCGCCTTAAAAATAACTATTTTCAAACCAAGTGAAAAGAATGACATTGCTTTATATATTTTTTTTTTAAGTTTTTTTTTTTTTTTTTTTTTACAAATAGTTTATTGTCAAATTAGTTTCCACATAAGACATTGCTTTATATTTTTGCAAATCTCTTTAATGACCGGCTTGGTGGAGGACGGCTGCGTGCTGCATTTAATGTGACGCAGATGTATTGTGTTGGTTAGAGCGTATAAAGAGAATCTGGCCTCACACAGACTGTAGTTGGAACAGGACAAGTATTGTAATAGCCTTCTTAGAGAACTGTGGACACTCTTTAATCTTATCCCCAAACTGACGGATGATGGTTTCTTTAAAGGTCAGTTGTAACTCGGAAGCTGAAACCACACGGGTCATGTTTTCGGTGCTCTGTCGCAGTAAAATCCACTCGTCTGCCTGGCACTGGAATGCCTCTTTGGTCCACGCATGATTTTGTAATATCCTGCATTGGTCACCTGGAAAATACTGATCTACTGAGTGATGCAGATCTTTTCAAATCTTGACCCATTTGATTATATAATATCAGAGAAGGTATCTTTGTAAACACCACCATCCTGATCAGAAAAGTCTTTAGTTACTGGGAATTGGTCAAGTTCACAAGGGTGGATAAAGTTTTCAGTTCTAATCCTCAGTTGAAAACTTGAAATTTATTGTCAACAACGCACACTATTACTCCTTGTCATTAAAGTGACAAGCCTGGTTTGGTCCATCTTGAAAATGTCTGCCAGATACCCAAGCTTGAGTAATTATATTATGTCAGGTGAAAATGGTGTTCTGTGAAAATAAAAAGCAGCTGGTTGAACTCACAGCCCTCATAGTCGAACAAGTGCTTTTCCCCGAGAGGACCAGAAAACCTCAGGACGCAGCAGCCAGGCCACGTGTGCACTGCCCACTTTGTCCCACAAAAGGCAGAACTGTGCGTACCCATGAGCCAGGATGGGATGCGATTATAATCGTCCTGCCGCAGAGACCATCTTCAGTGAAACGCATGTCTTTGCCACGAGCACGTGGTGGTGGAGGACACAGTGACAATTAGTGGGCTTATTGCCCCAGTCTGCCCCTGTGGCTTTTGTGTCAGAGCAAATTTCAGCTCAGTGAAAAAGGCAGATGCAACCTAGCATGACAATGAAAATAATTTTGACTTTGCAGACCCTTTGAAAAGGGTCCTAGGGACCCTCCGGACCACACTTTGAGAACCGCTGTTCTCCAGGAAAGCGTTAAGGTTGTTAAGAGTCCCTGTGTCCTGCCTCTCTTCTGTTCAGGCCTCCAGGCAGCACTGGTCGTGAGCTGCATTTCAGGAAGCAGAGAGAAAGCCACATGCAGAAAAGTGTCCTTATCATGCAGTGAACCTTTTCCCCAGCTTTATTGAGGTTCTGATAGTAGTTGGGTTGTTTTTTGTTTTTTTTTTTTTTAAGATAAAGTACAAAGATTTACATAAATAGTTATGGGAGTATGCATGTTTTTGCAAAATTAATACAATAAGTTGAATTCCTTTATAAGCTAAGTCAAAAACTGGAAAGCTACAGTTTACATAACGAGAAATGTGGAGGAAAATCTGCTTTAAAAGCCCTCGGTGTTCTGGGGGAATACCGAGAATCTGTCTGTCTTCATTGTGTCCATGGTTGTAGGATTGTGTGTGTTTGCCAGAATCCAAAATCGTGTATCTTAAAAGGGTGAATTTTATTATATGTAAATTTTACCGGTAAATCTGATTGCTGCTTTCCTCTCCTGCCCCCAAAAGTTTGCAACAGGGCATCAGTATTTCTTACACAATAGAAGAAACTGGTTCAGGAGAAAAGTAACTTATAGAAGCAGATTTTTGACACCAAGAATTAGAGTTTGTGTTAGCAGTAAAATGGCTTCTAGAGTTCTACTTTGTTCTTTGATGTATTTACTACCATTTAAATGTCTTTCTCCTGTTTTTTCTGGCTCTGTCAGTTGGCAAGGATATAATGTCCCCAAAATTGCTTTGAGCTCTTTGTGGGGGACAAGTGTCCTGTGACCTTTGATGACAGTTGTCACAAATAACCTTAGCTGTATAGAAAGTCTCGTTGTGTTCTATCAGTGTAAATAATACTCCTCGTGCAGCACGTTTCTGCCTTGGTCTTTATGGGCTCTTCTCTGAACTCTCCTGAGGACATTTTATTTATTTATTTATTATTATTATTTTTTATTTTTATTTATTTCTAGGAGAGAGAGAGAGACAGCGTGAGCAGGGGAGGGTCAGAGAGAGAGGGAGACACAGAATCTGAAACAGGCTCCAGGCTCTGAGCTGGCTATCAGCATAGAGCCCGACGCGGGGCTTGAACCCACGAACCACGAGATCATGACCTAAGCGAAAGTCGGACGCTTAACCGACTAAGCCACCCAGGCACCCCTCCTGAGGACATTTTAAAAGAAGTTGTACAAAATCTCTAAACGTTTCTTGCCAAACTTGATGTAACCTGAGGTTAGCGTTAGCATTGTTTTCTCATTTCTCTTATTTCCAAATAACATCACCGCAGTGGGTTTACACTGAATCTGTTGGGCATGAACAGCATACGTTTTGAGGCGTAAATTGACTCCACATTGAGGTGGGTTTACCTGCACTCTCCCCAGGGCGTCTGTAACTCCCACTTGGTGTTGGAAGAGCCATCTTCAATCGTGCAGCTGGATTACAGCCAGAAAGTGCTGCTCGTGTCTACACTACAGAGAAGCCTGCTTTTTTACACAGAAGAAAAGTCTGTCAAGCAAATTGGAACACAACCAAGGAAAAGGTAAGTGTCACACGTGCCCCAGCGTGGCGGCTACAGAGGGACCTTAAGTTTTCGTAGGGTACCTGTTTGCCGTGGGCAAGCCCACAGCCGCTCTAAGCCTGGGGTCCCTCGACAGGTCCTGGCCTGCCTGGCCGCCTGGCCCAGCATCAGACGGGAGGAGTGCGTCCGTCTCGTTCTGCTGCAGGGCCTGCAGGCATGGCCAGTCTGCCTTGAGTGCAGACTCTGGAGAAGTCTCTGAGGTGGTCAGCTCTGGGTCCGCTCCTGTGCGGCCACCCTCCACCTCAGGAGGGGTGAGGGTCCCCTCTGCACTGTGCGGGCCGTGCGAGGTTGGGGGTGCCTGGTAGACGAGGCGGATGTGAGCCCATCATCATGGACACCGGAGCTGGGTGTGGGGTGCCGTCACACTGCTCCCGGGCCTGGGGGTGATGGCAGACTCCCTGAGGGAGTGCGCGAGGGAGGAGTGGGGAGGCTCTGGAGGGAGGCTTCCAGGCTGAGAGCTTGTCGCGCATTTACCTGCCGCCTGGAAGGGCACTGGGAGACGGGCTAAGCCAAGTCCAGCTGCCCGCCAGCCGTGTGGGAAGGGGCAGCCGAGCGCAAGGGTGACCTCCCTGCGGGAAACATGCTTGTAGAGCTCGGGGCCAGGTTTGTGTGGCGGTGGGGACAGCAAGAAGGGGCTGGATAGGGTGGTGGGGCCACCCCTCCTTCTCAGCAGAGGGACAGAGAGACGAGTGGGGGCGGGAGGAGGGGGTGGGAGCCAGCAGCTGGGAGATCGGGCAGCGGGATTTGGAGACGCTCTCGGTAAAGGGGCACTGGCACTGTTGCCTGCGGAGAATCAGGGGGCCGGCGTGGCAGGTGGGCGGGGGGCTGTGGAGAGCAGGCTGACAGGGAGACGTGGTGGGGTTGGCCGTGCCCACAAGGGAAGGCTCATGGAGGCTGGTGGTGACAGCTGTGCTGGTGACGGATGGCCCAGAGAAGGGAGGTCAGATGGGTGGAGCGTGACAGCCCTTAGCTCATAAAAGATCTGGTCATGCCTCCCTTTGGCTTCTGTTTTCCGTGCTGAATACCCCCTCAATTCCATCAACAGCTTGGCCTTTTTATCACAGTAATCTCCCTGTGACCAGCCCCTGGACACACAGTAGAATTTGGAGCTTGGGCCCCTGGTCCTGCACATCTTCATCTTGCCTTTCCCTCTGCCAGTGCCCCCTCTTCTGCCTCGTAGTTTGTCCTGGCTCCTCATCAGTGTCCTGCTGCATCCTGTCTTTTTGGAAGGATAGTGGAATATAAAGAGAGAGATAAAAACCAGTTATTTTTCACGTGGATAAGCCAGTAGTGTTTCTCTTAAAACCTGGTCTTCTGACCTCTTGTGTGGAAACGTAAGCACTTTCCATGAGCGCCTCCTGGTGCCTATGAGCAGTCAGGTCCTCTGGCCTGCAGACACGAACAAACGTGTTCTTTTTCTCTCGGGAAGTGTATTTCCCTGAGCCTTAGAGAAGTGCTGATAACAGAATAAATGGAAACGTTGTTTACAGGCTTGTCTGGAGCCCAGTGAAGAGGTCTCAGTCAGAGACACACATTAAGTCATTATATACAGGTGACATCGAGACCTCTGACGCTGGGTGAGTTCACGAAGGGACACTGCGTATTCATGTGACATATAGAAGTCCTCACCGAGTCTCTGCTCTGGGCCAGCACCTTCTCAGTCTGAGGAGACAGCTGTGAACAGGGAAAATCTAATTTCTCAGGGCTCCCATTCCTGGAGTGGGAGGCTGACATTAGAGAAAAATGTTCTAGAATGTTCGGTATGATAAATCAGGATCTGGACTAGAAAGGAGGGAGCAGGGGACACGGGCATGTGTTCGGGTATGCAGGTGGGGAGGCTCCTCCGCGGCGGGGACCAGAGCGGATTCCTGAAGGGGGGCAGGAGGGGTCACAAGAGGACCTTGGCAAGAAGCAGGGGCAGTGTGCGCACTGGGTGTGTGAGGGTTTGGGGAACAGCGAGGCCAGGAGTATGTGGAGCAGAAGAGGGGTTGAGGCCTGTGGGCCTCACTCGGCGCCTCCCCTCTCCCAGCACGCCAGCCGTCGTGCGAGGCTTTGACCAGGGCAAGTCACCCTTGCTGCCCTGGAGGGGACAGGAGCGGTGGCTCTGGATAGCCCGGGGCTCCTGCCAGGGTAGGGCGCTGGGAATGCTCCCAGGGCAGGGCTGACGGGGTGGCTGACACGTGCTTCCGGGGAGTGAGAGAAGGAGACTAGTCGGAGGCCGTGGCCTGAGTGGTCGGGTGAGGGGTGGGGGAGAGGCTGGAACAGTGTTGAGGACAAGGTGGCACTGTCTTCTTCCCCATGGAGGGCAGGAGTGTGCGTGGGAGCCCAGAGCGGGTAGATGGCGATTAGAGCTCACCGCAGGCGTGAGCGTCACTGGAGAAGGCTGAGGGTCTCTGTTCTGGGCGTCGGCAGGGACAGGAGCTGAGAAGGGTCAGGAGTGAGAAGTCAGAGGCGACTCAGAGGGAGCGTCACGGGGCCGGCAGCTGTGTCAGAGCTGCCAACGGCCCTGAGAGGTGGCCTGAGACAGACCTTCGCATCTGGCAACCTGGTGGCTACGCACAGGCTTGCTTGGGAGAGAGGCCAGGGGAACGGTGTGCGGAGACAGCTGGTTTTGTCAGAGGGAGCACAGGGGGCCGCCTGGCGGGGAGCAGGTCTGGTGGGAGGTTTGTAAAGATGGGCCATGCGGCTGGCACTGGGTGGCTGGTGCGGGCCAGCACGGAGGACGAGATGGTGGTGCCTGGCGTGGCCTCCCTGGAGCCCCGCTGGTGGGCGAACCCAGAGGGCACGTGGCCCGGACGGGGCCGGGCATTCTTGGAGGGGAGCAGGGCACGGGGCAGGTATAGTCGCAGGCAGGGGTCCTCGGGGGGAAGTCTGTCCTTTTCAGTTGGAGGCGGTGACCCCCCTCAGACTGGACCAGGTGAAATACGTGTTGTGCCCAGAAGGTCTCGGAGGCCCCAGCCGCCCCAGGCGTGCCGTCTTTGCTGTCCTCAGGGTTCATCTCCAGTCTGTGTCGCACCGTTTCGCACAGGACCCTCCTGCTACCTGGTCCGTGTTCCTGCTGTCCGGTCGTCGGGGCGCCTGCACGTCGCAGTCGTGCGGAGTGTGTGCCCCAGCAGAGCCAGCATCGAGTTCTGGAGCAGGGTCACCACCTCACCACCCTCGTGCCTGCGTGACGGCCTGCGGGCAGTCGGCCGCTGAGCCTTGTGTCCCCCATCTTAGGTTTCCATTGTCCCGTGTCGTGCCCTCTGTCCATGCTCAGCATTTCAGGTCTCTGGCACCAGAACTTGTACGTCATGTTAGAAAACACTCAGGGGTGCCTGGGGGGCTCGGTCAGTTGGGAGCCCATGATTTGGGCTCAGGTCATGATCTCACAGTTGGTAGGTTTTAACCCCGCATCGGGCTCCGCGCTGGCAGGATGAAAACTGCTTGGGATTCTCTCTCTCTCTCTCTCTCTCTCTCTCTCTCTCTCTCCTTGCCCCTCCCCTGCTCATGCGCACTCTCTCTCAAAATAAATAAACTTAAAAAAACATAAACACACTTTTCATATTAATGTGGTTCATAAAGAGAATTAAAGTTGGTTTTTAAAGTCATCAATGATTTTTCTGGAAATCACCTCCACCAGAATTAAGGAGGTAGGTTAACTTAGTTATGATTTTAGAATCTGCAGTGTGTAGACCTTAAAGGATGGAGTCTGAGGGTCCCATCCAGAATGACATCAGCAGGTGCTGCAGAGTTGTACCGCGTGGGTAGATGGCAGCCAAGCCAGGGCTTTAGGACAACCCGCCCCTTACCCTGGCTGGTTATCCCCAGCTTCGCGGCCTCCCCCGGCTCACTCGCCGCACGTAGCAGTTCCTTAGAGCTGGCCAGCCGCCTGCCAGGACCCTCTCAGCCTGTTACATCCCCCAGAGACTCCGTCCGCCCCTCAGCCGGGCAGTAGTCCCTGGTCTGGCCCTCTCGTGCCCCAGGCAGGACACGTCCCATCTGGACTTGTCGGGCGGCCCTTGGAGCCTCAGATACAGCGCCTCCCAGAAGCCCTCGTGGCAGTTCCCGCACATGTGCCGTCCACCACAGTGTGTTCGCAGACCGGGCCAGGGTCACCTCCTTCACCTTTCACGTTGCCCCGTAATGCGGGAACTCCCCACGCCTTTGTTAAAATGAACATGTTAGTGACCTAAGGTGAACAAATCAAAACAGGAGTGACGAGGTTTTTCAGAAGACCTGTAAATAGAAGGAAAACATTTAACAAACAGTTGGATCACCAAGTACAAATTGATTTGACAGGAAGGACAGGAAGAAGAGATTATGGGCTGCCCTGCAGAATTCCTTTGGATCTATTTAGAGAATCTTTCCAGAACAGATCCACCAAAGGCAGTAATCAAGCACGATGCTGACTATGGTGTTGTCTGTGAATGATGTACAGCGCAGAGCACTCTTGGCTAATCTAACAAGTCTTCATATCAAAGTGAATTCAATATTCAATGTCCTCCTTGGACCTTTTCCAGAAGGATTGAGTTACTGGAGCCAGAGGAACCTAGGGAGATTAACTAAAGTGCAGAGAAACGTCCAGATAAGTTTATCTGTGTGGCTGTGTGAGATGCGCTCTGGAGATAGCCCCTCTGGAGGGCTACACGGTGGCACCCGACAGGGCGCTGCTGTGTGCAGAGAGGGTGACCAGAGTGTAGGGTACGCGGAGGGAGCACACACTGGGGACACGGATGGACCCACAGGTAGCTCCTAGCTGTGGGTGCCTGTAGCCGTGCGCGTGACCGGTGAACATTTGTGGGGATGTGGCATCACCAGTAGTGCTGGTGACAGAATCGGAGATTGTGTTGTTTAACCCTCATTTAACCTCTGAGATGGGAGGAATTTCCCTTGGTTTGCAGATTAGGAAACTGAGACCCAGGAAGGTTGCATATTACTTAGCAATTCCATGTCAGGGCTAGAAAGTGAGCCCGGCTGTCAATCTAGAGCCAGTGCTCTTTCTACTGTTTAAAATCAGAGAAGTGTAAGAGTGCCTGGTGGCTCAGTATGTTAAGCTTCTGACTCTTGGTTTCAGCTCAGGTCATGGTCTCACAGTTTATGAGTTTGAGCCCCGAGTCAGGCTCCTCACTGACAGCACAGAGACTGCTTGGGATTCTCTCCCTCTGTACGTGCACATGCTCGCTCTCGCTCTCTCTCTCTCTCTCTCTCTCTCTCAGAATAAATAAACATCAAAAAAAATCAAGAGCATTTTGGAGAGAGGATCAGCAGGACTTAGGGCTGGACTGAAACTTTTTTTCTTTTTAATGTTTATTCATTTTTGAGAGAGAGAGAGAGAGAGCGCAAGCAGAAAAGGGGCAGAGAGAGATGGAGACCTAGAATCCAAAGCAGGCTCCAGGCTGCTGTCAGCACAGAGCCCAAAACAGGGCTTGAACCCACAAGCTGTGAGATCATGACCTGAGCTGAAGTCAGACGCTTAACTAATTGAGCCACCCAGGCATCCCTGAAACTTTTTTTTTTTAATTTTTTATTTCTTTTAGAGAGAGAGAGAGTATGAGTGGGAGAGAGGGGCAGAGGGAGGGAGATAGAGAATCCCAAGCACACTCCATGCTCAGCACGGAGCCTGACACAGGGCTTGACCCCACAACTCTGGGATCATGACCTGAGCCAAAATCAAGAGTTGGACAGTCAACTGACTGAGCCACCCCAGCACCCCTCGACTAAAACTCTTAAACCTTGAGGTCTGATAGGAGCCTGAAATTAGGCAAAGACGAAGAGACAGTGAGAACTCAGAGGGGTGCCCAGGTGGCCCAGTTGGGGGAGCATGCAACTCGTGAGTTTGAGCCCCACATTGAATATAGAGTTTATTTAAAAATAGAATCTTAAAGGGGAAAAAAAAAGAACTCTAAGGCTACTAAAGTAAACCTAGGTTGGTATAATCACGTTGAAAACAGTTTGAACTTGTCCTCCAAATCTGAATTTGTTCTCACTTAACAACCCAGGGGTTACGCAACAGAGCAGCAGTTCCGTCTCTGAAAGATCCGTGGCAGACTCTCGTACCTGCGTGCTGGGAGGCCTGCGTGAAAATGCTCGGAGCCCTGCCGTTTAAAATAGAAATGTGGAGGGGCGCCTGGGGGGCTCAGTCGGTTAAGCCTCCAACTTCGGCTCAGGTCATGATCTCACAGTTCGTGGGTTCGAGCCCCACGTCGGGCTCTGTGCTGACAGCTCAGAGCCTGGAGCCTGTTTCGGATTCTGTGTCTCACTCTCTCTCTGACCCTCCCCTGCTCACACTGTCTCCCTCTCTTTCTCTCAGAAATGAGTAAAACATTTAAAAAAAATTTTTTAAATAGAAACGTGGAAATAATGCAAATACACACCAATAAGAAAGTGAATAAGTAACTTGTGGACTCCTGTGTAGCAGTCAAAATGAATGAGTTATAGCTTTTTTATCAGTAAAGATAAACCTTTAAAATATAATCTTAAGGAGCTCCTGGGGGGGGGGGGTTCAGTCAGTTGAGCGTCCAACTTGTGATTTTGGCTCAGATCATGATCCCAGGGTTGTGTGATTGAGCCCCACATGGGGCTCTGTGCTGACAGCATGGAGCCTGCTTGGATTCTCTTTCTCCCTCTCTCCGCCCCTCTTCTACTCATGTGCGGTGTCTCTCTCCCTCCTGCTCTCGCTCTTGCTCTTTCAAAATAAATGAATACACTTTAAAAAAAAGAGCAAGTTGCAAAAGTATACAGATGGCATCATACATTTCTTTATACAGATGAAAGACAATATTAAATTATGTAGTGTTTAGGCATACATAGGTATGTGGTTAAACTGTCAGTAAAAGTAAGAGAATAATAAATACAAAATTCAGTCTACTGGTCATACCTGGGGAACAGAGGGACAGGAGCTTTTTTCGGAGCAGAGGAGAACATCAGCGGTGTCTGATGATTTATTTCTGAAGTTGAGGGATGGATTCCCAGGTGTGCATTTCATTTATTAGACTTTATAACTGTTATGTACCTATAAATATATATATGTAATATAGTGTACATGTGTAATTTATGTGTATAACGTATACAATAAAATATGTATAAAGCATGCATTCTTTTGTGTTAGGTATTTCATAATTTAAAAAATTTTTTTATGTTTATTTTTGAGAGATAGAGTACAAGTGCGGAGGGGGGTCAGAGAGAGAGGGAGACACAGAAACTGAAGCAGCCTCCAGGCTCTGAGCTGTCAGCACAGAGCCTGATGGGGGGCTTGAACCCACCAGCTGTGAAATCATGACCTGAGTCGAAATTGGATGCTTAACCAACTGAGCCATCCGGGCGCCCCCATAATTTTAAAAACAGAAAAAAATACCACGCCTGGGGACCAGAAGGGAAGCAGGTGCTTGTGATGGGTTTAAACTCAGTTGTCGACGTGATGCTCATTCGCTGGGATGCAGGAGTGAGTACAGCGATCAGACGTTAAAAGGAACAGAATTTCCGAGCAGGGGGAGGATAGCCAGACCTGGATTTGTTGGCTTCTGCCTCCATTTCCTCTTCTGTGACACAGGAGCTATACTGTTGGCCACATGGGGCTGTGGCAAGAGGGCGGGACAAAGCCGGGGACCCAGCACCGTAATGGTCGCCATGAATCGGGATACGTGCCTGACGGGTGCACACTACTGAAGGGGTTGCAGGAAGTAGGAGACAGAGACCTCGTCCTCTGTGGGCAGAGACGACAGTAAGGTTCCATTAACAAAAAACATAGAAGAGGTTTTGAGAAAACATTATACTTTTTTGGGCTTAGGCAAAAAATTCTTATTATAGTTGATATCAAGAGTTGACTACCATGACTTTAAATCAGTTGATGTCTGCCTTTTTCTTGTAATTTCAGCACTGGGAAATTCGGAGCTTGTTTTATACCAGGGCTCTGTAAGCAAAGTGACCTGACGCTGTACGCGTCCCGGCCTGGGCTCCGGCTGTGGAAGGCAGACGTCCATGGGACTGTTCAGGCCACGTTTATCTTAAAAGATGTCTTTGCCGGAGGCGTCCAGCCTTTCGAACTGTACCCGCGTTTGGAACCCTCCAACAGGGGAAGTTGCAGTTTACCTGAGAAACACCTGGGGCTCGTTTCCTGTTTCTTTCAAGAAGGCTGGGTACTGAGTTGGAATGAGTATAGCATTTACCTCCTAGACACCATCAACCAGGTAAGTGACGAGATCGTACCACATCTTTGGTGTCCTTAGAATGTTTATCCACAGACTGTCTCTCAGAATGATAGAAGGAACAGTATTGATTCTAATGCTTTTCTTTTTCCATTGAGTCAGTCAAGGAAACCAAGTGGAGGGCTGATTATTTTGTAGATTTGAAGAAATGTTTGGTTTTGGTAGAACCTTCTAGCTGTCTGCCTCTAAGCAGGCATCTCATCTGCCCTGCCTGGAACTTCTTCACTTGGAACTTGAGGACAGGGTGAGTTGGGTTGGGGTCACCAAGCTGCCTTTTAGCCCTGAGTTGGTTTCTCTTCCTAGGGAGCAGTTTGAAAGGCATTTTTGTATTCTTCTTCACACGCAGACAACTTAAGTTTTCTTCTTTCTCTCGGTACTCTTTGTTTGTTTAACGTTTATTTATTTTTGAAAGACAGAGAGAGAGCACAAGGAGAGGGAGGGTCAGAAAGAGAGGGAGACACAGAATCTGAAACAGGCTCCAGGCTTGAGCTGTCAGCACAGAGCCCGATGCGGGACTCGAACCCACGAACTGCAAGATCATGACATGAGCCAGTCAGAGACTTAACCAACTGAGCCACCCAGGCGCCCCATCTCTGGGTGCTCTTTGAACTTGATACACACTTGGTAGTTAGTGGGGTTGGAACGTTTGGTGATCATTCATCAATTCCTTTCTTCTCAGCCCTCACCCCAGTGCTTTCCCAACAGGTGCCGTTAACTTCATCTTAGAGGCAGAGAAACGGAGACCAGGGTGCCCACGTGCTCATCGTGGCTGCCGTCAGAGTCTGTCTGGCCGCGTGTTTGGCAGTTTTCTAACCAAAGGCATATTTCTAGCTGTTCATCACAGTTATTAAAAGTTAACAAAGAATTGAGACGCTTTTTCTCTCTACAGTGAACGCCCTTTTGTTTGTATTGTTGGCTGAAAAGAGAATTTTTTAAAAAATCTTTGCAGAATCGGGATATGCCAGGTGGCCTTAGGGGACACACCCTCCCCCCAGTTGTTCAGAGCTGTGAATCGCGGGGCACGCTGGTGTCCCCCACAGGAGTGCACTCAGGAGGGGACTAGCCCGGGAGCGACCTGCCCTGTGGACGTGTGTACAGAGTGCCGTGGCTGTGATGAGTCCTGGCAGGGCAGTGCCACCGAGGCTGAGCTCGCCAGGGACCATCACCCAAGGAGGTGGTGTCCGAATCTGGGCGGAGGCCACGGCGTCATGGAGGGACAGGGCTGGGGTGTGGGCTGCACTCGGGGCTCCTGCAGCACAGAGCAAGGCAGATGTGTGGGTCTGCCGGCAGGTCCTGCCCAGGAGGGCAAGCTCCATGCCCTCGGGGGCCGGGTGCAGGGGGGGCACGGATCTGAGCTGCTGAGGGTGGGAAGGCGAGCCACCCGCTGGGCCTCGTGAATTTACTGACAAGGTGGCTGACCCCAGGTCATATACCTGTCAGACGTTACCTGCTTGGGCTCTGAATTACTCTTTTTTATTATGAAAAGTTTTTATTTAATCTCTACACCCAGCATGGGGCTTGAACTCACCACCCTAAGACCAAGAGTCGCGCGGTCCCCTGACTGAGCCAGCCGGACATCCCTGCTTTGAATCCCTCTTCAGAAGTTCCAGAAAGTGGCTGCAACACAGTTGTCGTTTGACTTCATTGGACTCCTGCACATGTTTGTGTGTTTTCAACTACTTCTGTTGCCTGGTTGTGTGATTTTCTTTTCTCTTTTGGGCAGGCTACAATTGCTGGTTTGGAAGGATCCGGTGATATCGTGTCTGTTTCCTGCACAGAAAATGAAATATTTTTCTTAAAGGGGGATAGGAACATCATAAGAATTTCAAGCAGACCTGAAGGACTAGCATCAATAGGTTTGTAATTGTCATGAAATGTACTGTGTGTATGTAATTGTAGTTTATAATTTGCAAACCCTACCATTACTTCGCTAGTGAAATGACCAGAGCTTCGTCTAAAGAAGGAAGTATGTGGAGGGTTTCCTGTGATTCTTGAAATACAGTTTACGAGACTTTTCTTGAAGCTTACCTATTTCAGGGCTCACGTCACACAGCGTCCATTTGGGAGAGTGGCTCCATGGGTCTGGGGGGGGCCCTGGGTGAGGAGGGGGAACACAGTACCCACGTGACTGCTGTCTGGAGCTTGGTGACAGCGAGTGGGATTAGTACTCCAAAAGAGAGAGATTTGCCAAGATTTTAGAACACTTAAATCTGTTATCTGGGACGTATCTTTTACCCTTAACACAGTTCTTCCTTATCACATTGATTGTTCTCTCTGCTTTTGACCTTTTTCTGTGATTCGTACAAGCCCAGGTTCTAATGAGTGAAGGATTGTAGCACGTGTTCTCGTGCACACATATGCCCTTTGGGGCTCACCAGTGAGCCTGCTCCTGACGGTGACGACAGCCCTTCCCCTCTGCTCACTCCACCCCTCTCTCCCCCGTTCCCCCCCATCCCCCGTGTCCCTCGCCTTGTTCTCACCGTGTTCCAGAGACTGCTAAGCACATAGCACTCCTGACCTTATAAGGTCTGGAGAACAACCCTAGATGGAAGGTACCAGTTCCATAGATGAGGAGACTGGGGCTTAGGAGGATCAGTTCCCTCTCCCCAGCCAGGCTCCCTTCCTGCCTGGGGCTGGAGCGGCCTCGAACCTTCCTTGCTAACCGCACTCCTGTGGCCACTGTAGATGAGGTGGCCTGCAGGGCACCCCGTCCTGCGGCTGCCAGCCCTCTCAGGGCCCCTCCCACACCTCCCACGCTCCCAGACACTAGCAGGCCCGAAGTGAGGTGTGGGGTGCTCCCGCGCAGAGCCCCCTTCTGGCGGGATGGCGCCCCCTGCACTCTCCCCATTCCTCATTTAAGACCCAGGTCAGGGATGCCTGCATTTTGATACTTTCCCTGAGAGCTTCCATTAAGTCAGGCCTCTCTTCACTTGAGTGCCCAGGGAGGGGCCTCCCCTCCGGCCCTTGTAACCATGGAGCCATTTACTTACTGTGTTCCTTACCCCACAAGATAGGAAACTTTTGCTTGCAAGGACCTTGTGACTCAGCATTGTGGCCCTACACAGCACGCACATGGCACATAGAAAACCCTGAGCATTTGCTAATTCATGGTGTCCCCGTTTCACAGATTAGAAAACCAAGGACTAGGAGGGCAAGTGACAAGCCCCAAACCAACCAGACATATCTTCCGGTTTCTGCTTCTGCCAGCATTTCTCCTCCTCCACCCTTGCCGCGTTGGTCAGAAACGTGGACCCTTTGCTGTAGCCATGGCCTTGCGGTGTCTTGGCCCCAGGGGCACCTTTGCCGTGACCTCTCTCGCCAGCACCAGCTCGCATGTGAGGCCCTGCAAGAGAGGGAGCGGGGGTCCTGGACCAGAGCGGGTGGGCCGGTTGCCAACACCAGGCCTTCCAGAGCGGAGCAGGGTGGGGAAGAGGAGCGCCAGGCGTCAGGCCCCGTGCCGGTGGGCCTCGTGAAGCCCTACTCCAGCCTTTCCTACTTTTCTCATGGTTAGAGCACAAACTGTAGCAAGTAGGAGAGTGTACCAGTCTCGTTGGCCAGGTATTGAGCACTCGGAAAGATGAGTGTCACAAGGGCCGTCTTGGCCCCAAATTAACCATCTCTTAAGAGATGGCTGGTGGGGTTGGGCAGCGTGTGAATTAGCTCTTCAGTCAGAGGGTGAGTCGGGGTAGATATCCCAAATTCTAATCTTTGTGGAAAGTGAATAAGCTCTGACTCTTGAGTGTCTGAGCCGGCGTCCTCATGGTGTGTTCGGGGGCAGTGCGGCCCCTGGGGACAAGTTAGGTCTAGACCACTGCCTTCCGGCAGGACGCTCCCACAGAGATGAATGTGGCCTGCATCTGCACCATCCGGTAGATGGCCACCATCCACGTGTGGCTGCCGAGCACTTGAAACGTGGTAGGTGCCACAGAATTTTCAATTCTGTTTGACTCTGAAGGGAAGTAGCTGCGTGTGGCAGTGGCTGCTGTGTCGGACAGCAGAGCTCTGGGCCAAGGCCTTTGTGAGCCTGTGACAAGTCGATTCCCTGCCCGGGTTCACTCAGAGCAGAACCCAGCCTGTCAGTCCCCAGTGCACACACCACGGTGACGGTCTGCCCCGACGCCCCTCACGAGAGGGCGAGGAGTCCCAGCGGCAGTGTCGGGTACATCGTGGGGACTCGGCCACAGGCGACTGAACGGATAAAGTGGCCCCTCGTCCTTTGTTGACGGTGCTGTGGCTGGACCCATTGTGTCCATTCTCTGTGGTGTCGTGTTGACAAGGACGCGTCACAAAGGCGAGATGACGCGGAGCCGTGGGCACAGAGCCCACTGCCTTGACCCTCTGCTCTCGGACCCTCCCGCTGCTCTCCGCTCGCACTGGACGCAGACTTGGTTAACGCACTTCTCTGGCCTGACTTTGTGCTAGCGGGAAATTACCGTCTTTCCTTGAATTTCAAGAAATAGAATTACAGGTCCATATGTTTTTCAAGTGCCTTTTGAGTAGTGTTACATTAAGGCATAGTCTAAGTATGGGGTATCGCTAAGCCCTTTTTTTAGAGACAGGCCATTTCTCCTCTTCATGAATTATTTGTGAGCTGATGTGAGAAATGCTGTATACTTCGTGGTGTTGCCCAACTATTGAGTTACTTACAGAAGGCAGCTGTAGTGAATCATTTTCCTGAGTGGTACGTGCACTTCCTGGAGCCCAGAATCGTTTGTTGGAATCTTTTGTGCGATTATTTTAGTTTTGTTAGCATGTCTGAGTCCGGCAGGCTGGTTTTCAGGGTTAGCAGGCCTGAAGGGAGCGTGTGGACTCGCTAGTAACCAGTAGTAAAAGCCAACTCTCCTTTCCCAGCACGAGACAGCCTGGAGGCATCCAGGTGCACAGAGCAGCACTCTGGGCAGCGTGCCGAGAAGCCGTCGGGTGCCACGGTTTCTGAGATGAGGCTCAGGGGCTCTTCTGTGGCCAGCTCCGTGGCCAGCGAGCCACGGAGCAGGAGCAGCTCGCTCAACTCCACCGACAGTGGCTCCGGGCTGCAGGCAGCGCCAGAGCCAGGGAAGGGCGGGCAGCCCGCCTCTCAGCGATTCAGCACCATCAGCTCGGAGGACTTTGAGCAGGAGCTCGTGGTGAAGCCGCTGAAAGTGAGAAAGAAGAGGAAGAAGAAGTCAGGTACGGCCCGTGGCACTGCACACACGACTCCTGCTCACGCAGGGGTGCTGCCCTCACGGAGCGAGCACCCACCCACTGTCGGGGGGGAAGGCAGAGAAGGTCTGTGGACAGCACGGGTGCCCCCTCCACAGAGGGGCTCTGCTGTGAGGTATTTCGTAAGTTACAAAGGGGCGCCCCGCACACGTCAGGTGCTTGCTGAGGTTCAAGTCCAGTAACGTGCACCCTGTGGTGTGCTGCCCACCCTGCCTGTAGGTCTGCAAGGCCACTTGCCAGTATTTAAGTGCAAATGTGGACCCGTCCACGTGTACCACACCTTAGGCCAGACAGTCTGTGAGCCCAGGTAGGAAGTCATGGAGACAGAGGGACCGCTTTACGCTTGGCGTCGGCTGTGTCCCAGACGTGGGATCTCACCAGCAGTCATCTAACTCTGCTCCTCGGTCCTGCTCGGCCTCCTTAGATACAGACCCTGCAGCACCGAAGGACAGTCTCAGTCTCCTAAGCGTCTCAGTCATGTTAAACGGGTAGCCTGCAGTTAGTCTGTTCCTTTGCTTTTCCCCCATTAGCATTTCTTGAGCGAGGCCTCAGAGCCCATCAGCATGTCTGATGGTTGCGTCCGTTTAAAACACACCTGCGTTGGGATAAGTCACACTTCACCACTTACATATCCTTCCTTTAAGATGCATTTTTTCCTTGAGCCAAAATTTTGTGTTTTAGTATCTCACTGTTTATGCAGAGTCATACCTCATCTCAGATATTCTTATTTTCACGCAGAAGGTGGAAGCCGGGTCTCCTGCCACAGCTCCCTCGAGTCAACCCCCTGCTGCGAGTTTCCGGGTGACAGTCCCCGGTCCTTGAGCACAGACCTGCTGTCCATGACCTCGAGTTTGGGCAGCATCGTGGACCGCTCCAGCACAGAGTCTGCTGACCAGGAGAGGAACCTCAGCGGAGAGGTGAATGGTGTGCTGCAGGAAAACAGTGACCCCGAGGCGTTCAGTGTCCTGGAGGTGCCCGAACCTGCCCCTGACACACTGAATGAAGGGAGTGCCGGTGGCGCTGAAATCCCACGGCAGGACCACATAGGCGGGATGGAGCCTCGCGGGGGAGTGTGGACTTCGCTCTCGGAGCTGCGGGAGGCCGTGGAAGGTAGTGGTGTCACCGAACTGAGAGAGCAGCCTTGCTCCATGGACGATGGGCTGGATGGCAGACAGTCCCCCGGGCGAGAACAGGCCCGGAGAGCAGCAGGGGACATGGAGCCTGATGACCCCCAAAGCACTTGTTCTGAAGCCCCCTTCCTGGACTCACCTCCGGTGCCTTCAGGCCCCAACTGGGCCCCCCAGGCCGAGCAGTGGCTGCCAGGGACCCGAGCAGACGAAGGCGGCGCCGAGGATCATGGCTTCCTGACGCATGTGGAGGCCCCGGGCCACCTCGGCTCATGTCTCCAGCGCACGGTCACTGACAGTGACACGGGCCTAAAGGAAATAGCTGCCTCGGAATATGACGTGGGGCGTGCGGGAGGGTGGCTAAGACCCCTGGCCTCTGCCTCGGCGACTTGCACCCAGGAGCCTCGGCCTGAGCAGTCTTCCCGGGACCAGGGGCTGACGTCCAGTGACGAGGAGGACATCTATGCCCAGGGGCTGCCTTCCTCTTCTTCGGAGACGAGCGTCACAGAGCTTGGGGGCAGTCGCTCCCTACAGGACCTGAGCCAGCCCGGCGCGGAGGACCCCGGGCTTCTGAAGTCGGATCAGGTATGTGGATTCGTGGAGTCCAGTTTCCTGTTGGGTCCACACCGGCGATGCCCGCAGTGAAGGACGATGGCCCTCGGTCGTCCTACGTGAGAAGACTTTAAGTGCTCTTCTTAGCAAGTAATTCTCATTCAGTGTATTTGGTTTCAAAACTAATCACATATTGTGACTTTTCCTACCAAGGAGTAGTAACATGCGGATTACGAGTGTGAACTTAGGTGTGCTTCCCCCAAATGTACCATCAGAATGTCTCGATGCTGATATGACTGTTGTCTGGGCAGCTCTCGACGCCTGCCGGACACCGTTAAACACTTAATAAGTTCACCTCATTTACTTCTCTAAAAACAAAACAAACCGTGAAGTCGGTGCTCAGGTGGTCCCCGTTTTACAGTGGAGGGAACCGGGACTTGGTTAAACGGCTGCACAGGTCCCGTAGCAAGTGGAGCGCAGGGCTGGCCCCGGTCCCGTCTCTCAGCCTCTGTGCCGCCCGCCTTCAGGGCGAAATGTACTGCTTACTTGTTTTGAGACCAACACCGAAAGGTTAGGCCTTCGTCCCAGTCCCAGCTGCACCCACCCTCTCTTGAGAGCCCTGGGCTGCAGGCCCCGTGTGCTGTTGGGTGCCATGGCGCATGGGCAGCCAGTCGGGAGATCAGAATCTCGAGGAGGAGGAGGAGGAGGCAGACGTACATGCCGATCGTCTCAGCTGAGCCAGAGTGAGCAGGGTGTGGGGCCCTGGGAGGCTGCGAGGCACCAGCCAGGCCGGTGACGTCCTGGGAGGGCGGGCTGTTGAGATTCTAGGCCAGAACTCCCTCCCCTAGTGAGAGGGAACCCGGCACTCGGAGGACTTCTCCCCTTTGATGGTGCCCCCCCATTCCAGTAGCTGGAAAAGCCCAGAAATTTTGGGGTTGCAAAAGACTTGTCACGGGGAGCAGGGCCAGGTTGGGAAGGGTCGGACACCATTCTCTGTGAAGCAGTTGACCTCTGCATTCAAGTGATGGTGGATACATGATTTCTTCTGCAGTTTTTAGAAAACAAACCACAGAGACTTCCTTTAGCTTTGATCTTTAAGGACCCCCACAGCCAAACATTAGCCTATAAAATTCCGCCGGGTGGAGCGTCTTGGCCAGGCTTCCATCAGCTCCGTCCTGTGCCCCGCGTTGGGTGATGGGGACCGTGTCTAGAACCCTTGGTGAGGAAGCAGCGCTAGAGTGGGGCTATGCTTAGCGCATCTGCGAGGATCAGAGGCTCAGAACAACGATTTGCACACACGTCGTGTAAGTGCGGTGCATCTGTGCGCAAAGCTGAGTCATTTCAGCGTAAGCACGGCATTAGGAAGTGTTACCAGATAACACGGCGTCGGCTGGGGCGGGGGCCGTCGGGGGCGGCAGCTCCCTTTTCAGAGCACTTCTCCTCGAGCCCGGGTCCGGGCAGCGGGCCCTGCATGTCTTCTCAGGGAGCCTCTGCTCTGTGGCTTGAAGGACACGCTGGACGCTTGTCCTGCTACGACAGTGCCGGGCTGTCCTCTGCTGCGGCACCCAGCAGGCTCTGTCCCTGTCAGTTTGCAGAGAGCTGGATGGGGTACTCGGGCCCCGGCTGCGGCATACTCAGCCTGGCGGTGTCGGACAAGTACCTCTGGTGCCTGGACTACAAAGGTGGCCTGTTCTGCAGCGCGCTGCCCGGCGCCGGCCTTCGCTGGCAGAAGTTTGAAGACTCCGTCCAGCAGGTGGCGGTCTCACCCTCAGGTTGGCCTCCCCGGCTCCCAGCTCCCAGCCCACCAGCCCACCCTGCAGCCGCGCCACCCCTTACCAGGACCGGCCCGTTTCTGCTCCTGCACGGGAGGGGGGTGGGGGTTCTCCCACCGGAATTGATCTCAGTTAACAAATAGTGTAAATGGATGTCTAGTTTGGATTTTTGGGTTTTTTGTTAATTGCAATGGTGACACGTAAAACTTTTTTTTTTTTAATGTTTTATTTATTTCTAGGAGAGAGAGAGAGAGAGAGACAGCGTGAGCAGGGGAGGGTCAGAGAGAGAGGGAGTCACAGACTGAAACAGGCTCCAGGCTCTGAGCTGGCAGTCAGCACAGAGCCCGAAGCGGGGCTCGAACCCACGAACCGCGAGATCATGACCTAAGCGAAAGTCGGACGCTTAACCGACTAAGCCACCCAGGCGCCCCTCGTAAAACTGTTTTTATAAGCTATACAAAGAGCTTGAAGTTTGAGGGTTTTTTTTTTAAGAGATTAACATACTCCTTATAAAAAGGAAATGTGTTTCAAAAATGAAGGCCTTCAGGCTGATTGAAAAATAAAATGTGTTTGTTTCTTATTGTTGCTTTAAAGGAACTGAACGAATGAAGGTGGGCCCGTGGATGTGTTGGATGTGTTCAGATTATTTGGTTTCCTTCCTAGAAATTATTTTTTAATGAGCCATGTGTCTGCTTTGGCCAAATAATCTACTCCCTGAGTATAAAAGAAAACTGTATTCATTCTCACAGGCTGTGCTCAGGCTAACCATTTTTTGTGAACCAGAGCAGATGTTTCCTGAATGAGGTTCCACCACACTTTCAGCCTGTACCTCCCCTAGCTGTCTAGAACCATTTGCTCATCTGTTTTGGCATAATGTTGGCCACCTCACCTGTTAGGGTGGGTAGCTAGAATACAAGCATTTCTGTGTATTTGCCTCATAGTAACTGGCTTATTGTTGAGACATTGGAGTAGAAGTCAGACATTAGAGGGACGCCTTGGCAGCTTGGTCTGTTAAGCATCTGACTCTTGATTTCCAAGAGTCCTGACTTCAACTCTGGTCCTTTTTTTTTAATGTTTGTTTATTTAGAGAGAGAGTGCATTCATGAGCAGGGGAGGGACAGAGAGGGAGAGAATCCCAAGTAGGCTCTGCATTCAGTGCAGAGCCCAAAGTAGGACTTGAACCCACACACCATGAGATCATGACCTGTCAGATCAGGTCTTGATCTCAAGGTTCGTGAGTTCGAGCCCTTTCCTCAGTTGGGGTCGAAGCAGAAGGAAGAGAAGGGATTTTAGAAATCTCTCTCCCCAGAATGGAGTTTTTTTCCCCTAAGTTGCAAGATTTATTGGATAGTGAATAGCATTTATATTTCTGTAGGAGCCCTTCTCTGGAAGATTGAACAGAAGTCCAACCGAGCTTTTGCTTGTGGAAAAGTGACCATCAAGGGAAAGCGGCACTGGTATGAGGCGCTGCCGCAGGCAGTTTTCGTGGCCCTGAGTGATGACACGGCCTGGATCATCAGGACAAATGGAGACGTATACCTGCAGACAGGTGACCGAAGGCTGTGGCCCAGCGCCTGGTGGTTTGGGGACCATTGCTTCCTGCTGTCCTTCACTTTATTAGGGACATGCTTCTAACAGTCGCAATGACTAAGGAGCCACAAATCAATTTAAATTAAAACATTTCTGGAAAGACAGTATTTGCCATTGGAATATATTAGCAATTTCCCGCTATTGACTCACATTCAACTCAGGACAAATTTAAGGCAAGACTTAATAGGATTATTTAGTGAGATAGAGAAACAGATTCTTCTCCTCCTGGCCAGCCATTGCTTGTCACACGTGCCGCAGTATCAGGTCTTAACAGGAAGCAATAACAGGGAAATGACATTAGAGTCCTTTGTTCCTTCAGGTGATGGCTGGGTTTTTTTCAGCCAGGTCAGAGCCCTGCTTCTCTATACTTTACAGATGGATCAGGAAGAAACAACGAGAAATTATTTGATCAAAGTAGCAGTTCAACTTGTGCTGATAAATTGCCCTGAGGGGAACTGTGAGCTGCTGCAGGAGACCCGGGGTGGGGACTTGCTTATTAAGCACCATGTGTAATGAGAGTGAACATTGCTGTCCCGTCAGCACAATGGAGTGTCCCCAAGGGCGTGTGGTGTGCCGGCATCCGGAAGGGATATGGGGCACCGAGTTCCTTTTTAATTATCAAGAGGCCATGCTGGATTTACGTAGAAACCTATCTTCTAACCATTTAATATTGTTGATACGGAGACAACGTTTTAATCTCTGTTGGGAGCTGTCAGCCAGGGATGGCCCTGAGATTGCAAACCTTTGCTCCCCTGCCCTCAGTGTGGGAGGGCCAGCATCTCCTTGAAGCTGCTGCTGGAGGCCTGGGGGTCAGCCTCGCCAGCTTCTGGGCCATGTGCCCGGCCCTCTCTCCCCCTTCTCGTTCCTGTGTCTCCCTTCAAGTGCAGATAGCTCTGGAAAGGCAGAGGCATATCCAGTCTCCAAGGACATTTGAGTTTCATTCCTGCTGGGGAACGGAGTGCTTCTGGCCTGGGGTTGAGGAGGGGGTGACCCAACAGCCAGTGGTACCAGACCTACTGCGTGAGTCTCAGGCGCTGGCCTGAGGGTCTATGGGATAGGAAGCCCTGCAGGTGACCCCGCCCCCCCGGGTTGAGGACGGGCTGTGCAGCCAGGGACGCGGCGCGCAGGGTGTGCAGCCAGGGACACGGCGCGCAGGGTGTGTAGCCAGGGACGCGGTGCGCAGGGTGCTTCTGTGAGCAGGCGGGGCTCACACTCGAGCAGTGAGGACTCCCTGCAGGCCGACACCGGGGAGGATGGGGACCCTGAGCTTAGTCACCAGCTTCTCTGCCAGCTCCCGAGGAGAGCCTTCCAGCTCATCAGATAGGCTGCACAGAGGTGGGGGCAAGAGCCCTGGCCGGGGAGTAGGGACCCTGAGCTCTGCCCTGGCCTTCCATCTGGGGACCCCGGCCCCCCTCAACTAGGTGAGGCGAGGGGGAGGTCCGCCGCCTGGTCAGAGCTGCCCCGCGGAGGGTCAGACGATGGCCGGAGGCCTCGGAGCTCTGCTGTCCCCAGCAGCCACCGTGGCAGCTCACTCACCCAGCGCTCCGAGGGCCGTAGCCACAGGGCACGGGAAGGCGTCTGTGGGTGGCACTGCTCCTGGCCTGGGCTGCCTGGCTTAGGCTCTGGCCTCTCCTGCTCTGGGTCTTGTTCTTTCTGGACATCGTAAGGTACTTTGGGACCCCGAAGGGTTCGAGCTGTTACCCCTTCCATTTTCAAAGTGCATCTGAAAACACTTCCGATAGATGCCATACCACAGCACAGCTTCACGGTTCGGTGACTAGACCTTAGAAAGACAAAGGACTTATTACGAAAGAACACGGCAAAATACCAAAACTAGGAAAAGCAGCAGACAACAGGATACAAATGAGGTGTGAAATCCTGATCGTGTGTCTCGGGGCTTCCTGTCTGTCGCCCTGGCAGGTCTCAGTGTGGATCGCCCCTGTGCCAGAGCCGTAAAGGTGGACTGTCCGTACCCGCTGTCCCAGATCACTGCCCGGAGCAGCGTGGTGTGGGCGCTGACGGAGCAGAGGGCTCTCCTGTTCCGGGAGGGCGTGAGCAGCTTCTGTCCTGAGGGCGAGCAGTGGACGTGCGACATCGTCAGGTAGCCGCAGGAGGAGCAGAGGCCTCGCGTTGGCCAGCTGGTCCCACCCTTGGTTCTCTGTCTGCTCAACTCCCCTTAAGGCACCCACATGAGCCCTTCGTGGCCAGGGCTGCTGCTCGGAAGCTGTCCGCCCTGGTAGCGCTCTCTGGGCTGCGGGGGCCGCGGCAGCAGCCTGAGCTCCGAGATGCCCTGCGCCTGCCTCTGCCCGGCAGACTGGGCACTGGGTCAGGACTCAGATTTTTGACATGCTGCTGCCCTCTTGTGTCACCCCGAGTGTCACACCGTCACCAGTCCCTCGTGACAGTCTCTTCATGGCCCGGTGCTGTCAGGTGGTTTCTGTGCACAGTCTCAATGGTTTAGGGCCAAACGTTTTCCTTTATCATCACCCTAGTCCGTGGTAATCGATCTCTTAATTGTAATTCATTGGGTTTTTACCATTCAAAATTTTATTTACAGAATTACCATCAGATCATGTTGCTAATTAGGAAAATGAGACTAGGCTCCCCTTGGTTTGAACCTCGCAGCCTGGTAAACTTGAGCAGGTAGCTTCTGTGAGCCTCCCGCAGGCTGGGCTGGGTGCACGGGGTGGGTAGGGGGGGACTGCCCTAAGCCCTCCCCTCCCTGGGCTCCTGCTCCGAGGGTACCACGTAAGCAGCTGGTGCCAGTTAGCGTGCATGGTCCTGAACCAGAGAGCACAGCCTGGCCGAGACTCAAAGCTGGCGGGGGCTTCACCAGAGGGGTGCCAGGGAGAAGGGCACCACCCGCAGCGAGATCGCATCTGCCCAGCCGCTGCCACCCAGCACAGCCTGGCACCCAGCAGGGGCGCCTCTGCTCGCTCAGTTGTGCAGGGGGGGCAGTGAGGCAGAGGCACGCCAGCCTCAGGTCCCTTATGTGCCCACGTACTTTTCTCGTCGGGTGTTTTCTCCCGAGGGCTGTCCCTGCCAGGCTGGGTCTTCAATATGTCTTTCAGAAGCTGCACACATTTAAACAACATACACTGCACAGTAATGTGACTCAAACTTCAAGCTTCCGTCCTAAGAACTTATGGGTGGGGTCCAAACCCAGCCAGGAGACTCTCGATGCTGATGTTCCTAGTCAACGCTGGACCCTTGGAGCGTGGGTGCTGATGCTGTGTTGTCTTCCATTTCCAGTGAGAGGCAGGCTTTGGAGCCAGTCTGTGTAACTCTCGGGGACCAGCAGACTCTGTGGGCCCTGGACATCCGAGGAAACCTGTGGTTCAGGACTGGCATCGTTTCCAAGAAGCCCCAGGGAGATGACGACCATTGGTGGCAAGTAGGTACTCCACTGCAGGGCCACTGGCCAGTGTCTTCCCAGGCTGGAGGCTCTGCTTCCCATTTATAGCCCCCGTCTTGTCCGTAGAGACTGGGAAGTTTGGACTGAATTAAGAACACTCACTTTTACTCTTTGTTGAGTTAAACTTTGCTGTGTTTGAGCACATTAGAAATGTCAAGGGCTTTTCGTTGTAGGAGGTACCTCCTTAAGCTCTCTTTGCTAAAATTTACAATTCTGTTTATTATTTCTTTTTCTGTTTATGTGTTATTAATTCATCCTCATATGCTAAACAAGCCCAGGGATAGCCTTTTGAAGACCTAGGTAATGATGAAGTTTAACTCTGAACACACGTGCTAAGCAGAGCTGGGCGGTAGGTTTGGAGCCCAGCTCACAGTTACAAGTCATGTGTCTCCACTTGTTCTGAAGGCCTCTAAGCAGGCAGCGTTTCAACAAAGAAAGGAGAATGTTCCCACGCGCTCCCAGAAAAGGAGACACTCAGCATCATAGGAGGTGTGAGCAAGCTATCTTCCGTGACTTGCTCCCAGCCGGGGTGGCCTAGAATGTGTTTTCAAAGGACATGTTCCTCCCCCTCTTTGGTAGCATTCAGTGTGGCCGTAGCCGCCCCTGCCTCCTGCTGCCGTCAGTGAGGTTGTTCTGACCCTCAGCAATTGAAAAATACGCAGTGTCCCTTTAGTGTTTGTCTCCACTGGTTCAGGCTTTCATTTTTTTGTTTGTTTATTTAATTTTTTGACAGAGAGAGACAGAGCCTGAGAAGGGGAGGGGCAGAGAGAGAGGGAGACACAGAATCTGAAACAGGCTCCAGGGTCTGAGCTGTCAGCACAGAGCCCAGTGTGGGGCTCGAACCCATGAGCTGTGAGATCATGACCTGAGCCGAAGTCAGCTGCTTAACCGACTGAGCCCCCGGGCACCCCAGGGTCAGGTTTTATTGTTGCCTCAGACTTGCTGAGTCGAAGACAGGTCTTTCATTCGTGGCGCTTAGGTCTTTCAGGTGAGAATGTGAAAAATAAGTTGTGTTTGCTCTTTGATGAATAAGTATATGTGTACATATGTCTCTAATTTGATATGCCAGATACTATCTGAGAAGTCGTTGACTTTAAAATCATCCTCTCCATGTTTCTAACTGTATTATATGGTTTTATACACACGCACACTCTCTCTCATGTATGTACCAAATTCCATTTTTAAATAGCTTGAAGAAAGTTAGATACCATTTTATCATAATATTGAGAACGCTATCTTTAGAGAAATTTAATTTGACAGAATCATCTTCGAGGTATTTGGAAGCAGAGTTATTTTCATTACCGTGAGACTGATTTCCCTGTGGCGCCAGAGCCAGCTTTCTGTTTGGCTGCTAAACCTTTCTTTTCTTTAATATGCATCCTGCTTCTCTGCGGGGGGTTGGGTGCTGAAACAGTCTGTCACAGGCTTGCTGCATGGCCTTGGCGTGCGCACCCCCAGGGAAGAGCAGCGCTCCCTGGGGCGGACCCAGCAGTACGCGTCATGAACCCCAGAGCCCCGTGTGCAGCGCTCTATGGGCTGTGATGGGGACCGCCCAGCTGGGCTGGCGGAGCGCTCGCTGGCAGTGGGAAACGGGGCCATGGGGTGCTTTGTGGTTTGACGTTCACTTCAACTTCAGTCAGGGCAGTTGGCTCATCCTTTCATGGGTTAAAAAAAAAAAAAAAAGGCAAATTTGTACACTTAATCAAGTACAAAGTGTTACAGTAATTTCCTTTTTACTTGGTTTTGTTTATCATAAATGAAGTTCCCTATAATAAATGATGTCCGTTTCACTTGATTGCGCATGACCTGGGGACGTGGCCTGCACGAGGCTGTCCTAGGCATAGGGGGCGGCATTCTCTGTAATTCAGCCCGACGGGGCAGAAGTATCCATGAGGGTCAAGTGGAATTTGACCATCTTAGAAAGAACTTTCTAACAACCAGAGCTGCCAAACAGGGAGAGGTTCTCCCCAGAGATGCCCTGGAGAGTGGCTTTGGGGATGTTAGAGAAGCAGCTTGCACACGAGAACCAGGGTATGCCTGTCACGTCCAGGGTGGCCCCGGCTCGTGCCATTGGACTGGCATCTTCACCGACAGGCCTGGTTCAGATGGTGGCCCTGCTTGTGATACCTTCTCTAATCCGTGTTGTGATTCTGAGGACTGCACACTAGTGTCCGCGGGAAATACCTAAATTTGAAAGCAAAATCACCCATTCTCACTGATTAGAATAAAAGTCTGCGGGGGGCGGAGGGGGTCACAGGTAATCACAACAGTAATACATGTGGTTGTGACAGACCCGTGTCCTATAAAAACATAGGAGACAAGAGGGGACGTTTTCTTCCATCCCTCTGAATCTAACCCTCAGAATTAGTTACGGTTGGTGGTTTGGTGGGTCCTGCCGGACTTGTTTTGTGCACATGGTGTGCACGTGCACACGCATGTTGGGGGTCTGCTGGACGGGGCCGAACTTTGCTGTCAGCTGGGGCGCAGATGGAGGGCGCTCGTGACCGCCCTGAGAGAAGGGTGTCCTCCCGTCTCCCCCTCCAGGTGAGCGTCACAGACTATGTGGTGTTCGACCAGTGCAGCTTATTCCAGACCATAATCCACGCCACGCACTCCGTGGCCACAGCAGCCCAGGTGCCCGTTGAGAAGGTGGCAGATAAACTGCGCACGGCCTTCTGGTCCCAGCAGCTTCAGTGCCAGCCGAGCCTTCTCGGGGTCAACAACAGCGGCGTCTGGATCTCCTCAGGCAAGAACGAATTCCACGTCGCCAAAGGCAGTCTCGTCGGTGGGTGATTCGCTTTGCTTTTTATGTTGCCTGATCAGCAGCTTCACTCTTTTTTTTTTAACAATTTTTTAAAAAATGTTTTATTTATTTCTAAGAGAGAGAGACAGCATGAGCAGGGAGGGTCAGAGAGAGAGGGAGACACAGAATCTGAAACAGGCTCCAGGCTCTGAACTGTCAGCACAAAGCCTGACGCGGGGCTTGAACCCACGAACCGTGAGATCATGACCTGAGCCAAAGTCGGATGCTCAACCGACTGAGCCATCCAAGCGCCCCGGCAGCTTCACTTTAAAGCCAGCATTGAAACAAAAACTTTATGATCTCAACTTTAGGAGATAATTTGGTGCCAGCGTGTGAAGTGTTTGTAATTGAGGGCTTCTTTATGCTTTGTATCAGTTTCCTTTTTTTTTTAATATGTCGTTCTATAACTAGGGTACCAGCATTTGGCTGGTGTGTGATCAGTTTCTACTGGGAATCTGGGATGATATAGAAATGGCAGATGGAGCTCATTTTTATGTTCGTAATTTCACATTCAAATGAAAAACTCCACCCAAACTAAAGAGCTCAGTAGGAGAAGGTAATCCATTTACTAGAGGAAAAGTTCTTTCACTGTGGAGAATGCAAGGCTCTGACAAGATCTGTAGAGTTGTTATGAATCCACATGTACCCACGAGGGCTTCATTTCTGTGAGTGAAGCGCAGCTTCGTGCATTTTTTCCATCTCTCTTCCCTCTGCACAACTCCCCCACGCACTCACCCACCCGACTGCGGGCAGGACTGGGCTCTGCATGTCAGCATGGAAAGGAAAAGCAGGGACTGGCCTCACAGCACTGGTGTGGGCCTCCTCATCTAAGGGCACTCAAGAATTAGCTGTAAGAGGTTTAAAGACCAGTTGTCCAGAACCAGAGCTCTGGTGTGTATGTGTTTTCTTCTTTCTTTAAAATGCTTCCCATTCCTTCTAGGCACTTACTGGAATAATGTTGTTCCCCGTGGGACAGCTTCTGCAACAAAATGGGCCTTTGTGCTGGCCTCCACTGCTCCCACAAAGGAAGGTTGGTTGAGAAATGTAGTGCATGGATTGGCCGCTGAAAGGTGAAAGCCGTGGTCTGACCACGGCCTCGCTGGGATGGTGCGTGGCTGGGTGGGCATCAGAGACAGGGCAGTGGCTTCACGGGCAAGTGTCCCTTGTTGGCCGCGCCGAGGCCCCCGCGGCTGGATAGGCCTGCCCAGGAGGGAAGGTCTAGTGCGGGGATGTTGAGTGAGTCTAAAGGCAAGATGTCATTCCAAAGGAGAGGAGAATCGATGTCCCGCCAGGGCCACAGGTGGAGACTCCCGGCGACACGTCAGGGGCCGGAGCACCGCAGCCAGTAGGCACCAGGCTTCTCCGGGTACCTTCCCCTTTCCCCTTGGGAGGTCTTCTGTCGCCTCCTGTAGCCTCTTGCGGTCTGGTTCACAGCCTCTGGTGAGTTGTGCCCTGTTGGGACAGGCCTCCCCTGCAGGGGCAGATGTCTTGCGGACTCCGCTCAGGGCTCCCCTCCCGCCCAGAGCACGGCGTTTGGAGCTGAGAGAGGCAGTGCAGGGGCCCAGGGAGCTGGGGGCCTGGCAGTCAGGTAGCCCCTGTGGGAAGTGGCCGGAGGCCCCTCGGAGGATCGCACCGAGGGCCGGATGGGAAGATGCTGAAAAGCCTGTGGTCCAGACGAGACAGCTGGTGAGTCAAGCCGTTAGTCCCACTAGGATTTGGCTAACTTGCCTGGACAGAATAACGTTTTCTTGCCTGATCATTCTGACCACAGTTCTGAAATCTGTAAGCTCTGAAAAGCGTAGTTCTTTCCTGAGAGTGACACAAATTCATTTGGCAGCAAGACCTGACCTGAACCCGACGTGAGGCTGCTCATCCCCCTGATTCGGCCTGCGTTCTGGTGCTGCCTGGCTCCCTGAAGCTGTTACTTAAATCCATGGCAGGTCCACCACCTTAGATTTTCAAAACCAAAAACATGTGAATTCTAAAACCTATCTGGCCACAAGTTTTAGACAATTATTATCATGGAGGTTCTAACTTTCAGAGGTCCACATTTTAAGCTGAATCTGTTAAGCCTAAAGGGCTTTAAAAATGGTGGGGAGGGAGAGGGTGAATTTTGAGGAGAGGCTGGAGAGGAGAGGAGGCCCTCCAGCTTCCCCCACCTCCCAGCCCACCCACCCACCTCCAACCCCAAGACAAGAACAGGGGGCTTTGGTTCCATCCTTCTGAGATATTGCTGACGTCACTCCCTCCAGAGCGCCAGGCACAACCAAGTCAATGACTCTCCAGCCCTTGCAGAACGTCCAAGGTCAGAGCTGCTAAGCCAACTTTGCAGCCTTCATCGGAGCTCACAAGCCCTGCTTTCTTTCCTCCCTTTAGAACATCTCAGGCTTGTTTCTTAACTGGCTGGCTGTTGGGGGGTCGCCTCTGACCTCTGACTCAAAGCACATGGAGCGCCTCCCACGCGGGGAGCCATCAGGCATCAGCTGCCCAGAGGCCATTTCGTCAGTGACAAACATGAACCTCTTCCACAGGAAGCTCCTTGTGGCTGTGCCAGAGCAGCAAGGACCTGTGCAGCGTCAGCGCCCAGAACGCACAGTCCCGCCCCTCCACGGTGCAGCTGCCTCCCGACGCCGAGATGAGGGCGTACGCGGCGTGCCAGGACGCCCTGTGGGCCCTGGACGGCCTCGGGCAGGTGTTCATCAGGACGCTGTCCAGGAGCTGCCCCACAGGCTTGCACTGGACGAGGCTGGACCTGTCCCAGCTAGGTAGGCCCCGGGTCAGCTTGCGGGAAGTCCTTGTGTTTTCATGGTTACTGATTTGTTTTGAGAGAGAGAGCCAGGAAGGCACAGAAGCGGGGGGTGGGGGAGAGAGAGAGAGAGAGAGAGAGAGAGAGAATCCTAAGCAGGCTCTGTGCTGTTAGTGCAGAGTCTGATGCAGGACTCGATCCCACGAACTGTGAGATCACGAACTGAGCCAAAAATCAAGAGTTGGACATGTAATCGACTGAGCCATGCAAGCACCTCTCCATTTGTGTGAATTCTCATAGGACATTGTGTAAGTTACTGGATTTCAGGACATTGATCAGCTCCTTGTGCAGATTAAATGGGCCTCATTCATTGTACAGGGAGCCTCACCCTTTCCAGCTTCCAGTGCTCGCGGAGCCCAGGAGGAGCGCCTGCTCAGGGCAAGTGGCCGCTAGAACCTGACGCTCCCGCTCAGCATGGCGCATGAGTGCCCTTCAGGTCTGCAAGGACAGGCGTGTCCTCCGTCAGTGTCAGCTCCGTGCGCCTGTCTCTTTGAAGCTAGAGCAGCGCCCCGAAGCCAGTGTCCATTCTTTCTCGGGCAGAATGAGGGGATGACGTGTGTCTCTCTTCGCCGCGACTCTCCTCTTGAGCCTCCTGTTTCAGTAAGTCATTTGTATTCCAAGAGGCAAGACAATAGAGTGAGCCCGCGGCAGGAGGCTCTTTTCCAGGCGTCTTCTTGATCAACCCGCAGCTTATGTGTGGCCCGTCTGACGCTGGAGACTTGGCTGAAGGCGGAGCTGCTCTAGGCTGCTCCAGAAGGCCCCCCTGAGCCTTAGGAACACTCCCCTGTCCTAAACTTTCCCACGTTGGTGAACAGACAACCAGTGTTTTTGTTGGGTAGGTGGTAAAGTTGAATTGTATGAGTGTTTCATATTTGAGAATTCAACCACATGTACTCGTTAGGGAAAAAAGGAAGGAGGTGCCTGGCGGACTCAGTAGAGCATCAACTCTGTCTCCAAGTTGTAAGTTCAAGCCCCACATTGGATTTAGAGTTTCCCTAAAAGAAAAAAAAAAACATATGTATGTGTGTATATATATATATATATATATATATATATATATACACACAACAAATGTATTTTACGTTAAAAATATATATTGAAATGTATTTTCATGTAATATAGACTTTATATTAAAATATATATGTAGTAAGATATATTATACATAGTTAGCCACATATTAGTGTGTACACACACACACACACACACACACACACAAATATTCATATACAGAGAGAACGGGAAAGAGAGCAAGAAAAAAGACCAGGAGGCCCGTTGTGTGGCTGCGTCTCTGGCTGCCGGGCTGTCTCACCATCCGGTGGCTTAGCCCACGGGGCCCCTTCCGGGTGCTGCATCGAGGGCCCATTCTTCTTCTGTCCAGCAGGACCCCCAGATACCATCCAGGTTCATAACTAAAGAGGCAGGTTGGCTCTCAATGAGGAAGCGAACTCTGCTCTGATAGGAATTTTCCAGGGTCACGCTCCCTTCAGCAGCACGTATACTAAAAATAGGAATGTTCCAGGGTCATTTTGATGACTTAGGCTTTTGGCCTCACGCTCTGTCACTTGAACCTAACCCAGTAGCGAGGCCGTCACCTTCCAGCTGTTGAGGGTTTGCCAGCCACCATCACCAATGGCGACTAACCCAACCGGGCTGCAGCTGCTCAGGTCCCTGAGTGCTGGTGATGGTGGCCTCCCACCTGCCCTCGGGAAGCCTTGTCACCACTCAGAGGTCTTCCTGGCCTGAGCCTTTCTCGCAGCCCCATCCAGCCCAGCCTGGGAGGTGCCGCCGCTCCTTCAGGAGCTCCAAAGGCCAGGGCACGGTTTGCATCCTGCCACCACTGGATCCCAAGGGCCCTTGCTCTTCTGCACAGGCTGGGCGACGGCAGAGCTGTCTCCCCGTAGCACCCCCCACCCCCGTCCCTCAGGATGCCGACGTGCCCAAGTGGGTGCAGAGCGGATGGCCTTGGGCCAGGCTGCACGCTGCCCAAACCGGCTCCGTCTGGGGCCGGCAGGCACCCACAGCTCATGCCTCCCTCCTGGCACCGGCTGCGCGGTCGCAGGTCTCAGGTGTCCGTGTGAGCTTCACCAGGGTGGCGGCCATTCTTTCCAGGTGGAGATGCTCAGCTTTGCAGGGATTGAGGCTCAGTTTAAGAGAACTCACTCTGAGCAGGCTCCAGGACCCTGGGTGAACTGCTGGGTTCCCTTTGGACCACAGTTTCCCCCTCCGTAATGGAACAGCCTCCCCACAGCAGGGGGAGGGTGTGTAGAAGCATCCTGTGTAGACGTGAGCTTCTTGGGCAGGTGTCTTGCACGGGGTCCTTCTTGAGCCAGCATGAGCTGCGTCGCGCCACAGGCTGGTGGGGGAGTCCAGCCATGTGCCTGGTGCCTTTCTTAGTCTGAGCTCTAGATTGTATATTTTTTATCCGGGTTGCCAGCAGACACTGAAGTGATGGACAAAGAGCCCTTTTATCATTTTCTGAGCGTAGGAGAATGCAGTCCTGAATTGGTAGATGGCGTGTTGGGCCAGGGGAGGTGGGCAGGGTGGCGCAGGAGGGGTGCTGGCCTCCCGCTGCGCCAGGGCCGGGGTCGGTGGGGAGGGCTGTGAAAGGCCGGCACAGACCGCCAAGGGTTGTTGCCGGGCTCTCTCCACATGTGGCCTGTGCAGCCTGTGGGACTAATAGGTGAGTCAAGCGGTTTAAATTCTCCTGTAAGTGAGGGGATGCGGGTTTGAGTTCAGGTGCGTGCTCCCTGCCCTGAGCCCCACGTGTGGGCGTCCTTGGCAAGCTGTCGTCGGGCGGCACGCGTGGAGTAGTAGCGAGTAGAGAGTGTGGTCATCTTGGTAACAATCCTGCCTTGGATTGCTCACCTTGATTGCTCTTTACAAGCTGGCCATGGTGGGTGCTCGCAGCAGTGAAAGGAAACACGGCCTCGGCAGGAGTATGACTGCATGTGAGCATTTCGTCTGAGGGTGAAACTCTTCTCTCCCAAACATACCTTTTTTCTGATTTCACTCCTCTGCTCCTGCTAAATTCTTCTGGAAAAGGCAGAATCCTCCGTGGCCAGCACATCAGCGGTGTCTCTGCCATCTACCCCAGAGGGTCTCCTAGGCTCTGTCCTTGCTTCTGTCCCCCAGTGCCAGGGCCAGGGGCCCCTCCTCAATGCGTGCTCTCCTGCGGGAACCGCCTCGCACGCCAGGCCTGCCCCGCTCCCCCCACGGTGGCCAGACCTGTCTTCCCCAGACCGCTGCAGGGGTGGACCCTCAACCTCAAATAGCTGCCCACCGCCCCGGCATCCGGGTGGCGCCTGGGGCCACCGCAGCCTGGCCCAGCCATCCTCGCCCGGCCTGGTGCAGCCGGCCACCAGCCAGGTCCCTCGTGCAGTAGGCGTGCGCGGGCCATGCTCATCTTGCCGTGGCCTAGAATGTCTTCCCAGCTCTTTCCTCCCTCCGCTTCTTCAGGCCTCAGCCAAGAATGTCCCCCACCCTGCTCCAAGCTTTCTTCGGTCAGTGTTCCCGTCAGGACGCTTTCCCATCCCGCGCCCTGCACCTGCTCTGTGGGGAGGCTGCCGTGGTCTGACCCTGTGGCATTTGCACACCGGTGGGGGTACCGCATGCTTGGCCTCATCCACGTGCAGCAGGAAATTAGAGCATCAGGGAAAGTGGTTATTACTCGTTAGCCCTGTTTCTAAGTAATTCTGGGTTATGAGTTTGAATCCTGTCTTTGGCTTTGATACTGATCATCACCAAACTGCCTAACAAGCAGGTCCAGAGAGCACCACCGTTAGTTAATCCACCTCCAAGTTGCCACCAGCGTGGTCAGGGATGTGATTTATCTGTGCTCTGCTCTTCAGTTTTGGCCTCGTCTTTATAAGCGTTCTGACATCACGAACACAAGAAGCGAAAGCCCGTCTTCCTGGTGCTGACAGAATGATCCAGCCCACCTCATGGCGGCACTAGGTTCCTTAAAGTCTGCAGTGTAACCAACTTTGGCATTGGAAGCAGAAATTTCAGTTTCAAGGATGACTTTAGCAAAGTATCAAGTCGTGAATGTGGTTTCTACCTTTTCTGTCTTTCTGAAGATGTAACATCACTCTTTTCTGCTCCTATTCAGATTACCAAGTCAGTTGCTACTTTGAGATTACATTAAGAGAATTCTTAAATGTCTGGCTACTGAACCCAGTCTTAGAGACTGAAAATGGAATTTTATGACTTATTACAATCCTAGTTTTTGGAAGAAAATTTGCATCATTTAGCAGATATTTAAGATGTTCACAACATTTCATTTCCCAGTACACATAAATATGCATTATGTGAGGCACTGGAATGTCAGCAAACTAATGCAATTTGTAATTTAATTTATCTGGTCACAGCACTTAACGAGGAAATATTTTGTATCAGTTTTTGCCTGTAGGTAACAAATAGGATTATGGTAGGCAATAATTTATTCAGAAAAGTGTTTTATAAATAGTAAAACACCAAATAAATGCTACTTTTTGTTCTAAGATGTGTGTTTAGAAGTAATCCTAAAGGGAAAATGTCTCCTCTGTTGAATAAAGTAATTAAAACTTTTTTTAAATGCAAGAAAAAACAAAGCAGGGGAAGGCAGGAAAATGATAGTGTGTCTGCGTTCATCAGGCTGGTAGCGTAATCACAGCCCCGAAATGTCAGCAGTTTAACACCGTGGATGTTGCTTTCCTGCCGCCACGAAGCTGCCTCTTAGTCTCTAGGCTTGTGTCTTCTGCTGCAGCGCCCTGTGACCTCCCTGCTGTGGTCACTATAGCAGGGGACGGCTTCTGCCCACAGCCCGCCAGCCAGGCTTGTGATGAGGCCCCACCTAACTGGAAGGGCTGCCGGAGAGCTGTGGGGTGTTTGGGAGGGCAGTGGTCCCCACCGCCTGTCCTGACCGTCTTCCCTGCAGAGCAGCCTCCTAAGCCTTCCGCATCCAGGAGGCCTGGGGGACCCTCCGCGGGGTAGAATGCTGTGGGAAAGCTGTTAGTTAAACGTTTCCTTCTTTGTCCTGTGTCTTCAGAATAAGCCGTTGTTTAGACTGACACGTGTATTCTCGCAGCCTTTACTTTCATTCTGAGAGAGTATTCCCGCAGTGGAACTGCCTGTTCTGTCGCCGTGTTGTCAGGCCCTGCTCACTGGGCTGCCGGCCCGGCTTTGTCACCGTGTAACTGTTGTCACCATCAGCTACTGCCTAGACTTCCTAGTAGGGTAGGTTGAAGACTCCAGCATAAAATTAATTTTCATCTAGTATTTTAAAATTCGCATTCATTTCTCAGCTCTTTCTGTAATTTACTGCTGAAGGTACTTTATGTTGATTGGTACAGATCTTTCACCGTGTAATGTTAGAGCCCTAGGGAGTCCAGCTGAACTCCCTGGTAAGACATTTCATAAAAGATTAAGGAAGAAAGAAATAAAACTAATTTCAGAATAAGAAAAAACTATCTGTAGGAAACGCACAAAGGAATGCTGAGAATTTTCTGTGAAGTGGTCAGTTAACACTTCTAAGCTGGTGTCATAGCTGAAGCCACCTAACAAGATTTGCACATGTGGGATCTATGCCAGTATGTCGTGGTGCAGACATGTCGGCCACCATCTGATACCAGGGACAGCTAGGAGCTGGCTGACAGGAGCATTGCCACTGAACGTAGCTGCACCACCTTTCCCCTTGCTTTAAAGTCAAGATGGCCCATCGAATTAAAAAACTCAGCAAAATCCCTATCAAGAAAATGAAAAGGCAAGCCACAGATTGGGAGAAAAGATTCACAATGAGTGTATATCTGACTACAGACTCATATCCAGAATATACAAGGAAAGCCTCTAACTCAGTCAAAAGACAAACCATTCAGCTTGGAAAATGGGCAAAAGGCTTGAACAGGCACTTCACAAAAGAAGATCTACCCCAGTAGCACATTAAAAGAGTCTCAGCATCATTAGTTATTAGGGAAATGCAAATTAAAACCATGACAAGATACTTCATCACACCTACCAGAATGGCTGATGTGGAAAGGGTGCCAAGACCAGATGCTGTTGAGGGTGTGGGCAGCCAGCAGGCACTGCTCATGGGCATGAGAATGGCAAATGAAGGGAGCGCGTGGGCGGCTCAGTTGGTTAAGCATCCAACTCTGGCTCAGGTCATGACCTCTCAGCCTGTGAATTCAAGCCCTGCATCAGGCTCTGCTGACAGCTCAGAGCCCAGAGCCTGCTTCAGATTCTGTGTCTCCCTCTCTCTCTGACCCCTCTCCCCACTTGTACTCTGTCTCTCTCTTTCTCTCAAAAATAAACTTTAGGGGCGCCTGGGTGGCTCAGTTGGTTAAGCGTCCGACTTCAGCTCAGGTCACGATCTCACGGTTTGTGGGTTCCAGCCTCATGTCGGGCTCTGTGCTGACAGCTCAGAGCCTGGAGCTGCTTCAGATTCTGTGTCTCCCTCTTTCTCTGACCCTCCCCTGCTCATGCTGTCTCTATCTCTCTCTCAAAAATAAATGAAATATTTTTAAAAATAAGTAAATAAACTTTAAAAAAAAGAATGGCAAATGCAGGTCTACCCCATGGCCCTGCACTTCCACTTCTAGATACTATTCGAGAAAAACAACACATGTCCACAAAAAAGTCTTCCATGAGAGTGACAATAGCAGCTTTACTCCCGCTAGCAAGAAGTATGCATCCCTGGGTGGCTGGGTAGACCTCCGTGTTGACAGGCAGCAGAGCAGCGTTCAACAATAGGAAGAAGCGGCACTGTGTGCAAACCCTGTGCACCATCCCCGAGTGAAAGAAACCAAACCCTAGAGAGTGCACACCTGTGGTCATTGATGTGGACCTCTAGACCAGGCTAGTAACCCGTGGGTGCCTCGGGGGAGGGGACTGCCCCCAGGGGGCCCAAGGGAACTTTCTGATGAAAATGTGCTCTGACTTGACATGGTTACCGTGGTATGTTCATCTGTCAAAACTGATGGACCTGAACACGTCAGATCTGTGCGTTCACTGGCGTCCCAGCAGTCGGGTAGCTGGTGAGCTGGCCTGTGGTCAGACCTTTGCCTCCTGGCTTAGCCACAGTCTCACCCTGGGACTTTGGGCATATGTCTTCGTGTCTGAGTCGCGATGGCCCCGTGAGGAGCTGAGCTAATGATCACCGTGCACCTCCATTCCGTTGTGGGGTTTGGAGCGAGGCATCACACACTCAGGTGCACCTTGTCCTGTGGCAGGTGCTCAGTGACTAGGCTGTTCGTTTTTGCCAGATAGGCCATTAGTCGAGTGTAATTTCTCTTTATAGCCTCCTCCCATTTCCCTTTCTCTTAAAATTGGTTTAATCAGTAAGGAGAAATGTAAAAAGGAAAGCAAAGATCCTAGGGGGCTTGGTCAGTTAAGTATTCTCATACGGATCAAGTTCCCTGATTAAGAGGGGTGCCCTCTCCCCAGGTGCAGAATTTGCTGATGCTGTGCACAGACATGATGAAACTTGTGATGGGCCCACACAGGCGTTACCCCTGCACTTATCGGCCCGGGGCCCCGTGCTGGTGGCTTGCTGACTGCCTCGCCCGGTGCCAGAGGGCCTGCTGAGTGGCGCCTGGCTGGTGGCAGGGCCGCCAGAGGCCTCGGAAACTGCCCTGAGCTGTGACGTTCTCAGACCACAGGGTCAGCCGCGAGAGCTGCCTCGCCTCTTTCTTTGAAGGATAAAATCAAAGTCCACAGATTCAAGTGCAGGCTTCGTTCTTTTTCAGAAGTAATTAGCGTGCGGCCTTTTCCTTTATTTGCCGACAGGACCTATAAAGCTGACAAGTTTGGCATGTGGAAATCAGCACATCTGGGCCTGTGATTCCAGGGGCAGAGTATACTTCCGGGTAGGAACCCAGCCACTCAACCCCAGTCTGATGCTTCCGGCCTGGATCTCGATTGAGCCACCTGTCCAGGTAAGCAGAGCGTGGCTGACACCAAGCTGCCCATCAGTAAAGGCAGGCGCTGCCAGGTTGCTGCTGCCGGGAGGGGACCACACGTTCCTGCGTGCACCTCCCAGCCAGTGGGCGCAGAGACGTGGGTCCCGGGAACAAGGCTCCCCTCCACGGCGTGTGCTCGCCCGTTTATCCCAGTCATGGAATTTAGAGCCAAACGCACTGTTAAAGATGATCCAAGTTAACGCTTAAGACTTTTTTCCTCTCAAAAATATTGTAACTTTTTACAAAACGGACATTGTGGTTTTTTTTTTTTTTTTTTTTTTTTTTTTTTTTTTTTTTTTTTTTTTTTTTTTTTTTTTAATTTATTTTTTAAATGTTTTATTCATTTCTAGCAGAGAGAGAGACAGCGTGAGCAGGGGAGGGTCAGAGAGAGAGGGAGTCACAGACTGAAACAGGCTCCAGGCTCTGAGCTGGCAGTCAGCACAGAGCCCGACACGGGGCTCGAACCCACAAACCGCGAGATCATGACCTAAGCGAAAGTCGGACGCTCAACCGACTAAGCCACCCAGGCGCCCCACGGACATTGTGTTTTAAAAAATAAAATCGGGGCACCTAGCTGGCTCAGTCCAGTGAACATGTGATTCTTGATCTCAGGATCGTGAGTTCAAGCCCCATGTTGGGGGTGGAGATTACTAATAAATAAGTAAGAATAAAATCAAGCAGTACCGAGAAGTATAGCAAAGGAAGTAAAAGCCACTTCAGATCTCGTCGGCACTTTGCGAGCGCCTCTCCTGGCTTGTGGAGTTATGTGCCCCAGCCCTACCCCCACGACAGTTCAGCTTACCATACGTCCTAAATGTTTTTCTTTTCCAGTCGACTCTTCCACCATCGATAACAGAAGCAGGGTCTGATTTTAGGGCACTATTTAATTACCCTTAAAGATCTAACAGGCCTGTTTGCTCTACTAGGTACATTTCTGTTAAAATTTATACTTAAGGGTCTGTGATTTCATGGCCTACCTGCTCCCAACTCCTGCTAGGCCCTATTTTGTGACTTTGTTGGAAAAATCATGATGTTGCCATTGGAGAGGTGTCAGCGGGACAGTGCTTAGTCCTTAAACAGAACAGTGCTTAAATGGCGACAGACAGGAAGTCATGCGTTTGGGTAAAGGCCTTTGTCTGTGACCATCTGTGTTTTGGGCACCATGAACCCCCAGGAACAGGGTGACAAAAGTCGAGGAGCTGCAAGACCATGAGGACCTCCAGTCCTCCCGGCAGACGTGGGGCGCGTGAGGCCCCACAGTTGAACCAGAGGTCAGGTCAGACCACTGGCTACTCGTCCTGCCCAGAGAGGCCCTACGTCCCCATTGGTAGCTATTCCTCCCTCATGGGGTTAAGGAGAGAGCGAGTAGAAGAATGTCGGTGACGGCACCTTGTGAATCAGAACGCGCTGTGCAAACGTGAGGCTACATGTGACAAATGAGGATGTGGGCTCACTTCTCTGCACGCAGTGGTGCGGCGGGAGCAGGCCACCTGGCAGAGGGGAGTTCGTCATCACTGGCCTTGCAGAGCGCTGCCGTGCCCAGCGATGAGCAGAGACGAGCCAGCGTGTGTCTCGCTTCGTTAGCGTCCTGAAATCCTCCTCACCCAAGGCACCCTCTTGTTGCCTGAGCCCTTCAGTACGTCATTGTTAGCACATTGCTTTTTTTTCCTGAGAGCTTTATATTATTTCTTTTAAGAGTTAATTCGCCCTTTCATAGTGTAAAATTCAGGGGGTTTTAGTATATTCAGGAAGTTGAGCAGTAGTTACTACTGTCCAGTTCCAGAACTTTCTCATCACCCCAAAAAAGAAAGCCCAAACCCATTAGTAGTAATGGTAGGTAGGGTAGTAGCCCCTACCCTTTTCCCAGGAACCCCCAAGCCCTCAACCATTAATCTCCCTTCTATTTTTATGCCCTTGCCTATTCTAGATTCGTCTCTTTCATATAAATGGAATTGTACAATAAGTGGCCTTCTTTAACATCTTTCACTTAGCGCCATGTTTTCAAGTACTGCAGCACTGGTAGCATGTGTCGATGCTTTGCTCCCTTTTGTGACTGAGTATTATTTCATTGTGTGGATAGATGTGTTGTTATTCATCAGCTGCTGGACACTTGGGGTATTGCCGTGTGTGGGCTGCTGTGAATAATGCTTCACGTGCGAGTGTTTGTGTGGATTTAATTTTCCATTCAATAGAATGGGTAGATACCTTTAAAGGGAATTGCAGGGTCAGATGGCGAATGTACATTTAAATGTTTATGGAGCTGGGGCACCTGGCTGGCCCAGTTTGTAGAGCGTGTGTCTCTGGATCTCAGAATTGTGGGTTCAAGTCCCATGTTGGGCATAGAGATTACTTAGAAATAAAATTGAATGAATGGATGAACTGTTTTCCATAGTGGCTGCATCATTTTGCATTTCACCAGTAATGTTTGAGGGTTCTCATTTCTCCATATCCTTGCCGAAAAGTTTTTCTTGCCTGATGTTTTTATTGTAGCCATCCTAGTAGGTGTAAACATGGCACCTCGTGGTTTTGACTTGCATTTCTGTAAATGCCTAATGATGTTGAAGATCTTTTCATATGCTTACTGGCCCTTTCTAGATCTTCTTTGGAGAAGTGTGTATTCAGAGTCTTTGCTCATTTTTCAACTGAGCTATTTGTCTTTAAATTATTGAGCTTTAAGAGTTCTGTAGATATTCTGGGTACTAGACCCTTATCAGATACATGATTTACATAAGCTTTGGGTGACTTACGTGCAAACTGTCGCCTGATACAAGGTCTTGAAGATCTGCACCTCTGTTTTCTTTTAGACATCTTACAGTTCTAGCCCTTACATTTAGATGTTTGATTTGTTTACAGTTAATTTCCGTATATGGTACAAGGTAGGTGTCCAAGTTCATTCCTGTACACATGAATATCCAATTATACCTGCACCGTTTATTGAAGACTATTGATTTTTCTTAAATTATCATGAAGGGTTGTCAAAATCAATTCACCGTAAATGGAAGGAGCTTTCACTCTAGTTCTGTTTCGGTGACCTGTACGTCTTCATGAGGCCAGTCCCACATTGTCTCGCTACTTAGCTTGGTTGCACATTTTGAAATCAAGAAGTGGGTTTTCTTTTTCAAGAATGTTTTGGGGGTGCCTGGGTGGCTCAGCAGTTAAGCATCCGACTCTTGATTTTGGCTCAGGTCATGATTTCACGGTTCTAGGGGGGGCGGGTAGGGCTGAGCCCTGCCTTCGGCTCTGTGCTGACGGTGTGGAGCCTGCTTAGGTCTCTCCCTCTCCTTCTCTCTCTGCCCTCCCCCGCTTTCTCTCTCTGTTTCTCTCAAAATAAATAAATAAACTTAAAAAATATATTGTTTTGTTTACTCTGTTTCTTTGCATATCCATATGAATTTTGGGATCAGTTTGTCAATGCAAAAAAATGCTCACTGGGATTTTTATAGGAATTGTGCTGAATCTGTAGATCACTTGGAGAAGTATTGCCATCTTCGTAGTATTAAGTCTTCAATCCATGAACATGGGCTGTCTTTTCATTTATTTAGATCTTCTTTAATTTCCTTCAGCAGTTTTTTGGTTTTCAGAGTATATTTTTAACTACTTTTGTTAAATGTATTTCTTTTTTTTTTTTTTTTATTTCTAGGAGAGAGAGAGAGAGAGAGACAGCGTGAGCAGGGGAGGGTCAGAGAGAGAGGGAGAAACAGACTCTGAAATAGGCTCCAGGCTCTGAGCTGGCAGTCAGCACAGAGCCCGATGCGGGGCTCGAACCCACGAACCGCGAGATCATGACCTAAGCAAAAGTCGGACGCTTAACCGACCAAGCCACCCAGGCACCCCTGTTAAATGTATTTCTAAGTCATTTATTTTTGATGCTACTGTAGATGGAATTGTTTTCTTTTTTTTAAATGCTTATTTATTTTTGAGAGAGAGAGAGAGAGAGCCTGCGAGTGCACAAGCAGGGGAGGGGCAGAGAAAGATGGAGATACAGAATCCGAAGCAGGCTCCAGGCTCTGAGCTGTCAGCACAGAGCCTGATGTGGGGCTGGAACCCACAAATCACAAGATCATGACCTGAGCCTAAGTCAGATGCTTAATCAACTGAGCCACCGAGGCACCCTGGAATTGTTTTCAGTTTGTTCATTGCTAGTATAAGTTTCTGTATATTGATCTTGTATCTGGAAACCTCACTAAACTTGTTTTAGTTCTAATAACTTTTTTGTGGATTCCTTAGGATTTCTTATGTACAAAATCATGTCATCTACAAAAAGAGATCATTTTACATCTTTTCCTACCTGGATGCCTCTTATTTATTTATTTTAACGTTTGTTTATTTTTGAGAGAGAGACAGAGACAGAGACAGAGCACAAGTGAGAGAGGCAGAGAGAGAGAGGGAGATGCAGAATCCGAAGCAGGCTTCAGGCTCTGAGCCTGATGTGGGGCTCGAACCCACAAACTGTGAGATAATGACTTGAGCCAAAGTCGGACGGACGGTTAACCCATTGAACCGCCCAGGTGCTCCTTATTTCTGTCTCTTACCTAATTACCCTGGCTAGAACCTCCTGTTTGATGTGGAGTAAAAGTGGGGAGAGCAGACATATTCGTTGCATTCCTGATCTCAGGGGGACCCAGCCAGTCTTTCACTATTAAATCATGATATTAACGGCACACTTTTTACAGATGCCCTTTTCAGACTGAAGAAGTTCCCTTTATTCCTAGTTTTGTGAATTATTTTTTCATGAGAGAATGTTGGTTATTGTCAAGTGCTTTTTCTGTACCTGCTGAGATGATCGTGTGTGTTTTCTCCCTTATTAATGTGATGTGTTATATTGACTGACTTGTATGTTGAGCCTTTTGTTTCTGGGATAAATCCCAGTTGGTCATGATGTGTAATCTCCTGTGTATATTGCTGTGTTTGTTCTGCTGGTGTTGTGTCAGGGATTCTTGTGTCCTTATTCATGAGAGAGATTGGTCTTTGGTTTTCTTTTCTTGTCATGTGTTTGTCTGGTTTTGATGTCAGGGAAATGCTGGCCTCTTAGGATGAGTTGAGAACTGTTTCTTCCTCTTCTGTTTTTTGGAAGAATTTCTGAAAGATTAGTGTTGATTATTCTTAAAGCAATCTTACAGCTCCTCATTGTAAGCTGGGGCTTTTCTTCCTGAGATGTGTTTTGATTACTAATTTAGTCTCTTTACTTGTTTTCAGTCTATTCAGAATTTTCTGTTTCTTCTTAATGGAGTTTGAATAGTTTCTGCCTTTCTAGAAATTTGTTCATCTCATCTACATTCCCTACTTGATTGGTGTCCAGTCATTGGTAGCATTCCCATATCACCCTTTCTGTTTCTCTAAGGTTGGTAATTATGTCCCCGCTTTCATTTCTGTGTTTAGTAGTTTGAGTCTTCCCTCTTTTTTTCGTAGTCAGTTTAACTCAGTTTGTCAGTTTTGTTGATCTTTTCAAAAAACGTCTTTTGGGGGCGACTGGGTGACTCAGTTGTTAAATGTTGGACTTCATTCTGCTCAGGTCATGATCTCATGGTTCATGAGTTTCAGTCCTGCTTCAGGTGAGCCCCACTTTTCTCTCTCTCTCTTTCTGCCCCTTAGCTGCTCGCTCGCTCGCTCTCGCTCTCTCTCTCCCCCCACCTCCTTTCTCTCCTCTCAAAAAAAGAAAAAAAAACTTGGTTTTGTTGATTTTTCTCTACTGTTTTTCTGTTCCTTAGTTCATCTGTTTTCACTCTACTCCTCGTTCTCACACAACTTGCCGTGCACGGTGTTTTGCTGGCTAGTGTTATTCTTTTGAGACTTCCAAGCATTATTTGTCACACTTATCGTGTGCCTGGAGAAGGCGTAGGTGTGCGGAGTCCCAGCACGGGGCCATGCCAAGGGCGGCAGAGGGCTGCTGAGGGGAAGAGCGAGGTCTGCAGGCTGCGTGGTGCGGGAGGACGGGGTGCAGCCGGCCGGAGCACCCCTGTGCCTTGTATCAGCCTTTTCCCGTCACGCCTCACGCCAGGCTGCTAGAGAGAGTGGCCAGGCAGAGAGCCGCTGCCAGTGGTGGCTCCAGCCAGCCTCGCCCCGCCTGGGCACCTCTCTGCAGCCATGGGCCGCTCGGGTACCTGGCTGAGTTACATCAGAGACTGTGGGAACCTGCAAACTGCCCTTGCTTTCTCTATTTAGATTCTAGAATAGCCTCTGGGAAGCAGGGCTCAAATTGGGGAGAGAGAGCTGTACTTGGAGTGCTCTATTGATGAAAGTGATCAACAGCTTTACGCAGGAAATTGGCCAAATGGAGCAAATTCACATGAAAAGGCCTCAGAGCTGTGCTCTGAATAAAGTAGTGATTGCTAAATGGACTGCGAAACTCTAACTATTCCGAGTCGTTCCGCTGAATGGAGCCACATTTTCTGACTCGGTTAGCTTTAAGTGCCGGAGAAGAGATTCACTTTCTGTGGAATTGGACGATACAAAATGCTTTTCAGACTGGTTCCTGTGGGAAAAAGAAATCAGACTTCACACCCGCGCAGGCTTTGACACACGGCCGTTCCAGCCCGGACCTGCCGGAGCCCCATCCCCGGCGCAGGACGTGCAGGTCAGGAGGGTTCTCCCCCCTCGGCAGAGGGAGCATGTGCTCGGGACAGCTGAGCGACTGTGTGGCCCCCAACCCTAGCGAACGACCGAGCCTCGACGGGGACCCCGACCCGCCGTGTCGTCACAGCCTGCGGGGACTGCTTCCCCCAGGCAGCTGGGACCGCGCGCTTGGCCGCAGAGGTGCAAGGTGACCATGAGGCCCGTTCTGGGTGCTCGCCTCGGGCCACCCGTCCACACCACATGCCTGTGATTGTTTGTGCATCCGTGTGGGAAACCCCAGCTCAGAGAGGATCAGAAAGTTGCCAGAGGGCTCGTGGCTCACACGGGCAAAGCTGGAATCTAGGCGTGTGTCACCCCTAGTGTGGGGTGTGGGGACCGAGCCTGGGCCTAGACGGCCGCGTGCCTGAGGCTCTGTGACCTCACAGGCAGTGTTTCCACACGAAGGCCCCCGAGTCCTGCAGCTGCAGAGGTCCTGACAAGACGAGTGTGCCAATGGGGAGGGGAGGCCTCCTCGACAGGGTTTGGAAAGTCAGGACAGAGGGGCTCCTGTGGGGCTCCGTCAGTTAACTGTCCGACTTCAGCTCAGGTCGTGATCTCAACGTTGGTGGGCGCGAGCCCCGCATCGGGCTCTGTGCAGACAGCTCGGAGCCTGGAGCCTGTTTCGGATTCTGTGTCTCCCTCTCTCTCTGCCCCTCCCCCATTCATGCTTTGTCTCTGTCCCTCTCTCTCCATCAAAAATAAATATTTTTTAAAAATTTTAAAAAGGACAATTTGGTTGAATCCAAGTATTAGGTTATAAGTGGGGTTTACATGTTTCGATCATAATCAGCCTCTTCCTCCTGTAGTTTTTTTCCTTCAGTTCATTCCTCAACTTGAGCTTCTTGGTTTGCATGTAGGATGTGTTTGCAGCTGAAACGAGGGGGAGCAGGTAATAGATGCTAAAGGGCACAGTGAAGTGAAGCGACGGAAATCCTCCGAGATCAGCAGCACTTACGCTACTTGTCTCCTGTTCTCATCTCTGGTACACACCTCCCTGCTGTAGTAGTCTTGGGGTGAAGTTTTAACAAAGTGCTGAAAACAAATGACTCAGTGTTCAGACTTACTAACATATGGAAGGATTTGGAGAAAATATTTATAGTTGTTTTTAGCCTTTTTTTTTTTTTTAAGTATTTCTGCTTTAGTTAGAGAACGTTTTGTCCACAGTAGAGGTAGCACTGAAGCAAGCTCAGTGGGTGATGTGACATTTCACGGTACTGTGGGCACCAAGGGCCCCGGTAAAGGAAGGGGACCATCCAGCTGTCCCCACCCCAGCTTGGCCCCACCTCTTCTTTCAGGCAGGTCTTCTTTACCGCCCCGCTCACTCCCCTCCACCCCAGGGCCCCTCTCTGCCCCCTGAGCAGACCCTGCCCTTCCCTGCCCACTGGTCCCCTGCCTCACTGGGGGGCTTCAGCCCACCCTTGTGTGTGGACTGCCCATTGGTTCTCAGAGGTCATTTACTCCGCCTGGGTCATAGCTTTGCCTGGAAAAGCGAGAGACTTGGGGAACGAAGACTAGTATGTCTGGCAAATGGCCAAAGTAACATTTAAAAAATTATTTCATATTCAGCTGTTTGAGGTATTTTTAGCCATACGAACAGCAAAAACATGAAATAAGTGTACAAGCATGATACTAGGTAATAGCCATGGGGTTGCTCCCCCCACCGAGCCGCCGGTGGGGGTCTGTAACTTCATGTCACTTTACTCATCAAGAACTTCCACATCGACAAGTTCACACCTAACAACAGGAAGTCTTTCATTAGAGAAGGTTTAGCATCAGGGGCGCTGGGGAGGCTCAGTCGGTTAAGCGTCCAGCTCTTGATTTCGGCTCAGATCGTGATCTCCTAGTTTGTGGGTTCAAGCCTCACATTGGGCTCTGTGCCGACAGTGCAGACCCCACTTTGGATCCTCTGTCCCCCTCATTCTCTGCCCCTCCCCAGCTCATGTGCTCACAAACAACATGTGTGCTCTCTCTCAAAAAAAATAAACAAACTTAAAAAAAAGAATAGATGAAGTGTCATTTCAGGACAGCAGAGCAGAGAGCAGTTAGAGGAGTTTTCGTTGTCCTGACCCCTGACAGTGGTCAGCACAGCTAAATAGCCCCGATGACCCTCTCACTCCTTCTACCACCTGGTGATACCCGCCGACCTGGCACAGGTCACTCACCTGGGGACGGATGGTGGGAGAAGGGGGGCACCTACACCCCAAAGCAAAGCTTTGTGGGGACAGCTGAGCACATGCTCCTTAGAGTTTTGGGGTGTTCTGATCGGTGGCTAGTGTGCCCTCCTGAGATAAAAATGCTGGAGGTCTTGGGGATAGTGAAACCAGACCCCTGTCACCTCATTTGGGAGGCAGGGGTTAGACCCCATCTCGTGCTGATGCACGACACCATTCAGCAAGTCAGCCTCACTCCCGACAGGGGCCTCCCCGGCACAGCCTGTCCCCCTGTGGCGATGGGAGTGGTCGGGCTCTGGGCCGAGGGCACAGAGCTTCACACGCCAGGGCAGCACACCTGTGTTTGATAGGAGAAAGAAAAGACGTTGCCACTTAACGCGTTTCGTGTCTAGGCCTCTGCTCTGTAAGATGTGCTGTGAGGGAGCGGAGTCGAACTGTGATGTGTTTGTGCAGGGAAATCTACTACAGTCCTACACGTCACTTCACAGAAGAGTGTTTATTCCCACAGGGAAATGCTCATGTCATAGCACATTGCTGAGTAAAACTGTCACTTACTGACACGGTCAGTGATTGTAGTTAAGTTTCGACAGCGCTGACACATACACTAAACACTGTAAAGACCCACAGCAAGACGACAGTGGTCACATCTGGGTGTAGTGGGCTGTGATGGCTGAGTTTTCCTTCCCTTTGTTTACCTCTGTTTTCTGAACACCTGGCAGTGAACGGATACCACGTCAGGGTAAGGAGCTCACAACGCTGAAAGCCTGAATGAGACTCGATCTTGGGAAATCATCAAAAATGTCCCCAAAGCTGTCGGTTGTTTCTAGCATTTCACACCTTTTCTAGCAGTCAGTGTGAACTTACTCTGTTCCGTTATGAGCGGTGGGTGAAGAGGGTGCAGCGCCCGCCTCATGGTGCAGAATCCACATAGCAAATTATTCGAGTGACGGTCCTTATGACTAACTCAGGACGTACTTTGAAAGACCATTTAAAGTCTCGTTCTGGCGAGTGTCCCTAAGGAGACTTGTTCCAGGTGGAGCGGTGGCCTAGTGGCTTTGGAGCTGTTCTTCACTGCTTCCCGGAGGTGGTGTCCAGCTTTCTGTGCTGTGCTTCCCGTGTAGCCCCAAGGGGGCCCAACCCCTCTCGGCGGCGCCCAGGGCCCCTCACACACACCCGCTAACTGAGGTCTTTACCTACTTTGCTCACAAGGCTCAGAAATGCCAGGTGTGGTGCGGTTCCGATTTTGTAAAAAACAAAAACACAAAATGACAAAATCCCATAAATACCTAGAAGAAACTGCAACAGAGATTGCTGTTTCTGATCCAGGGATTATAGTGATGATAATAGTTTGCTCTGTTTTCCATACTTTCCTCCGACAGTCAGGACATTTGTTTTGTGGTCAGGGAGAAAGTAGGTGTATTTTACAGGGGACCCAGGCTCTGTGAGTCAGATGCCGCCCCTGCTCCAGGACGCCTCCCACGCCCCTGGCCCATGTAAGTCTGCATCCCTGGGGGTCTTCCCACCCCACCGTGCCCACGCACAGAGGATTAGGGGCCCGGGGCCACGTGGCCCAGCCTCTCCTTTCTGCAGGTGAGGAGAGGACAAGCTGGACGAAGCAAGGTCCCAGGGCTCGGGGGCTCTGCCCGGACTCCTCGGCCGTGTCCTCACACCGAACGCCAGCCCCGTGCTCGCAGAGCTGCGTGAGCGAGCTGGGAGGAGGACGCCCCCAGCTCCAAGGTGGCCGAGAGCCTCTCACAGAGACAGTGCTGGTGCGAGAACGTGGCTGGGGCTGGCAGACTGGACAGAACGGGTCCCCAGCAGAGAGAACCATGAGACAGGAGCGTGACCAGAGGCACCGTTCCACAGGGCCAGAGGGGGCTCGTGCCCGGCCCCGGCCACCACAGAACTTGGGGCCGGGCCAAGTGGCCTGGTCAGACTGTTTCAGGAAGGAGTGTGGTCAGGAGGCCTAAGGGTAACGGGGGAGTGCGTCACAGAGGTCAGCTGGGCCTGGTCAGCCAAGGGGGGACAGCACCCCTAGGGTGGGGCAGGGCTTCCCTCCAGTCCTAGGGGGCTTGAATGTCAAGGGCAGGGAAAAGGGTCCTGGCTGCAGGGCTGTAGAGGGTGGGCCACCTTGTAATTGCTATGGTCATCTCATGGGGCAGAACACCTCAGTACAGCTGGTTCTTTTTTATTTTTTTAATACTTTATTTTTGAGTAATCTCTACATCCAACATGAGGCTCGAACTTACAACCTTGAGATCAAGAGTCACGTGTTCCCCCACATGAGCCAGCCGGGTGCCCCTTGGACAGCAGGTTCTTGGGTGCAGGGATGCAGAGCACTGTTCATTGGGAGCTTTGCTCTCTGACTTCCAGTCTGTTGGTGTCGTCTGCACGGGCCAAATGCAGATGAAGCAGAGGCACCCATTGTTCTGTTTATAGGGGAAACGGGTGGGCCCTGACCAGCTGGTTAGTGGCAGTCACCAAGCACCATCTCAGCATTCATGCCTGGTACCTCGAGTGACAATCAGCACCGGGGCCCAGGGGCCAGGTCCCACCTGCAGTGCTGGCCCGGATCCCAGGACTGTGGGCCTCATTTGGGAAGCAGGTTGGCATGTTCCTAAAATTTCCACCAGACACCTCTGCTCCTGGCAGGAACGATTCTGTATGAGTCAGGCCCTGGGGTGGGGGACCCGATCCCAAGCAGGCAGTCACCCTCCACCAGACCCTCTCACGGCGCAGATGCTGTGCAGGGAGGGGGTGTGCAGCTGCGCCACTGGACAGGCTGCTGTGAAGCCTGAACGGGGCCCTCGGTCCTCAGCCCTGCACTGCAGGGTGGTGGTGGGGACCGCGGCACAGGCTGGAACTGGGTAAAGGATAAAGGGGAGCATCACAGAGGAACCCCATCACCGCTGTCCCAAGCAACAGGCCAACGACAGACAGCACCTCCTGTGTGGCTCCAGCTGTATGAAAGTCTAGGATCTCGATGGCAGAAATCACATCCACGGTTGCCTGGGGGGGTGGGGGGGGCTGGATGGCTGCCTGGGGGGCCGGTGTGGGGCTGCTTCCCCGGGGATGCCCGGTGTCACATTATTGTGCATTCATCTGCGTGGGTTAATGTCACCTCGAGAGAAAGCCGTAAGCAAATGCTCTAGTTGATGGTTTGCAGATTGAAGTACATCCAAAACAAGACAGTTTGCTGGGTAGACAAGACACAAGAGTGGGCACACAGACGGGTACACTGACGGGCGGGCACACGGAGAGGCAGGCACGGGGAAACGTCACTGGCAGTGCGCGTATGCGTGTTTCCTGCAGAAGCCTTTCGGTTTCTGTGTACTTTCCAAAATTGTCATAATAGAGCTCGGGCAGAGGGGATTCGATCATGTATACAAAGTAACTGGTAATTCATCTCCTTTACTTTCCAGCAGTCAGGATAGCAAAAAACAAAACAAAACAAAAAAAAACTCCTTCAAAAATACTTCTTGTCTGTGTGGAGGAAACACTTACCTCCAAGAGTAGGGGCTCGGGGGGCCCAGTCTGTGTGGGCACAGCAGTGAGCCATGCTGCCTCCTGCTGGAAGCCCCATTCGGTCCCAGCCAGGAACCTGATCTGCCTCTCCTGTCCTTCCCCCACGTGCTGCCCAACACGTGGCGTGATGTCTATGAACTGTGAATGAGCTCTCGAACATTGCCTTTCAAATGCCCTTCTTCTAGCAAGGCAGACAGCTGACACAAGTGTTCTCTTAAGTTAGAATGCATCATGTCCGCAGAAGGTACCTTGCACAACTCAGGTACACAGCAGGCACAGGCTACATACTATAGGGATCATCACTTGGACTTGAAATCTGAAGCTTTAGACCAGTTACATGGACTTGTGCTTCCAGCCGATACAGAGTAATAGGAACCAGATTTACCCTCCTGCCTGAAATAAAAATTTCAGACAAATTATATGAAGCGGTGGTTTTCAAGACACTGGACATCAGACAACAAAGGACAGTGGTCCCTGACAAATAGGAAACAAATGAGATGAACCCTGTAGTTGCCAGGCTGTTGCATGGGCAGGGGGACCCCAGGTAGGGGCTGGCAGTGCCCAGCCTGCTCCTTGAGTTGAGGGCATAGCGTTGGGAACACGGGAGGCCAAGGAGGCAGGACGTTGGAGGGGGACTGGAGCACCGCAGAGGCCCCCCGGGGCTGCTGCGCGGGAACTCGCGTGAGGGGACGATGCAGAACCAGCCAGAGCCCCCTGTGAGCCCCAGAGGGAACGTGCCCTGGACTCAGGCAGAGTCAGGAGTAGTTCCTGATTGCACCGTCCCAAGTGGGAAACCTCTTGAGTCCTGTCTGCCCGTAATTGGGTCATATTCCAAGAGCATTTGGCCCCAGTGATGGGGCAAAATCAGCCTTATACTGAATATAATTCTGATACTGGTGACCAGAACTCAAAAGCAAGACCTGGGGGTGCCTGGGTAACTCAGTTGAGCATCCGACTCTTGATTTTGGCTCAGGTCATGACCCCAGGGTTGTAGGATCGAGCCCCGAGTTGGGCTCCGTGCTGAGCATGAAGCTTGCTTGGGATTCTCTAGCTCTCTCTCCATCGAACTCTCTCACTCACTTGCTCTCTTTCTCTGTCTCTCTCAAATAAAATAAAATTAAAATACCAAGAGCTAGAAGGATCAAACTGTTTCTAAGTAGCAGCATCCCAGAACAAAGCCCAAGAATATTTATAAATTATGAAAATATCCACCACCACCAAGGTAAAATTCAATTGTGTTACATCCAGTCAGAATCCACCAGGCAGGCAGAGAAACAGGAAGATGTCACCTACAGTGAAGGGAGGTAAATCCACCTGGAGGCTGACCCAGAAAGGATACAGATGATAAAATTCATAGGTAGCAATTAAAACAGGTATTATAACTTTACCCTTTATGTTTAGAAACTGGAGGAAAGATTGTGCACATTAACTAGAAAAATGGGAAGTATAAAAAAAGACCTAGATGAAACTTGCAGGGATAAAAATTATAATGTCTGAGATTTAAAATACCATGGATGACATTAGTAACTGTGTAGACATTGCAGAAGAAAAGATTGAGGAACTCAAAGACACAGGAATAAAACCATGCAATTAAAAAAAATATTTTTTTTAAGGTGGGGAGCACCTGGGTGACTTGGTCAGGTAAGCATCCAACTTTGGCTCAGGTCATGATCTCATGGTTCATGGGTTCAACCCCTGCGTCAGGCTCTGTGCTAACAGCTCAGAGCCTAGAGCCTGCTTCAGATTCTGTGTCTCCCTCTTTCTCTCTGCTCCTCTCTCTCTCTCTCTCTCTCTCAAAAATAAACATTAAAAAATTTTTTTCTTAATCTGAACTACAAAACGGAGAGAAAAAAGACTGGGGAAAACTCAGCAGCATTGAACACGGGGCAGCCTCACATGGCCTGGTTCAAATGCAGCCCAGCCCTAAAAGGAAAGAGGGTCGAGGGTGACAGGAAAAATATGAGAAGAAATATGGCCAAAGAGTTTCCAGATTTGATGAAATAATTATGTTGAGGGAAGAAGCCAGGCAGGAAAGAATCCCTATTATATGATTAATTAGATACAATTTAGAGAATGCTGACTGTCCTTACAGAGAGCAGTGGTTGCTTGGGGATCAAGGGCCGTGGGGCCGGGGAGGGGGGGGTCGAGCAGCCTGGGGGTGGGCTCCTGAGCGCACACAGATGTCACTTTTCAGGTTGTACACCTTTTTTTTTTTTTTTTAATGTTTTTATTTCTGAGAGAGAAAGAGACAGCGTGAGCAGGGGAGGGTCAGAGAGGGAGACACAGAATCTGAAAGAGGCTCCAGGCTCTGAGCTGTCAGCACAGAGCCCGACGCGGGGCTCAAACCCACCAACCGTGAGATCATGACCTGAGCCTAAGTCGGACGCTTAACCGACGGAGCCCCCCAGGCATCCCTACAGGTCGTACACTTTAAATGTGAACTGTCCAAAACTTGTATCCGACAGCGAGGAAACGTAAGTCAACAGGAGGGCAGGCACTACAGTGTGCTGGGCATGGCGGAGGGAACAGCGGTGTTGTCTGCAGGTGAGGTCGATGATAAGTGACCAAATGAAGAGGGTGCCACAGGTCATGATAGCAACCACGGAACACTGGTCACCCACGGTCACCAACCGTGGTTCCTGGGGACGGTGCAGTCTTTGAGCTGGACCCTGAGGGGTCACTTCCAGCGACTGTCCAGTCTCGGGTTTGGCCTGGTGGGTGGTTCCAAGCAGGGAGGAGGTGTGCTCTGTGGGGCCTTGCCCAGGACAGTTCGTGGCTGGGGACCCTGCGTCTTGTGTCTCTCGTCACCAACCACTAGCAGCACCCAGATGAGACCTGGGAGCACAGGAGGCAGGAAGGGTATCGTGTGAAGAGAAGGCTCAGGACGTCCGCTGGCCCAGGTTCGAGCGGGAGCTCAATGAGGAAGTTCTGTGGCCCGTCGGTGGGTCCGCTGTGCGCACCTGGGAGACGCGGGGCTGAGGTGGGATGCAAGTGGGGCTCCTGACGCCACGGCTTTTGGATGAAAGAAGCCGATCCACAGTGGGATGCAGGCGTTCCCTCGGTGACTGGACGGGTCCCTGCTGGGCGTGCCGGCCGGCCCTGGTGGTGTCCCCGCTCAGCTAAGATCGGCACATGGTAAGTATCTTGAAAGTCTTTTTCCAAACTGGCCCTTGGGTTTTGCTGAGTAGAGCAGCCTGGGTTAGAAATTGTTTTCTTTTAGAATTTTGAACGGTTTCCTCCACCATCTCCTGGTGTCCAGCGTTGCTGTTAAGATGTCTGAGCCATTTTAATCCGCGACCCTTGATATCTGACCTGCTTTTCTCTCTGGAAGTTTGTAAGATCTCTTTGTTCCCCGGGCTCCCAGAACAGACAGTGATGAGCCCCGGACAGGGGCCTGGTTTAGGCTCCGTGCTGACGAGCCTGGAGTTTGTGACCTGCCACCCTGCTGGCGATTGGCTTCCTGCCTCTGCCCCTCCTGTTTTCTCCGTCTGTTCTCTGGGGTTCCTGCTTACGCACCGGGGGCTTTCCTAAACTGGCCCCACTTTTCTTCCCTTTCTCTCCTGTTTTCTCTTCCTACGCTTTGTCCTACTTTGTAGAAGACATTCTCAGCTTCAGCCTGCAGTCTCTCCATCGGATGATTTTGTGGTCGCATTTTCAGTTTCTGGAAGTCCCTGTTGCGGTTTCCCGCTGCCGAGCCTTCTTTCGGCCCCCCATCGAGGAGGTTTCTGAAGTTCCTTCTCTGTGGTCTCCGCGCCCCACAGTTGCCTGTTGTCTGCATCTGTCTCATCTTCTCCATGGCAGAGGCTTACCTCAGATGCTGGTGGTCTGGGCTCTGAGAGGGGGGCACACGCCGCCGGGAACCCCACGAGCATGCCAAGGGCTTGCTCCCCGGGCTCCCCCCCGGTGGCCTGGCTCGACTGTTATACCGGGGTCTCTGTGGTCAGTTGCTTTTGGCCTTCAGGCTCCACTAAGGCCGTTCCTGCTCCCCCCCGCTTTCCTACTGTCAGGGTCACAGGCTGCCTTTCCCACTTGTTCCCCAGGCCCGAGTGGGAAGGCGAGCCTTTGCGAACTCTCCTCCTCGCCGTGTGTTGCAGAGGGAGGGCGTGCTTCCTGCTGCCACGGCCAGGGAGGCCGTGGGTGTTGAAGCTCCACGGCGGGTTCTCACACCTCCTGCTGAGCACCTGGGGGGAGGCCGCCCTGCTTCACTCCACTCGCCCTGGTCCAGCCCTCAGGGGGTGCCCACACCCCCCCCCGTCCCCTCTCCTGAGCCCTCAGAAATCTGGGCGGTGCTTAGGGGTGGGTAGGGGGCCCCTTTATACCTCCCGGCTTTGGTGGGCTCCGCGGAGCCGACAGGTGCAGGCCTCCACCGACGGTGTCCGATGCTGTTGGACATAACAGCCCCAGTTTGAGGAAAACCAAATTTTTGGCCACTTTATTTTTTCCCCAAGCTGCCCTTGCTCCTGTAGCTCATTTGAACAAGAGTTGTGTTTGAGCTCTCCTCCTAAACCCTGTTGCTAAGAAATGTTACCGTCTCTGGGACATCCCAGTCTCCGCCTTCCGCCTCATTCTGGAAGGCTGCGATTCCGCATAAAGGACTGCCAGGTACCGTGGGCTGCCTGGGCCCGCAGCCGCCCCCTCGTCAGTCTCCAACGTACGTGTGACCGCTGGTGAAAACAGGACCCAGGGACCCTGTCCCGTGCCCCAGCCTGACATGGGTGTGCCGCAGACAGCTGTGAGCATCAGGAAGGGCCTGCAGGCCACAGGGTCCCTCCAGGGGCCTTTCCCGTCTGGACATCACTCCTCCAGGGGGCCGGGCCCGGAGCCTGCCTGGGTAGCAGCCGGCGAGCAGGACCAGGCGTTCCTTGAGCAGCTGCCGTGACGTCAGACATGTAGGGGCTTGTGCAGCTGGAATCAAGTTTCCGTGGCCTTCATGCGTCCGTACAGCCGGGTGCCCTGGTGCTGACCACGGCGCGGTCGTCGGGCCGGTGTCTGACAGGGCCTCGTGTGCTGGACAGGAAGAGCAGCACATTCGGAGTCAACCAGCCCCCACTCAGGAGGAGCAGAACGTGAGACCTGCCCAGGACACGTGTCCCTGAGCGCTTTTGATTAGCCCGTTCCCCTGTCCCCTTGTTACCTGCCGATGCTGGGTTTTCTGGATTCCAAGTCACATTTCTGGCCACGTGCAGAGGTAAGTATAGGAAGTCAATAGAGCCCCTGTGGGAGTCACGGCGGAGGGGCCTCTGGCTTTGCAGTCGGCCAGCCAGAGGAGAGAATCGGGAGCTCCACCCCCGTCCGGAACCCCAGAACCCGCCTCTGGGAGACTCATACCAGGTCAGCGCTTTTCAAGCATTTTAGCAGTGGAGCTCATTCTTCAAATAAAGTCTCAGACTTAAGCCTGATTCGTTTAACAAATAGCAACAGAGCTGAACCTGTGAAACTGCCCTGCAGGCCTCGGGGGACAATATCACGGGCTCTGAGGCAGAGAGGACAGAGGGCTCAGCGCGGGCCCCACGGCACCCGAATCGGCTGTGGCCCAGCCTCAGAGCTCGCAGACCCAGAGTCAGCATCATGGCAGCTCGCATGGCTCCCTCTCCGGTTGAGGACACAGAGCCCGAAGGGCAGGGGATCTGCCCTGGGTCACACACAGAGTCAAAGACAAAAGGCAGCAGGGTCCAGGCCTCTGCCCTCAGCCCTCCCCCGCCTCCAGAGTCTGCTGGTGCTGTAAATCCGGGCCTGTTAACATCGGTGTCTGGTTTTCAAGCTTATCTGAGCTTACTTAGAAGGAATAGACCAGACCCAGGGCGAGGGTCTGCAACAGGCGAGGACACAGAAGACCTAAAGCGACCCCACAGAAGTCAGAGCGCACAAGACCCCTGGGGGTCGCACAGCAAGGGAGCAGACAGACCAGACGGGGTCACTGCGGCAGTGTCCGCCCCCAGCCTCAGGAAAAACGAGTTCACGTGCTGCAGTGTAGACACGGCCCATGACACAGGTGGCCGAAAGCAAAGGGACGTCTGGATGGTGCTGGCGGCAGGGTTTGTGCCCCTCGGCGCTTTCCGCTGTGCTGCTGCTGGGCCGGCTCTCCGATCAGTGTGCCTCTGTGTTCCTGAACTGTTCCCACTGAATTTTATCCGGGTCCATTAAGCCCATACCTAAATGATCCGTCTAGATACATACTTCCTTTGGCTGTGAAACCTTCAGGGATTTTTCTCCTTTTACCCTGGGTTTATTCATGTCCTGGCTGAGGGACGGGTGCGCACATGTGTGTATGTGTCTGGTGTGTGCACACATGTGTGAGCACTCTTTACGGTAGAGGCACACTTGCCGGAAGTGTAGAGAACTCTGACCCAAGCCTGGAGTTAGCTCCCCCTCTACCAGGGGCTTGCTGTCCCCAGAATGCCAAGTTCATGAACAGCTCCTGGCCAGGGGCTCTGTGATACGCGGGGACACGTGGAGCGCTGTGGACTGTGAAGAGGAAAGCTTGACCAGTTCCCTGTGAGCCTGCCCAAACCAGAGGGGTGAAGTGTGGGGGCGCTGCACAGGGGCCCCTTAGGGCTGGCTGGCCTGTGGGCTGGAGCATCTTTCAGAAGGCTCTTGAGGCAGGCATTTAGCGGGCTGGGCTTTGCAGAGCAGGGAGGGCTCTAACGGCACACTCACGGGGTGTCCAGGTAAGGTCACGTAAACACGCTGAGAAGGGGGGTGACAGAGCCCTAATGGCGTGGGGCCAGGGGTGCTGCCTGCTGAAGGTGCAAACGGCCCCCCAAGGAGGCCCCAGAAGCAGTCTAGGCAGTGCAGCATGGGGGCCGGGGCCGGGAGCCCTCACACACACGAAATGGCTGCTCAGAAAGAGGCTCCCATGTGCCCGGCGCTGAGCCAGGCACTGGGCAGGCAGGGTTGTGGGGCTCACGGACCCATAAAATTGAGTGGAAACCCAGCTCTGGAGCGAGTTGCTGGGTGAGAGTGTGGATGCCTCCTGGGTCACACTTTTCTTCCTCCTTTCCCTGCCTCCACCAGCTGGGGTGCGGGCAGCGGGCAGCAGGACCATGGACTGCAGCCTCAACACTGTCTCTGGTCACCAGAGCCATTGCTCGCAGGACTGTGGCCTTGCCACAGGTCATCCAGGGGCCGGAGTCCCAGTTCTTGGGGGAATGTGCCAGATGAGAACGATGGGGTCAGAGCTGACAAATAAATACCGCGTATAACTCAAAAACAAGCTTTTCTCCATTCCAGGAAGCACAGGACCTGTCCCATTTCTTCTAGCTCACGCTATCTAAACTGAGAAGTATTTTCTTTTTTTTTTTTTTTTTTTAATTTTTTTAAATGTTTATTTTTGAGAGAGAGAGAGTGTGTGTGAGCAGAGAAGGGGCAGGGAGAAAGGGAGACAGAATCTGAAGCAGGCTCTGCCGTGATCAGCACAGAGCCCAATGTGGGGCTTGAACCCATGAACCAGGAGATCATGACCTAAGCTGAAATCAAGAGTCGGACGCTCAACCGACTGAGCCACCCAGGCGCCCCTGAGCTGAGAAGCATTTCTTTGCACTTGACAATTAACCTGAGAACAGTCCTGTGGCCCCAGGAGGACGGGATCACCCGTCACACGACAACGTGGCTCCTTCACTTGCACCATATGCCTAGTCAGGATCTCAGTGGATGCAGCAGGTTCTGCCTGTAGGATTTCTTGATTTCTGGGAAAGGGGAATGTTTCTTCTGTAATGCTAGTGGTGTGGGATAAATAAAACAGGCTCTTTATTCCTGATAATCAGTAAGGAGCGGTTATCCTCTGAGAACATAGGACAGCAGCTTGGTTTTTTGCCTGTGAGGTCTGGTTCAGGGGTAACTTTACAGCCCTGAGCAGCCCCTTTGATTTGTCAATATCAAAGCCAGTTGATGGCTGTAATTAAATCACTGGGTGCTTCCAGTAAGGGGGTGCAGCTCGCTCCCCACGCCTGTCCTGTAACTCCTCTCTAAAAGACAAAAATAAACAGGAGCAGGGGCGCACGTTCACACACTCAGTCTTTGGAAAAACACCAAAGCTATATATAATTCCGTAGCATTTCCAAATGATTTTTAAATCTTAAATTCCTTATTTATTCCATTTTATATTTGCAACCCCTATTTTTTTCATTTTTATAAAGTTTTGAATATGAATAAGACAAAATTTAGGTTGCCTTCTTTTTTTTAACTGAAAATTTTATTGAGATGATTACAGATTCACATGCATTTGTAAGAAATAACAGAGATCTGAGTACCATTTCCCCAGCTTCCCCAGTGGTAATGCTTTGCAAAACAGTAGTACATCAGCAAAACTGAGGCTTGTCAACTTCTTTCTTTCTTTTCTTTTTATTTTTCTTAATGTTCATTTTAGAGAGAAAAAGAGAGTGTGTGTGAGAGCGGAGGAGGGGCAGAGAGAGAGGGAGACCCAGAATCCCAAGCAGGCTCCAGGCTCTGAGCTGTCAGCACACAGCCCGACGCGGGGCTCAAACTCAAGAACCATGAGATCACGACCTGAGCTGAAGTCGAACACTTAACTAAATGAGCCACCCAGGTGCCCCAGCTTTTTCTTTAAAAAAAAAAGTGGTAAAATACACGTAACATAAAAGTTACCATTAGGGACCTTTAGCACATTCATAAAGTTGTACAGTCTTCATCACCATCTGGTTCCAGAATTTCATCAGGTTCCGAGGAAACCTCATCCTCAGGAGCGGCCACTCTCCAGCCCCCTTCCCGTAGCCCCTGGCAACCTCTAATCTGCTTTTCCTCTGTGTAGATCCTCCTCTTCTGGACATTTCATAGTAAGGGACTTAACATGATATGTGGCCTTCGGCAATTGGCTTCTTTCCCAGAGCATCGTGTGCTCAAGGTCCATCCTTGTTATCAGTGTCTCAGTCCTTCTACGTCTGAATGATACTCTGCTGTGTGGATAGACCACGTTCCGTTTATCCACCTGTCAGCCAGTGGACGTTTGGGTTGCTTCCAACTTCTGTGGCTGTCGTGACTGTTGCTCTGAACATCCGTGTGGTTTTGTTTGGACACCTGATCCAGTCCTTCGGCTTCTCCGTGGGAATGGACTTCTGGCTCATATGGCAATTCTGTGTTTAACCTTCTGAGGTTAACCTGCCAAACTGCTTCCCCGGTGGCCGCCCCACTTCACATTCCCTCCAGCACATTCCCTCCCGTTTCTCCACACCGGCTCCTCTGGGCCGTTTCCATTTCCCTCTTTCTGGTCATCCTAGTGCGTATGGAACAGTGCTGCATGGCTTTGATTTGCCTTTCCCTACTGACTCACGTCATCTTTTCATGTTCTCATTGGCCATTTGTATTTCTTTAGAGAAATGTTGTTCAGGTCCTTTGCCTCTTGTTGAATTGGGTTGTTTGTGTTTTTGTTGTTGGCTGAAAGAGCTCTTTCTTTATTCTGGACACTAAACCTTATCAGATCGGGGATTTGCAAATATTTTCTCCCATTGTGTGGGCTGTCTTTTCACTTTCTTTACCGCGTCCTTTGATGTACAAAAGTTTTTAATTTTGATGAAGTCCATTTTGTCTTTCCTCTTTTTGTTGCTTGTGCCTTTGGTATTAACTCTCAGAAACTGTTGCCAGGTTTAGCTCTTACATTTATTTTTGAGCGCCTTCAGGATAATTTTGTTTGTGGCGTGAGGTAAGGGTCCAGCCTCATTTTTTTGCACGTGTTCAGTCCAGTTGTGCCGGCGCTGTGTATTGGAAGGGTTGTTTTTTCTCACTGAATGATCTTGGCGATCTTGGCGAAAACCACTTAACTGCGTGCATTGTTTCCTGAACTCCCACTTCTGTCCCACTGGGGCATGTACATGCCTGTCCTGACGCCGCTACCGAACTTTGAATACTGTAGCTTCATAATGGTTTTGAAATCAGGGAGTGTGAGTCTCCCAAAATTGTCTTTTTCAAGATTATTTTGGCCATTCAGGGTCCCTTGCAATTGCATATGAACTCTCGGACCAGCTTTTCCATTCCTACTGAACCGACAGCTGAGATTTCTGACAGGTCGCAGTCAGGTCTGCAGACGGCTTTAGGTAGGGAGTGTTGTCTTGCCTCCTTCTTGAGAGAGTGCAGGGTGTTGTAGGAGGTAACCTACAGATACCCTGAACATAACTACCCAGGGTGCTGGTTGAGAAGGTCATTTCTGGGCCCTAGACCCAAAGTCTTACGTGGAAAGGCTGGCCCCACACCCAGGAATGTGCCATTTGTTTATTTGTACATTTATTCATTTGTTCATTCGTTCATTCATTTTATTAAGTTTTAATTTTAATTCCAGTGTAGTTACATACAGTGTTACCTAGCTCTGCACGTACAGTATTGTGATTCAGCCCTTCCATACGTCACCCGGGGCCCGTCACACGTGCCTCCTTCACTCCCGTCCCCCCACCTCCCCGCTGGTGACCATCAGTGTGCTCCCTGTAGTTAAGAATCTGTTTCTAGGTTTGCCTCTCTCTCTCTCTTTTTTTTTTCTTATTTGTTTTGCTTCTTAAATTCCACACATGAGTGAAATCATATGGGTATCTGCCTTTCTCTGACTGCCTTATTTTGTTTCGCATAATACTCCTTGGCTCCATCCGTGTCATTGCAAATGGCAAGATTCCACTCTTGTTTTATGGCTGAATAGTGAGGAATGTGCCCTTTAATAAGCCCCCCACACAAATCCTGGGGACTGTAAGGTTTAAGAGCCACTGGGCCTGGCCTGGCCTTCCTCACCTTCTGTCTGGGGGACTTGGGTTTGGCAAAAACAAGTTTCCTGGTTTGAAAACGGCCTGTGCCTGTGTAGAGTGGTCTTCGCAGACCGCGTCGCCCTCACCCCCATCCCGGCGTTCTGGCCCTGCTCTCCCAGGGCAGGGAGGTTGTGGGGACTTGTTATAGTTGCCGTTTGTGAGACAGTGTGGCCTGGGCCGGTTCAGGAGCTCTCAGGGTGGTGGCAGAGGGTGGGCGACATCTGTGGAGCCCTCTGCTGCCCGCGCCCCCCTTTCCTGCACTGCCTCTGCCTTCACCCTCCTCACAAAGAGCCCAGGACGCTGCCCTCCACGGAGTCCTCGGATCAGCTGAGAAACCTTTTGTACGAGCGTCTTTTTTCTTACCATCCACCCTCAGGCACGTCTTCTAACTTCTCCCCCTCCGAACACCTGCAGTCTCCGAGCCCTGGGCCCCAGCAGACCTCCCTGCAATTTAGCAGGAGACCCCCCGTGCGGGGCGCCGCCCGCCTTTCCCTCTCCTGCGCCCCCCGGCGCCGCGCCCGCCCCCCGCTTCTCCCTCCCCCTGCGCTCTGCGCCGGGCACGCTGTCGCCGGCCCTCTTACCCCGGCTCCTTCCTGCTCAGCCTCGGCCTCAGGCTGACCGGCCAGCCTTCCCTGCCCTCCTGGCCTCGCTCTGACCATGCCGTACGCTCCCAGAACCCCTCACTGTCGCAGTCTTCTATTTTTTTGTGGGACTGTGTGGTTACTGAGGTATCTCTCACCAGACTTCAATATCCAGGAGTCAAGAAAATTAATCCCTAGCACCAAGCACAGTGCCTGGCACATGGGCGTTCTGTTGTGTTAACTCTCCGCTGGAGGGTGGGTGGGTGGAGGTGGCCGGCGGCTGGGCTGGTGGCTGACAGGAGCGTGGTGGGCGCGGGACGGCTAGGTGGGTGTGTGACGGTAGGTGGGTGATGGGTTAGATGGATGGGTGGCAGCCGAGTGCCTGGCCAGCCAGTGCTGATCAGTGAAAGTTTCCAGAACCTCCTTTCTGTCCACTTCGGCGGACATTCCTCAGGGTCTACTTGTCCTTCGGGAAACAAAGGTGACTAAGACACTTGGAAAAGACATGGCACCATTGTCACGGCCATGGCCCCAGTGTCACAGAGGATGGCGGGGGCACGTGTGGCTGGGGGGAAACGGGTGCCTCACAGTTCTTCCACTCGGTCTCCTCCCTCCCTGCGACCAGGCCCTTCCCGAAGGAAGAAGTCCTCCAGTGAGGAGCCTCTAGGATTGGACTGGGCCCAGGCCCTGAGCCCTCCCCCTCCTCCAGGGGCCCCAGGACATCACTTGCTCTTCCCCGTCCCCTCTCCCCTTCCCTCTCCCTTCCTGGAGCCTCAGCAGCCCTTCCCCCTGCCCTCTGCTTCCTCTGTGCCTTCCAGGCCCTCTGTCACAGGCTTAGTCCTTTCCTCACTTCTTACCCGTCTGCAGTCCGGTTCTGAGGCCCCAGGCCACTCCTGCTCTTCCACACCAGGTCCCCAGGGCTGCCAGTGCCCCCACTTTGTATTCCTCCTGACCCCTGAGTCATGCGTAATCCCAGCGCCCAGCCCTTCGTTATCGTAGCAGTTACAGGAGTTTCCTCAGAGCCCTCACCCCACCACACCCGCACCCGGACTGTGCACCAGACCGACTGGGTCACAGGTGCTCCTGAGAGCACCCGACCTCGGCTTAGGCCTTTGTCTTCAAGGACCCCCCCCCCCCACCTTTACCAGTGTTGGAATCACAGCTGTGGCCCTGGAGAAAGGCATCTTCTACTGCGAACCGGGCCAAAAGCAGAACACAAAATCACATAAGCCAGATTTTTCTTTAATATAAAGAGCTTTAGGGGTGCCTGGGTGGCTCAGTCAGTTAAGCACCTGACTTCGACTCAGGTCATGATCTCACGGTTCGTGGGTTTGAGCCCCGCGTCGGGCTCTGTGCTGACAGCTCAGAGCCTGGAGCCTGTTTCAGATTCTGTGTCTCCCTCTCTCTCTGACTCTCCTCTGCTCACGCTGTCTCTCTCTCTTTCTCTCAGAAATAAATAAAACAGGGGCGCCTAGGTGGCTTAGTCGGTTAAGAGTCCGACTTTCGCTTAGGTCATGATCTCGCGATTCGTGGGTTCGAGCCCCGCGTCGGGCTCTGTGCTGACTGCCAGCTCAGAGCCTGGAGCCTATTTCAGAGTCTGTGACTCCCTCTCTCTCTGACCCTCCCCTGCTCATGCTGTCTCTCTCTCTCTCTCTCCTAGGAATAAATAAAAAATATTTAAAAAAAAAAAAAAAGAAAACATTTTTTTAAAAATTTATTTAAAAAATAAAATAAAATAAAGAGCTTTACATGGGGAAAGAGCTAAAAATATATCAAAGTATTAATAATTAAGTGCCTGCAATCACTTTTTATAACTCCTCTTTACTTGTTTTTCACGTTTCTCTAAGGAGCCTGTGTGAGTGTGGCCTAGTGAGTGGGAGTTTGTTTTGTTCACTGGCTGGTGGCAGGGGCCCTCGGTGACGCCCGCTCTGTCCAAAAGCCTCCGTGTGCTCGCTTTTGTCCCTCCATGTGCGCGGGCTCACTTGGTCCCCCGTCTTCGTGCCCCGCCCCCCCCCCCCCGGCGTTGCAGCCAGTGAACCCGAGGGTCCCAGGCTCAGCCGGATGCTCGCTCTCCTTTGCCTTGAGAGGAAGGCCCAAGAGGCGCACAGTCCAGCTGTCCTAGAGGGGGGCACCCACGCTCCCATCGGCACTTCTCAGCGGTATCGGGTGGGGGACACATGTGAAGGGGATGGAGAGGCACAGACCTCCACGTATAAAATAAATAAGTCACACAGAAACGAAAAGCACAGCACAGGGAGTACAGTCAACAGCATGGTAATCGTGCTGTTTGGTGACAGGTGGTGACTGCACTTGGCTCCGGGAGCACTGGGTGTATGAAATTGTTGAATCAGTGTGTCGCACACCTGAAACTAATATGACATTGTCAATACGTTAATTATACTTCAGTTTAAGAAATTAAAACAGTAGTCGGCAAACAAAAGAGCAAACCTGGGGCACTGCGTGGCTCATTCAGTTAAGCAGCTTCGGCTCAGGTCATGATCTCGCAGCTTGTGGGTTCGAGCCCCATGTCGGGCTCTGCGCTGACAGCTCGGAGCCTGGAGCTGCTTCGGATTCTGTGTTTCCCTCTCTCTCTGCCCCTCCCCACTCACACTCTGTCTCTCTCTCAAAAATAAACACTTAAAGAATAAAAAAAAAAGAACAAACCCAAAGGTAACAGTTACTTAAAAAATCTGAGCCCATAATGTAAAAGCGGCAAAGGTCCGGGGAGGCTGCTGACTGAGTGAAGCGGCGAGAGGCACGTGGGCCACCCACAGCGGAGCCGGCTGCCGCTCGTGCTGTGGGACCCCCGGGGTCCCTGCTCCCGGGACCCGTGCTGTTCCCACCGGGAGTCACCTGTCCGAAACCAGCTCCTCCAGAGAGAGCGGAAGTCCTCTGCTTCCGCTCCAGGGACGTCGCTGGCCAGGCCCCTAGCTCGCGTCCTGCCTGTCCGTGCGGCCCTCACAGGCGCCGCTCTCGGCGGCCCGCGGGCCGTCCCCACTCCCACCGGCGTCTCGGGTTTGTTTTCATCTCTCAGAAAGGGCCGTCTGTCTGTCCGCCTGAGGCCTCTCCCTGTCTCCTGTCCCTGACTCAGCACGGCGTGTGTTCATGTTTATGTTTATCAGCTCTCGGTGCCGGCGCCGGCTCTGAGGGGCCCAGATAAGCCCCGCGCCGGCGTGACGCGGCCGGTCCTCCCGCAGAGCCGGCGGCCTGCGCCTTCCAGGCCTGCTCTGAGGCCCCCCCACCGCCCCTGGGCCCGGCCGTCTCTCGCCCGGGCTCCGGGTCAGCCAGGGTCAGCCAGGGTCACCTCGTGTTACTCCTGTTTTCAGAACATTTTAGTGGCTTCTCACCTCACTCAGAACAAAGTCCACTTCCTCCCTCAGCCCGCAGCCCTGACGCCCTCTGACCTCTTCCTGCCCCGGCCCTGGACTCCAGCCACCTCACCCCCTGCCCCCAGACCTGCAGGCTGCGCACTCGCTGGGCCTGCCGGGCTTGCCTCCCCGGGGTGACCGGCTCAGGGAACCTGCCTCCCTGAGTCCCTCCCGCCCCAGGCTCTCCTCAGCCTCCCTGTTACTGCATGGTGAGGTATGGCTGGCCCAGCCCTCCCAGTAAAATGGACGCTCCTGGGGACAGGGGTGTGTAACTTGTCTGCCCTTGAGGCTTCCCCAGTGCCTAGCATGGGGCCAGGGCACTGACGGTGCTCCTTGTGGAGCAGATGATTGTGTGGTGCCAGTGGAGGAGGGCAGGAGACAGCTGATCGTGACCTCAGGCAGCATGAGCATCTGGCAGGGGTGGCGTGGTGTTCCGCAGGACCCGGTCTGGGAAATGCTGCGGAATGGTGAGCTCCACAGGGTATGTGCATAAGGATGCGTTGCTCTTCCCCTTTGTGCACTTCCTGGCATCCCCGTGGGCTTCATTCTGCCCACCTATGTTCCTCTGCCCTTGAGAACTGGCCTCCGTCCCTCCCTCTCCCCTGGTCAGGCCTCTGGCTTTGGGGCTGGGGGGTGGCTGGGGAGCACCATTACCTTTTTCAGATGCAGCCTCCAAGCCACCTGCTCCATGGGAGGGAGGCTCACATCCCGCACGGGGTCTGGGAGCAGGAGGGTGGTAACTGGGTGCACACTCGGGCTCGCGTTCTGCTTCCAGCTCTAGGTGTGGTTACCCGGTGGTACTCCGAGTACGAAAACCCACCGAGCTGTGCACTTAGGATTTATGTGCTTTTTTGGGTGCATGTGATCCTTCGATAAAAAGTTGTCCCGTTATTGGATGAGAGCAAGCAAAGAGCTTGGCTCGGATGGTGTGTCAGCGGCCCTCAGGCAGGTGGACCTCACCAGGCCAGCCACCTGAGTGGGGCTTGGGAGGCTCAGGGCTTACCGGGTGAAGGAGGGTGTGTGAGGGAGAGCGTGCGGGAAGGGGATGGCGACAGGGCGCAGAGGGGGTGCAGATTTGGGCTAAGCCAGGGCCGCGACAGGAACCCCAGTGCATTCTGGGAGAGAAGTGCAGGAAGGCAGGCAGCTTCCCAGGGGCCCTGGAAGGCTGCACGTGGTGCATGGGGCAGGGTAGCGGCTGCAGGAAGGGAGAGCTGTCGATGGCCGGGCCCTGGAGGAGGGGGAACTGAGGGCTCCTCAAAGACACATAAGAGGTCACGGAGCCTGAGGTCGGAGGGAGAGACTGTGCACAGCCTGGCCTTACCCCTGCCTCTTCCTCCGGGGTCTCTCTGCCCTGTCTTGCTCTTTCCCCATCACGTCGCTGCACTTGTTTCTTCCCTGCTCCCTGGCGCATCACCGCCTCTCTGTCTTCCGTTGTTCTGCTTGTCCGCAAACACCACCCCAAAAGTTAGTGGCTTTCAACAGTCGTGTATTATTGTCACGCCTCAGGTGCAGGCGATCTGCGGGACGGCTCCCCTGGGCGCCACCTGGGCTGGGCCTGCACGGCCTGCGTCTCACGCTGCAGGGCTCTCGTGGGAACGTGGCTCCCGGACCCCAGGTCAGACCTTCCACCGAGTTGCTTCCGCCATGTTTTGTTGGTGGAAGAAGTTACAGACCAGATTCCGGGGGTGGGGCAGACTCCAGTATCAGTGTGGCCACACCTTGGGACATGGCTGGGGCCGTGTGCTCCCTCCCTGGAGCAGCTTCGTCCTCCGTGGAATGGGGGTGGGAGAGGGGCTTGGCCTAGAGCAGCCCTTCCCAGAGGGAAGCCCAGATCATGGGATGGAAACAGACGCTGAATGTAAAAGGGCGTTCCATGGCCAAACAAGTGTGGGTTCCACCAGGCTGAGCAAACAGGTGTCTGTGCTGCGCAGAGGGGGCGGGGGGCGGGGGTAAACGCCCAAGTGCGCTGGCTTCTCGCACGAGGAGCAGGAGCAGAGCCCGGAGCAGGGCAGGCCTGGGCGCGCTCTGTGGCTTTGTGTGTGGTCCCTGGGGGTCCAGCCCCGGCTCACAGCCCCACTGCCCCCCCACCCCCCGGCTGCCCAGTGGACGTGTGAAGTGGGCGGGGGACGCCATCTCAGCTCACCCATGCATCTCGGGCTTGGCGTTTGGAGGTGACTCAGGGTTTTACGTGCCACTCGTATTTATGTTGGTGACCATTGTCTGAGGTTGTGCCCAGTGACATCTCAGCCACCTGGCCTGCTGCAGGGACTGGTTTGGTCCGCACAGTCACTAAAAGCTTGTAGAGTAAGTTGCGCAAACCAGGCCACCCCCCCCCACCCCCCCCCCCACTGAGCCTCACATGCTGGCCCCTCGCCCCTCAGCGTCAGTGTGACCTTCAGGCACTTCCTTGCCTGGCCGTCCCTGTCACAGGGCCACCTCCCCCGTCACAGTCCTCCTTTTTTTTTCTTAAGAGGGAAAGTTAAAAAAAATTTTTTTTTTTAATTTTTCTTTATTTGAGAGAGAGAGAGAGAGAGAGAACGTAAGCAGGGGAGGGGCAGAGAGGCAGAGACACAGAATCCAAAACAGGCTCCAGGCTCTCCTGACCCAGGGCTCAAACTCACGAACCACAAGATCATAACCTGAGCCGAAGTCACACACTTAACCTACTGAGTCACCCAGGCACCCCTGCGCCTTTTACTTCTTGACAGCACCTGTCCTTGCCTGAAACTAGCCTTCAGAGCCTTCTGCTTCCTGCCCCATCCCTTCCCTGCACAGCCAGCCTCGTCGGCCCTGCTCCCCGCCATCCCCCGGCCCAGTGTGTGCAGGCCTGACCAGCTGAGCCAGGCTTCCCTCGCGTGCGGCCGAGGAGGGGGCCCTTTGCTAATAGGACTCGTACGACTAACGCCTGTTCTCTCCTGAGTGCTCCAGATGGACAGATGGCCCTGCTGCAGGGCTGAGCACGTGGGCCGCTCGTGCCCCTGGGAGCTCTGCGTAGGAGAGGACGTGGAGCCGCCGGGGTTGGGCCCGGGTGGGGGGAGGGGGCAGGCTCCCGGTCTGGAAGCGTGCCCACAGCAGCTGCGGGCGTCCCCAGTTCTGCAGGCACTGGCCGGCCTCCCGAGGCCCACGCAGCGGGCCGGGCAGGTGCGGGGGCTCCCGGGGGCAGGTGGCGACGGGAGCTAGGAAGCCCGTTCCAGAGAGCGGCCGCCGTGCCCCCTCTTTGCCGTCCTCTGTGTCCCCTGGCCTCCCAGGAGCTGAGCCGCTGGGAACCTGGTGTCCCTGCCTCTTCAGAGAGTGTTTCATCCGTTCCTTAACCCAGGAAGCTCCTGCCCAGAGCTGCCGGGGCTGAGAGGTGCGGCAGGGTGGGGAGTAATGGCGGAGGCCCAGAGCCCCCTGACCACCTCAACAGGGCAGGGGCCGCCAGGCGAGCCCCCTCTGCCCACGAGCCCTGAGGGTGTGTGCCGGCCGGACTGGAAGGTATGTGATGTCAGCGGGGCAACAGGAAGCCCACCGTGGGGAGGAGGCTTGGGTGTGAGGCTACTGGGGTGATGGTGTCCCCACGGCCGGCGGGGGAAACACAGAGCAGAAGGGGCTGTGAGTGTCCCCTGGGCCACTGATTTGGGTCCACTCGAGGCTGACCAGGGAGAGAGCAGGGGCCCCCGAGAGGTCCAGGAAAACAGGCAGTGTCGGGTCGGCAGGGGACGGCAGACCCTAGGGTTTGGTCCTCACCAGTGACCGGAGGCTGGACCCTACAGACAGCTGTGTCCTCTCGGGCAGAGAGGCGCCTGGTTGAGGGGTGGGCGGCCCTGGGACGAACCAGAGCAGGTCAGTGGGTGGCAAACAGGACGCTGAAGGGGCTTACTCGTGTCCGTGAAAAGTGGACAGGGGACCAGGTGACGTGGCGTGTGGACACAGGGTGACCGATGGGCAGGGCACTTGGGGACGAGAGGCCAGCTCGGCAGGAGAGCAGGGGACATCACTGCCCGAGGGGACGCCCCAGAGGACAGCTGGCACCGAGAGGAGCCCTCCTGTTGGGTGTCAGGACCCAGGACTGCGCCTGGGCCGGGCCCGGTGGGTGGTTCTGGTTGGGCCCTTAACAAGCGCGGGGCTCACAGACGAGACGGCAGGAATTAAACGATGGCCTTGTTCTCAGCTGACACGGCCATGAGGCCACCGAGGGCCGGGACTGTGCCGGCTCTCCACCCCAGTGTCTAGTGTGACCGTACGAGGGCCTGACGAGAAAGGTCTCATCTTCCCACGTCAGGGGGGCAGGAGCGAGGGGGGCGGAGTCACTGGCCGTGCCCGCCGGTCCTCCTCTCCCGCGGCGCCCAGCAGCTGTGTCGCCGTCAGCCTCGCCCTCGTCCTGTCCCGTCTGCACGAAAAGCAGAGCGGAAGCGAGGGCTCAGATGTGTGGGGAGACCCCCACCTCGCCCCTCCCCGGGCCACCCACCCCCTTGATGGGGCTCCTGGGGCCTCCTCCCCACACACCTCTGTCATGCCCACGACAGCAATAGCGTATTTTGGTGTTCTCGTTTCTCTAATTTTTTGAATTAAACTTTTTACCTTGAAAACACTTCAGGCCAACAGAAGCCCGGCAGGCATATACATTTCCATAGAGTCCCGCGGGCCCTTCGTCCACACTCGGCACCGTCAGCACTTCGCCCCTGAGCACGGAGCTGTGCGCTTGCCGAGCGCGCCTGCTTGGAGGAGCCTCACAGGCGCGGACCCTGCGCACGTGTTTCCACAGAGCCGGCCTTCCCTTCCCTGCGTCACCTGCTGTCGGGTGTGCACGGGGGCGACACTGCTCCTCTGTTGCCACCGTCCCAGCCCAGGTCCCCGGGAGCGCTGCCTGCGTCCCTTCCTTCTGTCCCCGGCCCAGCTCTGCCGCTGTCTGGGGACCGGCAGTGCTGACGAGCTGGGGCTCCGGTTTGGTGGGCGGTCCGTCCGCACGGGTTCCCCTGACGCGGCGGGGCCGGCGTCTGTCCCCGCGAGGCCGCGCTCGGAGGGCAGGATGGGGTCTGCTCCGCTCCCCGCTGTGCCTCCCGCCCCGTGTCAGGCTCTGATCCTGTCCGGCTCCATAAACACGCCCGCCAGCTCCTTCCCTGAGGAAAGTCCCTTCCTGCCTGCAGCCCGCCGGGGTCACGTTGGTCAGCGTGTACGCCAGCCCCAACGACCAGATGCTCTGGGCGCTCGACAGCAGGTGGAACGTGCACGTCCGGGCCGGGATCACCGAAGAGATGCCGGTGGGGACCGACTGGGAGCACGTGCCAGGTAGAGACGGGCCCGGTTGTCCTGGCTGACCCCCCCCCCACGACGGGCCCCTGGCCTGTCCAGCAGCCTGTCCTCCACGCAGCAGCCACGGCTCTGTCTCCACTCTGCTGCTGAGGCAAGTGACCAGCAAGCCGCTGACGGAACATCCCTCGTGTGAGGGACCCGGCAGCGCAGAACTCCAGCCAGCCCCTCACCACCGAGTTCTGGGCAGGATGACCGTTTCCAGACGGCCCGGACGCTTCCGTCCTGCGGCCCCGGGCTCTCGGCAGGTGCAGGGCGCGGTCACCGTAGGGCCACCCTGGTCGCCGGGGCCCGGTGGTGGGAGGGAGCAGACTTGGGGGGGGAGTCCCGTCCTGTTGCCCCAGGGCTGAGGACTGACAGACGCCCTGTTTGTCTGCAGGGCTGCAGGCCTGCCAGCTGGCCCTGAGCGCCAGGACCGTGTGGGCCCGCTGCCCCAACGGTGACCTCGCCCGGCGCTACGGCGTCACCGACAAGAACCCTGCCGGAGACTACTGGAAGAAGATTCCCGGGAACGTGACGTGTTTCACAGGCAGGTGCCAGGGCTCCGCGGGGCTGGGGGCTCCCGGGGACGGTGTCGGCGGGGGCTCCGCGACGGGCCGCCACAGCTGAGGGAGGGCGCCCAGCAGCTGGCTGGCCAGGGTCTCCCAGGAGGGCGGCGACGCAGAGCGGCCCCAACTTGGCACGTGCCCCCCCCCGCCCCCGCCTGCCTGGGCCGGGTGATTACCGAGCGTGTGGCTGCCTCTCGTCCCTGCAGTGACCTCGTCGGACGAGCTGTGGGCAGTGGGCCCCCCCGGCTACCTCCTCCAGCGGCTGACCAGGACTTTCAGCCACTCGCACGGTGCCCACGGCGGCCACGCCACCGGCGCGCCCCGCGAGGACCTGGAGGACGAGTGGGAGGTCATCTGACGGAGCGGCGGCCGGGCGGGGCGGCCCCCACGTGCTCTCTGCTGTGCTCATTTCCGTGTCGTTCCAGAACCCGCGGCCTCAGCCCAGGGACCCCGAGCTGTTGCTCCGTCCCCCTCCGGCCGCTCCAGGCCCGCTATGGGGACGGCCACGTGCGTAACCGCTGGCGAAACGGAGCCAGAGGTCAGCACGCTCCCGCCTCTGGGGGTGGCCCTGCGACCGCTTCATTGTCCTCCCGGGGACGCGAGCTCTGGCACACGTTCCTTGCCGGACGTCCCGCTTGGGGAAGCGGGGCCGTGTGTGAGGGGCGGGTGCTGGGCTGTGCCAGGATGCGGTGCACACGCACACACACACGCACAACATGCACGCGCACGCCGCCCACACCCTCCCGACCGCCCCCCGGAAACACTTCAGCCCAAACGGTAAAGGCCAGTGGATGAGACGGAACACAGAGGTGCCCGTGTTTCCGGGGCAGCGGAGGCCGGGGAGGCGCGGCCGGACGTGGGGGAGCCCGGCCTCGCTAGAAACTGCGAAGCGTGACTAGACGAGCATCTAGCCAGCGCCGCCGGCGGTCCCGTGACGGCCAGAAGCGCCCCCGCAGGACGAGTCTACTAATTACCGCCTGTTTTGTTCGCTGTTACACACCTGTGTAAGATACCTCAACTTGAAATCAACTCTGACAAATTTACAGGAGAAACGTATTTTCTGGAACCCCCCGGAAGGGTCTTCCGTTCCTTCGCGTGGTTCCCCCGAGCCTGCACTGTCCCCAGCTGCAGCGTCAGAGGGCGGGCGGCGGGTTGATGCCCCCGGGAGGTTCGAGCTGGGGCCGCGCCGGGCGTCAGTCCGTGGGCTCAGGCCGCAGTGCCCACTCTCCTCGCTGGCACCTGGGCCACGGGGCTTGGTGGCCTGGCCATGCGCCCGCCCTGGGCACCCCCCCTCCCCTGCCAGGCCGCGGAGCGAGCCGCCAGCCTCGCTGCCATGTGTACCTTGCCTTTGGCCGCGGACCCAGTTACTCGATGCTTGTTTTCTACTAAGCAAATGTGCCCCGGGGGTCCCGGGCCACAGATGAAGAGCGACAGGAGCGGGCCGCCGCGAGGGCGAGGTGTTCCAGGCCTAAGTGGGGACAAGACGCTGAGGTCCCAGACCCCCCCTCACACTTCACTTTTACAGAATCCTTACTTTAAAAGTCTGGGGACGGCAGAGGCCGGCCCGGCTGGCTGCGGCCCCTCCGTGCACGTCGTGCCTTGTCCGGCTCCTCGCAGACGGCAGAGCTCTCGGAAGCCCGCGGGACTTTAGTGCAATTAAACCCATGTCTGGTTTGATACTTTGAAACTACTTTTAGCTTCAGTGCTTTGTACGGTTTTTCGTTCCAGTTTTAATTTTTAGTTGTGCTTTGAGACAGTGCAATAAACTAGATTTTTTTCCAAATTGATCGAGTCCAGTGTGTGAGCTGTGAGAGGGGACCCTCCGGCAGCAGCGCGCCCACCTGTGCTGGAAGAGTCTGCCGGTGGGGGTCGCCGAGCCCCCGGCCAGCAAAGCATGGCCCATGCGATGCAGGGGCCTGCTTGGCATTGAAATACGCACCAGGTTCCCCGGGGTGGCCTTCCTGAGGGAGCGGTCGCTCCAGGGGTGGGCGTACCCCCGGCAGCCCCCCAGGAAGGACCCCGTGGGGCAAGGTGAGCGCAGAGCCATCTCCACGAGGCCCACTGAGGCCAGGCTGCTGTGGGCTGGCTTTGGAGGGGCGCGGGCCCCTGGGTCCAAGTCCCCATCAGGAAACAAAGCCAGAGAGCACCTAGCAGCGGTGCTCTACAGGGAGCTGGCACACGGGAGAGGTCACATCCGTCACAGCAACAGGACTCGTCGCGTGCCAGGACAGGCCTGAACAGGAAGCATCCGACTGCGGTCAGGGAATGTTACGCTTGGCAGAAGAGGTCAAGCAGAGCTTGAACTAAGGAAGACACGCGACATCCCCGACGGAAGACTAACTGTGTGCAGACGCAGGAGTCCTGTCTAAAGGAACTTGTGGGGTTAAGTCAGGCTGTCAGAACCCTCACTGGAATGTTCTGCCGGAGGGAGGCAGGGAAGAAGTCCCAGAAGTTTGTGCCCACGTGTTCCCGACTGCCAGACACGTGCCCAGGGCCCCTGCGCTGCTTCACGTCCCACCGGAGCCCCCAGAGGAGATGCCGTCTCAGGGACACCGAGCCCAGTGACTTGCTGGAGGTCACACACAGGCCACTGCAACCACTGCTGCATGATGCCACCTCGGCATCCGGGGACGAAACAGGTGGGAGCTGCCCAGAGGGATGGCAGCAGCAGCAGGTCCAAGCGTGGCGTGGGAGGGCGGGCCACGGGGAGTCGGCACAGTGGAGGCGCGGCGTAGAGGAGGGGCCAGGCGGGTGCAGTCACCGCCGATGCGGACCAGAGCGTTATGTGGACAAAACAGCCATTAACTGGATTAAAGAATCTGAAAACTAGGGGGGAAACAGTATCCGGTTTCTGGACGGCAAAGGCTTCCTAGACTCCAAAGTGATGGGGAGAACTGCGGAGGAACAGTATATAGATTTGATTTCCTCAATGTTAAAATGTTGTAAACTTCAAACCCCACAGAAGATTAAAAGGGGAAATGGCGGCATCACAGATGATGCCGATGTACGTTAAACACTGTACACGCCAGTCGGAGGACCGGAGGCTCTCGCACGGACCCAGATGAAAGGGTGTCACTCAGCTCAAGTGGGGCCATCTTAAAACTTGTGAACCCACAAACTCCCCTCCTGGAAATGTCCTCAAGACCAGATCCTAAATTGCGGGGAAGCATATAGCGCAGGCCGTTCTACATCGTGACATGCGAACAGTCCTTCCGACACGCTCTCCTGTGTGGCTGTTAGAGGCTGTCCCGGAGGACGTGGGCCGGGACTTGACCGTACAGATGTCACAGGTCCTGCGTGTGTGATGACGTGTTGCAGATATACCGGGAGAGGAGAGAATATAACGCACATGTATCCATACGCGTCTAACTCTGGGTGGGTGTGAAAGTGTTCACACTCCCGGGGGCACCGGAGGGTCAGAAAGGAACCAGTTCACCACACAGCCGGCTGTAGCGGTCCCCTGGAGTATATGCCATTTTGTATCTACTGAATTTCAAGCCATGTAAATGTATTATTTATTTCAGAATAAATAAAATACACATTTTAAAAAGTGCTAACGTAAACTCCTTATGCTGTCAACACTAGCTGAACCAAATGTCACAAAGTGAACACCAAAGGCTCCTGAGAAGTCATTTTACAATGTAGGAAAATGCTTAGACTCCAGTAAGTTTAAATACTTAATTCTTTAAGTGATCCGATGTCAAGTATGTAAAAAATATGCATAGGAAAAACATATTTATATGCGTGCATAGAAAAACCTGGAAGAAAATACACCAAAATGCTCGCGCTGGCTGGCGGGCGGGCGGGCTGGCTGCCGGCAGGTAGCCGCCGCCCTGCACTTGGCTGCCACCCTGCAGAGGGCGAGCCGGACGTTTCCCCGAGGAAACCCTGCCAGGCCCTGCCCTGGATTTCTCTGTGGTCCCGGTGCTCCGCCTCCAGCTCGAACTCTATGTGCAGACATTCTTTTTAAAAAATCTCTGAAGACAAATCTCTGTCTTCACCTCTACCTTGATCAGGGTAGGTGGTTACGTGTGTAGACGTCAGAACTCCTCGGACTATACACTTCAAGTCTGCATCTCGGGGCACCTGGCAGCTCAGCGGGAAGAGCATGAGACGCTCCACCTTGAAGTCATGAGTTCAATCCCTACACTGGGCGTAGAGCCTAGTTAAAAATGAAAGGGGGGGGCTCTCTTCATCTTGAAAAATAACCAAAAACTAAACTGTGCCTTTATCATATGTCAGTCATGCCTCCATTTAAAAATGTCGCAGGACAAGGAGCGCCTGGGCAGCTGTCGGTTAAGTGTCCGACCGGCTCAGGCCATGCATGATCTCGCAGTTCATGAGTTCGAGCTCCACGTTAGGCTCCTCACTGACAGTGTGAAGCCTGCTTGGGGTTCTCTCTCCCTCTCGCTCGCTCAAAATAAATAACTTTAAAAAAAATAAAGGGAAACACTTTCCTTTAAAAAAAAAGATAGCAGGACAGGACCGCAGTGGGGCCAGAGCAAGAACAGGTGCAGCCACCACGTGGCCTCCCTGGCCAGGCCAGTGTCCTTCCTTCCCCGCTCCCCAGAAGCACCCCTGTTCTGAACAGGACTGGCGGGAGTTCAGGACCCCCCCCCAACCCCAGTACAGTAGCTGAAGGTTGGTGCCGCAGGGGAAGGAAGGGAAACCGGAGTAATCCGCATTGAGGTAAATCCAGGGTGGAGTCCGCATGTGGCGAAGCCCTTACTGCCCTCAGACACCTGCCCCCGGCCACCCCGACAGCAGGGCGGTCCCAGGGTGTGCCTTTCGGGTTCATGGCCCGGCCTCCTCTGTCCTCCCCGGCAGGCACCTGGGGTAAAGGTTCTGGCCCCTGAGCTCCACCTGATTGGGGGTCACTGGGCCGCTGGGTGGGCTGGGGGTGGGGGGCAGTACTGGCTTCCCTTAGAGAGACTGGGATGAGCGAGCAGAACGAACCAGTGTGCTCCACTCCAGGGGAAAGCGGGCCTTGCTCTGATCCTGCCTCGGAGAAGCCATCAAGGCAACCTGCCAACGACCGAGAGCAGAGTCCCTGTCTGCCAAGGGACACCTGGGCTGAGCGTGACTCCGGCCCTCCCTAGTGCCTGGTGCACATCGCCCCGATGTCCGGGCCGCCCTTGCTGGGGCTGGAGGGTCCCAGGGACTGATGAGCCCAACGCTAGGGACTTCCTGCCCAGCCTCCTGCCCTCCCGCTGGCCAGCAACAGCCACCAGATAGCCCCGAGGCGCGGCTTATCACCCCGCACCACCTCTCCGGGGCCTCTGCTCAGTGACGCCAGACGTCCCCAGCGTCTGGGGCAGCCGTGCCAGCAATCAGGCCCCACTCCGCTGCCACAGGGCTGTGGCGCTGGCTGACCTTGGCTCCCTCAGCCCTTCCCTGCAGCTCCGAGCAGTGTGAAGTCCATTACCCTCCCGGACCCCGTCCCACCCACCCACAGTGAGGACATCAGGGGCTAATAATGCCCTGGGACACCCCTCCTCCTGCCATCAGCCCTCCAAGGCTGAGGGGGCCTCCGGCAGGCCCCACAAAGTCACCCAGCAAATGATGGAACGGTGCCCACAGCGGCTGCTCAGTCCCACCAAGAGCTGATTCCTAGTCACCTGCAAACCAAACACCCCACACAGGCCCCAGAGCTTCCCCTGAACGCATGGGCGGTGGGGCCCGTGATGATCCCGTCCCCCACTCTGGACCCAGCCCCGGGCACGCCTCCGGCTGGCCTGACAATGGGTTCCGTGGGGTGCCCCTTCCATGGCAGCTCCCCCAACCTCTGCATCACCCCAGCCCCACCAGGGGCCTCCAAAGAGCAGCTGTAGATGTAGTGTGTAAGGGAAGAGGGGCCCCGGAGGGCAGACCCCACAGAGGACAGAGCTGGGCCTGGGGAGACGGGGAAGGAGAGCTGCAAACCGTTCCCCACCAGGTGCCTGGGCCTTCTAGAAGTTGCTGGGCATCAGGGCACCAAGAATCCCCCCCAATGCCTCCACAGGCCCACCACCCAGAAGCCCCCACGACCTGCTCCTCTGGGTTGCTCTAGTCTCCACCTTCGCGCACCCCCAAAGGCAATGACCTCTGTCCCACAATGGCACCCCTGTTGGGAGGACCTGAGACCACGTAGAGGAGCCCCCCCACACCTGTTCTGAGCTGGGACAGATGTTAGCATCCACTGTCTCCAAGTGTCAACGTTCAAAGCTATGGAACTGACCCCCAGGACACACAGCAGGAAGGGAGGAGCCCTCACTCCCACCTGCAATCCAGGATGGGCCACCGAGCTGTGCACCCCTCCCTCCCCCTCCCCCCGCCATGGGGAGACCTTTATCCTTCTACTCCTGGCAGGACACCGTGGCCTCCAGCCCAAGCCCGCTGGAGGTTGGATTTCATAGGCCAGTGGAATTCCCCGGAGCAGGGCCGCCTGGCGGTGCTCCCTGGCCTCGAGGCCCCTGAGGGCACGGGCCCAGCTTTCCCGCCAGCCCCTTCGGCCTGAAGGATCGCGGCCCAGGCGCATCTGTCAAGCGTGGTCTTCAGAACCTTCCTACAAAAGCCAGCTCCACTGGCCGGGACGAGAGCGCTTGCCCACTGGGACCCACAGCCACGCAGGCACCCGCAGGCACCCCCTAACACCCGCTGGGGCCCACGCCCGGCGTCAGACCGCAGTCAGCCCCGGAGGAAGGCACATCTAACCCCACCCAGAGATGGGGTGGAGCGGGGGTCCCGGGCCTGAGGTGCCAGAGGCTTCCCAGCAGAGGTGAGGAAAGCAGGAGCCGGGGACTAGGTGCCTGCTGCTGTCAGGGAAGACGGACAAGCCCGGTTCTGGCGGGAGGTGTCACAAGGATACCCAAGGACGGGACAGGGGAGAAGCGGGGTCACGGCCTGGGTCTGCTTCCCCCCCCCCCCGCCCCCCCAATGCAAGCACAGCAAGCCTTCCGGTCTCTGACGCACACAGGAGTTTACAAGGCCCTATGCGCCGACCGCACAGGGGACCTCTTTCCCAGAACCTCACAGCATCTGCTGTCTTGGCCCCCAGGCCTTCGCACACGCTGTCCCCAGCTCAGGCACGTCGGTCCGCACCCCCTGCCGCGCTCCTGCTCAGCTCAGCTGTCACTCCCTCCGGGACACCTAGTCCGGGCGGCTCCGCATCAAGATGGGAAGCACCGGGGGCTGGGCAGTGAGCGGAGGGCAGGGCCTGGCTCCAGGGAGTGGCATGACCCCTAGACTCTTGCAAAAAGGGAGGGAGGCGGGGAGCTGGGCTCAGCGCAGCCCAGGACGCCTGCGGCCCGGCCCGCGGCGCACGCAACACACGAAGCAGGATTCTCCGGTACAGAGATCAGTATATGTAAAGTGCTGGGTACAACGCTCTGAAAAATAGTGTTTTCCAAAAATCCAACGCCCGGGAGGGCCCGCAGCCCCGAGGTCTAGCCTTTGCCCGTGAGGTCCAGCGGCTGCAGGAAGGGCGGCAGCGGCAGCTCGTCCAGGGCCTCGGGGAAGCGTCCGGGCGAGATGGCGGCGACCAGCACCTGCATGGCGCGCACGAAGAGCGAGGGCGGCGCCAGGCCCGCCAGCCACTGGAACTTGTCCTCGCCCAGCAGCCGCTGCCAGCGCGGCCGGTCGTCCAGCAGCTCGCGGCGGGCGGGGCCGGCGGCGCCCGCGGGCGTGTACAGCGCCAGCAGGTCGAGCAGCAGCAGGCGGCGCTGGCGCGGCTCCCCGGGCGCGGCGGCGGCGGCGGCGGCGGCGGGCGCCCCGGAGGCGGCGGCGTGGGCGTTGGGCGCCCCGGCGTCGCGGCCCAGCAGGCGCAGCAGCAGCTCGAGCGGCGTGAGGCCGCCGCCGTCGCGCAGGCCGGGCGACGCGCCGTGGCCGAGCAGCAGGAAGAGGCACTCGGGGCGCGCCAGCTCGCAGGCCGCGTGCAGCGCCGTGCCGCCGCCCTCCACGCGGCTGCAGCCGCGCCGGTCGAGCACGCGCGCGCGCTCCTCGGGCGGGAAGTCGCGCACGGTGCGCAGGATGCGGCGCAGGATGCCCACGCGGTTGTAGCGCACGGCCAGCGCCACGTGCGGCCCGGGCGCGGCGCAGCAGCGGAAGCCGGCGCTGGGCGGCGCGAGCGCGCGCCGCGGGAACGTGGCCAGCAGGTAGTGCGCGTACGCCTGGTGGTCGTGCACGAGCGCGTAGAGCAGCGCCTCGGAGGGCGAGTAGGCGGCGGCGCGGCCGCGCTCGTCCCAGTGGAAGGCCTCGCTGGCGCGCATGTCCTCGAGCAGCCACACCGGCAGCAGGTCGCGCACGGCCTGGTAGAAGGCGAACGACGACTTGCGACACTGCTTCTGCGCCCGAGAGCGCGCCGCGCCCGCGCCCTCGGGCCCGCCGTCGGCGCCGCCCCCGGGCCGCCGCGCGTCCCACGGCATGCTGGTGGCGGACGGCCGCCTCCCGGCCTCACGACATGGACCCGGCGGCGGCTGACCACCTGCACCTGCGGGGAGCGGATCGCGGTGAGGCTCCAAAGCTCCAGGTTGCCTGCTGCCTAGGAGCGGCCCTTCTCTGCTAGGTCATGACCCACCTCCCACATCCTTGATTTAGCTGCACCTGATCTCCCTCCCTTAAAGTGTCTTGTCGTCTGGCACCTTTGCTAGAGATGCCCTTCCCTTCCCCCTACCCACAGAGCCCCACTCGCCAGGACCACGCTGAAAACCGACCTCCCCGCCTCCTCCAGCCCAGGGACCTGCCGACCGGACTGACTAGGCTGACCAAGTGCATCCAACCCCGAACAGAAAAGACCGGGGGGGGGGGGCAGGGAAGTTGTGGTCCACATCTCCAGCTGAGCCAAGCTCCACCTGACCGTGACCCTATCCTCTGACCCCTGACCACAGATGGGAGCCCCTAGGGCCTCCCTCCGTCCCAGAGAGTGACAGAGTTCTAGACCCAGACCTACCTGGTTCCTGCACTCTGCTCACAGGACGTTGAGTGTATCACTTTCCTCCTCTGAGCCTCAACCTCTTCATCTGTAAGAAAGGGGGTAGGAGAGGTGGAAGCTGTGAGCCCAGCTGGGTGAGTTGGGGTGGAGCCTTCCACCCAAACATGATGTTTACTGGATATCTTCAACCCTAGCAGCTGGGAGGAGGCACGGTGACATCAACCTAGAAACGGGTGTGCACAACGCTTTACAGCAAATCCCCTCCAGGTCTGCTACTTCTCTTGATCTTCCCAACTACTAGAAGCAGATGCTGTCATCCCATTTTCCAGCAAGGTCCAAGGTCAGTTGGCAAGTCATGGTACAGCCAAGCCTAGAACCAAGATTTCCGGCCTGCCATTTTGGGCTCACCCCAGAAATGGGGGGGGGCCCACAACCCAAAGGGACCCCAGCTTGAGTCCTGCCTGACCTTGCCCTCTGAGCCCCCGGCCCCAACCTGAGCTCTGGTCTCTGACCCCTGACCCTGCTCCAAGCTCCTCACTGCTTTCTCTCAAGGGTAAGCTGTGGGTCACAAGGGACCTGGGTCGGCGGACAGGCCGTGTCCAAACACACTGGGTAACTAAGTTACAGAGACGAGCACTGTGGGGGGTGGGCTGCAGCCACAGTGCTCTTTGGGGGGGCACCGTGCCCGAAACACCACCCCTCCAAGCCTGGGACTCTGCGCCCCAGGTGTGTGTACCCTGTGTGGATACCCGTGGGGCTCCAGGCGGGTTACGTAAAGTTGGGCCGCCCAACGTCACTGGGCAGCGAGTCACAGCCGCGGCTCCGTGAATGGGGGGGTTGGGCCACCGAGGGCAGGGCTTTGCGCCCGGGGCCGCCCGCCAGGCGCTCCTCCCCGTCCCCTCCCGGCGGCCGCGGTCGCGGGGGTCCAGGCCAGGGTGTTTGCCGACCGGTGGCCAGCGCAGCGAGGGCTGCACCTGCGTGTGCATATGCCCAGGACCCCCAGGGGGCGGCGGCCAGGGGAGAGCGCCCCGGGCTGGGGTTGCGCGCCGAGAATAGGGGGGACTCACCGTGGGGGGCGGCGGGCCCTTGGGCCTGACGTCCCAGTCCCCGTCCCCGCTGGGGGCCGAAGCGCGCGCTGTTACCCCGCGGGCAGGCGCGCAGGCAAAGGTCCCGAGACGGGCGGGCGGGAGGAAGCCGCCGCCGCCCGCGCCCGCCGCAGCCGCGGTCTGAGCCGCCGCGGCCCGATCGCTGGGCGGCGGCGCCGGCGGCGGGCGGGCGGCGGGCGGCGCAGTGCGGTCGCGGCCCGGTAGGACCGCGGGACCGTCCGCCGCCGCCATTGGCCCGCACTACCGGCCCCCGCCGCCTCCCATTGGTCGCTACGCTGCACCATTGTTACGTCACCAGACTGTGGGCGGGGCGCCCGGCCAGACCCGCGGAAAAGTTGGGAGAAACTTGAGGGAGCGCTGGGGGGGCGGGGCTGGCACGGCCGGCGCGGGGCGGGGCCCCCGGAAACCCGAGCTGCGGGCCAGGAGAGGCCCCCGGCGGCCCGGGACGTGGGGGACGATTGGCCCACGCGCAGTGCGAGTCCGGGCGCTCGTGGGCGCCCCGGCTCCACAGAGCGTGACTTCCCTCGTCACCCCCGGAGTCCTATTTCCACCTCCCCTTTGCACTAACCGTCCCTGACCTTGAGGGGACTGTTTTCCCGTCAGTCCCTGGAGGGGTCAAGGGGCAGGAGCTCTGACCCCTAAGGGCCCCGACTGCGTGTGCCAGGCCGGGGTCCGGGCGTCGGGAGCCCCTGCTCTAGGCTGACGCTCCCAGGGGACGGACGAATGGACGCAGGCAGCTGTTAATGAGCGCGGACTCTGCCAATCTCCGTGCTAAACAGACTTGATTTCACTTCATTTTCACAACCGGCGGCGGTGCAAATTACGACCCCCAATTCACAGGCCAGGAAATTGAGGCTGGCAGGGAGGTGGCCTCCCACGTGACGAGCAGCCAGAAGGAAAACCAGGTGCTTCCCCTACTTTTTCTTCAGATATTGTGGTGGATTGGGCCCCAGCCGCCCCAGCCTCTCCACAAAGGGTCCTAGGTTTGGGGTGCCACACATGCGGGCACCCAAGGTCATGCTGAGACCACACCAGATGCCCCCACCTGAAGCACTGCCCCACCTGGGGGGGGGGTGAACTCACAGGCCCGCAGTGAAGCTCATGGGGTCCATGGTGACCACCAGATTTAGAGAAACTAGGTCATTGGCCAGGGAATCTGGGATCCACCTGCCTCGCCTCGGCTTTCCCCTGCTCCTCTGTCTAGGCCCTCAGTTTCCCTGCATCTTCTCCTAGCTTTCCCATTCTGGCCGTCTCCGAGTATGACGGGGGGAGAAGGGCAAAGTGAACGGAGATCCTGGGGTTGATCCTAGGGAAGCGGGAGCCGAGGTGAACTAACTACCTGTGGCTCAGAGCTCAGGCCCCTTGCTTCCTCATCCTCATTCTTTTCCAGGGCTGGAGTTGAGACCTCATGCCATCTCTGTGACTACGAGGGGAATGAGGTTGTACGGGCATGGCCGCGGGTGCCAGCTGGCCTCAGGGCAGGTCTGTCTCCACCTCTCGATGCCCTCCGTGCCTCTCCCTTCAATGTATCTTCCTCACTGAGGTTCCTAAAGGGCTCTTTCTAAAAGTCACGTCTGATCCCATATCTCCACCACTTAGAAGCTTCCTGTGCAAATGGATTCGCCAGAAAGACCAGGTGGGGCAGATCAAAGGCATTCCCAGCTGAGGAACAGTTGGAGCAAAGGTCTGGGGGTGGCTGAAGGAGGCTGGAGATGTCAGTGCGGAGGGGCCTAGCTACGTGTGGCCTTAAATGCTGGGGCAAGGAGCTTGGGTTTGTCCTGAGGATCTGGAAATGAAGGTGGAAAGGGTTTGGAAGTCAGTTGGTTAGTGAATTATTTCAGGCATATAAAGGTAATCATAACGAATGCCTGGGAACCAGGGTCCAGTTTAAGAAATAACAGGTGGATAAATCTGAAGGCCCGTGTGCCTGTCCGGCCTCCCACCCAGCCCTGGGTCTTTCCCACGGTGGTGGCTGACATTGTAATGCTGTCCCTTGTGGCACCAGTCAGCCCTCACTGCCTGTGCCTCACTCTTCTCCCAAGGTTACTTTTAGACTCCGGAGCACACGCTGCTCTGGGTCACTGAGGCATCTTCTGCGGGTGGGAGCTGTCCTCCATGCCTGGCGTGCGTGTGGTCTCACAGCTGCTGGCTATGAACATCCTGCCTGTGCCTACTTGAGGACCATGCTGGGGCCTGGACGCGGGGATAGGGCGTGCCCCTCCACACCAGCCTTTTAGTGCCAGGCGCTCTGCTGCCCTGGGACAGTGTGACAGTGTGAACAGGGGCAGCTTCCCTCAGGAAGGGGGGTTGAGGGCGGCTGGGGCAGAGGGGAGTGAACGAAAGACTGAGGCCTGGGGTGGGGGCGGCCCTGCCGAGTCCTGGATGCCCTCACGGGCAGGGACTGCTCACCAGCACAGCCGTCTTGGTATGGGGTTTGACTTTTGACACTGTCATGTTCCCTCTGGAACCCAACCCAAGACCCACTCCCCTCTGTCCTGGGAGAACTTGTCCCACAGGGCAGGCATCTGGGTGTGCCCAGGTAGAGGGCCTTGGAGTGCAGTTCAGGGTGTGTGCTACAGGTAGAGGGAGGAGGGTAGGGAGCTTCCTGGGGGAGGAGGCTGGTGCCAAACCCGCTGACTTCTAATCAGCTACTCACTGGCTGTGGGACTCAGGCCGAGTAACTCTGCCTGTCAGCTCCAGTCTCTTATCTGTGAAATGAGTCAGGTGGATTTTCAGATCTCAAAAGGAAGGTGTTCCAAGGGGCAGGATTGGGCAAGGGTCAGGACCTTGGGAAAGCAGGGGGAAGTATGGGGAGCAGCCAGGACCAAGAAAGGTGATGGGGACTTCTTCCCCCTGCCACCACCTGCCCTGGGTCCCCACCTGCACCTCGCCTAGCCGTGCTGGGCCAAAGCCCACCTGGTGTCCCGGGGCCTGTTCCATGGGTGCTTGCTCCTCCCCCTCCAGCTTGGCTTGTCCCCACCTGCCCTGGGGCTCAAGGTCTCCACCTCATCCAACCAGTCTTTCAAGGCTCAACTTGAGATGCCAATACCGACCAAAGACAGGATAAAACTAAGTGAAGACAAGTGATACCAAGGGAACCAGAGTTCAACATACATAGCAAAGGAGTGACATTCAGATCTCCTGCAACCCAGTGAGAAAGGTTAACCCAGGAGGAAAATGGGCAAGCAGCATGAATAGGTAATTCACACGCTGGCCCATGAACACATGAAGATGTTCAGTTTTGTAAGAACTCAGCAAACGCACAACCTCTTGTGTTCCTTCCCTACTGGCCAAAACTGAGGTGGCCGGTAACAGCCTATATTGTCAGGGTTAAGAACCAAGTCTTCACTTTCATGCAGAGGTGGGGAGGACACCTCCCAAGGCTCCACCCATTTTTTGGTTAGGAATCTTATCCCAGATAAGTACTTGCCTGCACGCCAACAAGTTTCATATACAATCATCACTTCTGTGGTTTTTGTTCACTTGCTTCCTTCTTTAACGTCTTATAAAAGAATTTAGCCTTAATTTTGTATTTCATGTCTATTTCAGAATTAAATATTTGAAGAGAATACAGGTGACTACCAAGTATCAAGGAGGTAGGGTGCCTGCTCCATTTTTAGCACCGAAAACCTGGAAGACACCTAAGTGACCGTCCAAAGGGGAATGGCTAAAGAATCATGACGTACCCTTCCCAGCTCTGGTTTCTGCCACAGGGCCGCTGGTCCCTGCCCCTCTACTGGGCCTATGGAAAGGACTGTGTGAGCCTGGGACCTAGGGACCAGCTCCCTCACATGCCCCCAGACTTCACCCTCCCCCTGTCCACCCCCCGGGAGACAGCTTCCATGGCATCCCTGGGTCCTTGTAGGATCTCTGGATCTGACCATGCTGGATTTCGAGCTTTCACATTAAATAAACTGGTAAAGTCTGTTTTTGGCCCAAGCCAGTTGGAGGCAGGACCCAGCTCTTGAGAAAGTCCTGACTCTCTATGTGCCTGGGACAGTGCCTGTCATCCCAGCATAATTATAACCGTTTCGCCTTCTCTCTCAACAGGTCCTGGTTTCGAAGGTTAATCACGCGGCGGCCATATGACTAATGCACATGGCAGTAGCATGCAGCCACAGGCGAGAGCAGAAAGGCTGAGCTCCTCATTCGTCAAGTGGCGAGACTCTGCCCCAGAGGCCATCCTGAGGGGAATGGAGCTCTCAAAGGACACCGCTCTGCCTGGCACAGAGCTAGCCTCCAAAAACGGGCTGTTAGGATTCCTTTGTAAATAGTTCAACACAAAAATGTTAAAAGAAAAAGCATACATTTTGTTTGGGAAATGCTAGAAGCCACACATTGATTTATTGCCAGCAGTGCCTCTTGGGGAGAGAATCAGCAAGGAGAAAGGGACCCTTTCAGTTCTTATTCTCTGTACCTTCTTTGTGGTTTGAGTGTTTCACAAGGGGCTCATATTCAGATATCATCTGTGTCATTAAGGTAAGTTTTTATTTATTTACTTATTTATTTTATTTCTTTGAATAATCTCTAACCCCAACAAGGGGCTTGAACTTGCAACCCTGAGGTCAAGAGTCACATGCTCTGCGGGGCGCCTGGGTGGCTTAGTCGGTTAAGCGTCCGACTTTCGCTTGGGTCATGATCTCACGGTTCGTGGGTTCAGGCCCCGCGTCGGGCTCTGTGCTGACTGCCAGCTCAGAGCCTGGAGCCTGTTTCAGTCTGTGACTCCCTCTCCCTCTGACCCTCCCCTGCTTACGCTGTCTCTCTCTCTCTCCTAGAAATAAATAAAACATTAAAAAAAAAAAAATTAAAAAAAAAAAAAAGAGTAACATGCTCTACTGGCTGGGCTAGCCAGGCACCCAAGTTTTCAAAGAGGCAGTATCCACTGGCAAACTGCTGTCTCATGGCCATTATCTCATTGACCTTCCCAGCAAGATAGGTTGGATCGTCAGCCCACTTTACGGGTGGGGAAACTGAGGCACAAAGGGACAGAGCTTTGCCCACAGAGATGGAACCTATAAGCTTTGTCTTGTCCCAAAAAGGGAAGGCTTTGGTTTCATGAGTTCCAGGCTGATGAAGGCTGCAGCCCCTCCTCCTGGACGTCTCTCCCACTCACAGAATGGGAGGCCTCAGATGCGGGGTGGCGTGGTGGGTCAGGGCCCCTTCCTACCCAGCCAGGGGGGTAGGACAGGGAGCCAGCCCTTCTAAGCAGCTTCTCTCATCCATTTATCCAAGGAACAGGTCCTTAGAGCCTGTCCTGGGGACCGGAGGTGAGTGGGCAGGGAAGGCTTCCGGGAGTCACCTGCACCCTCTTGCATCATCATTCAAGTCCCAAGGGCAAGGTGTGCACTCTGACCCCATCTGTCCGCACTGCTCCAGCTGGGCTCCCAGGTCAAGGCGGCCTGCCCTGCCCCAGGCTCCAGTCCAAGCCCCAGCCTCCGGCAGCCTGAGAAGGACCCTGCTGTCAAAGCCACGCCAGCCATCAGCTGTGAGCTCTTCCGCTCAGAGCCCCTCCTCAGCTTAAAGATGCTGCCTTCACTAGTCCTGGCTCGAGGCCAGACCCCCTCACATTCCACCAGGAACCTTGGCCTTCAGCACTTAGGTCCCCGGGGGTCCTTGCTCATGCTGTTCCCTCTGGCCTGGATGGCCAGTCCCCAGAAGTCTTCGTGGACCCATTTCAGGTGTCACCTGACTAGTGGAGCCCCCCCCCCCAGCCGCTGTGGGCCCCCACCACACTGTCCTGCACTTCTGCGAGCTTCTCCATTGGACCACAGGGAGGGCCCCGCCTACCCCTGCGGGAGGGCTGTGGGTGCCCCATAAATGCTGATGACTAAGTGGAGAAGGAGTTAGGTGGGTGGGTGGGTGGGTGGGGCCGCGTTGGGGGGAGCAGGCAGGGGTGGGAGCCCAGCAGGCCTGGTTGCCTGTGGGGAGTGATGCCGGAGGCGCCCTGGAGGGTTGGGAGCAGGAAGCACATGATTCATCGGCTGCACCAGAGTCCGGGCCGCCAGGAAGCCCTGAGCACAAGGGGGAGGCTCGGCAGAGGCCCAGCCCGAGTGCAGACTGTGGGACACAGACAGGGCTCCCCAGGTCGGGGCCTGCTCCAGCTGCCCTGGGGACAGCGACAGTGGCAGGAGGGGAACTTGGCAGGCACAGGAAGCAGTGGGGAGGGCAGAAGGCCAGGCCCGTCCCTCCCCGACCAGTGCAAGGGCACAGTGCAAGCTGCCAGGCTGTGTGACCTTGAGAAGAGTCAGTGCCTCCTAAGGGCCAAGAAGTATCTGGCTAAGCCGCCTGGCCTGGCCTGGCCTGGGAAGCGCAGCAAGCTGAACACCCAGGGCCATGGGGACAAGCACAGCCAAGGTGGACTGGCCCAGGACAGCCCCCCACTGACGGGGCCTCCCGCCTTATTTTCTATTGCTCCCTCGTGGGTGGAGTTCCCGCTTGCGGGGTGCCTGGTTGGCTCAGTGAGTTAAGCGTCTGACTCTTGGTTTGGCTCATGGTTTCAGCTCAGGTCATGATATCATGGCTGGTGGGATCCAGCCCCTCATGGGGCTTTGTCCTGGGGGTGTGGAGCCAGCTTGGGATTCTGGGATTTTCTTTCCCCTCCGTCCCCATAGAACATTTAAAAAGGTGGGGTGTTTAGTCAGTTAAGCATCTGACTTTGGGTCAAGTCATGCTCTCACCGTCTATGGGTTTGAGCCCAGCATGGGGCTCTGTGCTGACAGCACAGATTTTGGGTTCTGTGTCTCCCTCTCTCTCTGCCCCTGCCCTGCTCACGTTGTCTGTCTTGGTCTCAAAAATCAACATTAATTAATAATAATTTTTTAAATTTTTTTTTATTTATTATTTCTAGGAGAGAGAGAGACAGCGTGAGCAGGGGAGGGTCAGAGAGAGAGGGAGTCACAGACTGAAACAGGCTCCAGGCTCTGAGCTGGCAGTCAGCACAGAGCCCGACGCGGGGCTCGAACCCACGAACGTGAGATCATGACCTAAGCGAAAGTCGGACGCTTAACCGACTAAGCCACCCAGGCGCCCCAATAATAATTTTAAAAGTTGTGGCCTGCAGTGAAGTGAGGGAGAAGGGGACACTGAGGCCCTGGCGCCAGGCCTGGCCCAGGTCACACAGCTCAGTTTTAATAACAGCGGCCTCTGTGTGCCAGCCCAGCATGGGAACACTACCCCACCTTCCCAGGACCCCCCCAGCTGTGGGGACCTGGATCCCTGCGTCCAAAGAAACCTTTTCCCTCAGGTGACTCTAAAGGGAAACAAGTTCGGAGAAGCGGAGCCACTGGGCAAGCGGCCAAAGCAGGTGTATGGAGGGAGGGGCCGTTGACCTGTTTTGCTGCACCCATCGATGCAGAGCTTGGAAAGGGGAGGCCTCTTACCGGATCCCGCCCCGCGGCCCTGGGGAGGGGTCCAGGCACTGGCCGGAGTCAGAGTGGGCTCCGCCTCAGTTTCCCTGTCTTCGCAGGGGACCTGCGCAGGCAGGGGTGCGGTCGGGCTCTACTGGCGCGCCCAGCGCGGACCGACACCGTCCCCTGGCGGCCGCGCGCGTCTTCGCAGCCTGAAGCCGGTCCAGGCTCAGCCACGGTGGGGGCCAGGTCGCCCCAGGTCGCCCGGGGGCAAGGACATCTGAGCGCCCTTTCCCCGCGGCGGGGTCCCGCGGGCTTGAGTCTCCACCCCCGACACCTCACCCCGCTCGCCACTCGCTCTGTGGCCTCCGCAAGCCTCTCTCCACTTTGGGCCTTAGTCTTCGCCGTAAAATAGGCACGATGCTGCCCGCGGCGCTCAGCTGCCCCTCGGGCGCCCCGCTGCCCCTCGGGCGCCCCGCTTGCCCGCCCCTCCCCCTCCTCGTGGGCGGGGCTCGGGCCTGCGCCGTCCGGACCCGCCAATCGGAAGTCCCGGGGCGTGGAGGGCGCGGGGGATCGTCCGGCGAGAAGGGGTGAGAGGCCGGGGGGAGGAGGGGTATTGGACAGGGTCGGGTTTCCTCTCCCCGCGCCTCCCGCCCGGGAGCCCTCGGACCCCGCGGGAGGCGGCGTGGAGAGGGCGGCTCTCCCCGAGCGGAAGAGGCCGGGCGGCGCTGCGGTTTCCGGGTCTGGGGCGTGGGGACGGTCGCTGCCCCCTGCCCCCTGTCCCCGCCGGGAGACAGCCTCGAGGCCCCCAGCCCGGCTTCTGCGCTCCCGCGGCCCGCAGGCACACCTCACCTGCCCCGCGGGGAACACACGTTCGCCCTGGCTGTTCCCTCCACCAGGAGTGCCGTCCACCAAGCCAGCGGCCCGACGGCGCCCCCCCAGGGGCTTTACCGACCCCCGCCCCTGGCCCCTTTCCTCGCCCTCCCCAGGTGCACTTTTATGAGTCTCCTGAGCGCCAGACCCGCCCAGGGTTCTTCATACCGGGCCCCTGTGATAGATGCACACACCGAGACCAGAGAGGTCTGAGTCGCTGGCCACAGGGCTCACAGCCGGGAAGTGGCTGGCCGGGAACCCAGCCATCCGCTGCTGGCCCACCCCGCATGTCACTGTGCCCCAAGCCTGTCCTCTGTTCCCACTGCGGGGACCCCCCTCCCTCCCAAGGACACGACTGGAGGGAGCTTACTGAGCATCTAGTGCTGTCTGAACGGGGAGATCAGGGATCCCCAGGGAGCCTTCCCTTACTCTGCCACCCCTTGCCCATTGGGGAGCTGCGGTCCTTGAGGGTGGGGAGGGCCTTGCCAAGTGTCACTAAAGCCTTAGGCTTTTCTTGATGCCCATTATGGAGGGAACACAGGACTGGACTGCCTAGGAGACAGGTCGGTAATGTTTGGGAGGGTCTTCTCTCCCCAAAGAGGGAGGTGATTGGGAGAAGTGTCTGACTCGGAGAGCAATGGACTGAGGGTGGAGAAGGAGAGTGAGCTGCAGTTATCCCTGAGAGACAAAGGAGGCTTAACACAGGTGCATCAGCTATCTACTGCTGTGTAACAAACAATCCCACAACAGTGGCTTGAAACAGCAACTATTTCTTATTTCTCACATAAGAAATATGGACTGACTGGATGGCTCTTTTGCTTTATGTGCCATCAGCTGAGTCATTTATACAGCTACAGTTATACAGTTAGCTGGAGGCTCGACTTTGGCAAAACATTTAAGGTGGCCTCACCTACACGGCTGCAGCTGATGTGAGCTGTCAGCTCGGATCTCAGCCTGCTGCCAGCATGGGCTGTCATCCCAGATTCTTTGGCTCTCCTCTGCTTGGTCTTTTCACGTGGCTAACATGGCCTTCCTCACGGCATGGCAACTAGGTTCCGCAGAGAACAGCCCCAACATGCAAGAGCTTAGCCAACATCTACTTCCACCACAGTTGCTAACATTTCATTGGCCAGAACAAGTGACATGGCCAAGCCCAGAGTTCATGTGGAATGAGACCTTCAAGGGGCCGCCAAAGTCACCAGTGGGAAAGCAATGAAGACAGAGGAGATGGTGAACCTCCAGGGGCCAGAACAAGCAAGGAAGTCTCCTGGAGGAGGAAGGGCTTGACCAAAGCGGGTCAGGAGCTCTGTTCTCCTCCCTGCTTCGGTCCTGGGCCCCATGGAGACTGGAGGAGAGCCAACCACTACGTGAGGAGAGTGGGGAAATTTCCTGATTGGAGAAAGTGGCCTGTGGACGATGAAAGCAGGGTGATGGCATAGTGTGATGGAACATGGTGTGTGTGTGGGGGGGTGCTTTGATAAGGTGGCCCGGGAGGACCTCCCGAGAAGGTGACGTTTAGGCCGAGCTCTGATGGGCAGAAGGAGGCAGTCTTGAGGAAGGCAGAGGGAAATGGATTCCAGGCGGAGGGAACAATTGTAGCAAAGGCCCTGCTTTGGGAGTGAGCTTGATACACTTGAGGATTAGAGAGAAGAGCGTGGGGGCAGAGCGGGGGTGCGCAAGGGGCGCAGGGCCAGGTCCCGTTGGGCCTCGTAGTCCTGGACAATACGGTTGGACTTTTCTCCCAAATGCCACGCAGTGCCACGCGAGGAACAATATGACCGAATCCAACATAGATCTGCTGAGTACCTACTGTATGCCAGGCACTGTTCTAGGCGCTTGGGACTCCGCAGTGAACAAAGCAGAGAAATATCCCTGTCCTTGGGGAGTATGGCCTGGTTTAAGAATTAACAAGCAAAGCAAAACTCTACTAAAAGGGGACAAAATGGGGGGTGCCTGAGAGGGAGAGGAAAAAACCAAGGAAGTGATGCTTGGAAGCCAAGGAAGGCCTAGGAAGCTGGGGTTGGGGTGGGGTGGGGTGGGGAGGAAACTAAGGTAAATTCAAGAATTTGGGAGATAATCTCCATGACCTTGGTGGTAGGCAAAGAGGTCTTAAATATTTTTCCTATAAAAGAAAAAATTGATAAATCAGACTTTATAAAAATTAAAAACATTTGCACTTCAAAAGATACCATTGATGATTCCACAAACTGAGTAGAACGGTTATAAATCACATAACTTCACAGGATGTATCAAGAATTCTTGGAACTTGTGGGGATGAGCACTAGGTGTTATATGGAAACCAACTTGACAATAAACTATTTAAGAAAAAAAAAAGAATTCTTGGAACTCAAGAAGACACATGACCCATTTTTTAAAGATGTTGATTGTTTACATGTTTATTTAGAGAGACAGAGACAGAGAGAAGGAGAGGAGCAGAGAGAGAGGGAGAGAGAGAGAATCCTAAGCAGGTTCCGTGCTGTCAGTGCAGACCCCAACTCGGGGCTCAAACTCACAAACTGTGAGGTCATGACCTGGCCATAATCAGGAGTTGAATGCTTAACCAACTGAGCCATCCAGGCATCCCAATATTTTATTTTTAAGTAATTTCTACACCCAACGTGGGGCTCGAATTTACGACGCAGAGGTCAAGAATCGCACTCTGTACTGAGCTAACCAGACTCCTCCATGACCCAATTTTTCTTTATTAAAAAAAAAACTTTTTAGGGGCGCCTGGGTGGCTTAGTCGGTTGAGCGTCCGACTTTCGCTTAGGTCATGATCTCGCGGTTCGTGGGTTCGAGCCCCGCGTCGGGCTCTGTGCTGACTGCCAGCTCAGAGCCTGGAGCCTGCTTCAGTCTGTGACTCCCTCTCTCTCTGACCCTCCGCTGCTCACGCTGTTTCTCTCTCTCCTAGAAATAAATAAAAATAAAAAAAAAAAAAAAACTTTTTAAAATGTTTTATTTATTTCTGAGAGAGAGAGAGAGAGACAGCATGAACGGGGGGGGGGGGTCAGAGAGAGAGGGAGACACAGAATCCGAAACAGTCTCCAGGCTCTGAGCTAGTTGTCAGCATGGAGCCCGATGCGGGGCTCAAACCCACGAAAAGTGAGATCATGCCCTGAGCCGAAGTTGGACACTTAAACCGACTGAGCCACCCAGGGACCCCCATGACCCAATTTTTAAAAAGGGAAAAGACGTGGGGTGCCTGGGTGGCTCAGTCGGTTAAGGGTCTCACTTCGGCTTAGGTCATGATCTCATGGTTCATGGGTTCGAGCCCTGCGTCTGGCTCTGTGCTGACGGCTCAGAGCCTAGAGCCTGCTTCGGATTCTGTGTCTCCCTCTCTCTCTGCCACTCCCTTGCTTGCTCTCTGTCTCTCTCAAAGTAAAATAAAGACATTAAAAAAAATTTTTTTAAAGGGAAAAGATTTGAAAAGACAGGTCACCAAGGAAGATATACAGATGACCAACAGGCACATGAGAAGAGGTTCCAGTCATCAGGAAATGCAAGTTAAAGCCACAATGAAACACCACTACACACGTATTAGCGAGTTCACCAACAAAAGACTGAGCACACCAAGTTGTGGACAGGGATGTGGGGGACTGGACTGCTCGCACACTGCACGTGGGACTGTGAATGGCATGGCCGCTCTGGGAAGCAGCTTGGCAGCTTCTGACACTTACGGTGTGACAGAGACATTCTACTGCTCCGTATGTGCCCGAGAGAAGTGAAAACAGGCCCCCACATAGGGCTGTGCACTCACAGCGACGTTACTCTTAAGAGCAAAAAAATGGAAACACATGTTCACGTTGTATACATCAATGAATTGTGGCCCATCCACACAATGGAAAATTAATCAGCAATAAAAAGGAGCAAACGACTGATCCATGCCACATGGAGAAACCTCAGAAACACGATGGGAAGGAATAGAAACCAAAGGCACCTACAATCCACAATAATTCATCTTGTACCGAAAATTGTGTGAACAGGGTGTTCGTATGACATTAAAATAAAGTTTTTTAAGAAGAAACCAGGGCGCCTGAGTGGCTCAGTCTGTTGGGCGTCTGACTTCGGCCCAGGTCATGATCTCAAGGTTTGTGAGTTCGAGCCCCGTGTGAGGCTCTGTCCTAACGGCTCGGAGCCTGGAGCTGCTTCAGATTCTGTGTCTCCCTCTCTCTCTGCCCCTCCCCCACTCCCACTCTGTCTCTCAAAATGAATAAACGTTAAAAAACTTTTTTTTTTTTTTAAAGAAGAAACCAAACACAAAAGACTAGATGGTGTAAGGTTCCACTGACAGGACGTGTACAGGAGAGGCAAATCTACAGACACGGAGAACAACAGATGGGTGGCTGCCTGGGGCTGGAGCGGGAGCAGGGTCCCACCTCCAAGAGGCACAGGAGTTTGTGCGTCTGATGCGAACGGTCTACACCTGGCCTGTGCTGAGGGTGCCCAGTCCATAAACTCACCGAGAAGCACTGAGATGTGTCCGTACGCCCCGGCGGGGGGGCGGGGGGGTTCACGGTGTATAAATTAGACACCGATATAGTGCTTAAAGAGGATGGAGGACTGGGCCTGGGGAGTGGCCTGTGCGGCTCAGCTGGTTGCGCGCTGGTGCTGCGGGCAGCCTGCGCCTTTCTGGTTTCTGCCCCAACTCCCTGGGGCCTGTGTAGCGTTTCCCTTAGGGCAGGAGCCCCGCTGAGTAAGAGGGGTGTCCTCTGAGTTGTTTACAGCAAACCCTCCTTGTGGGAATGAGGCCTGTTGTGAAAGATAAATGCTCCAAGCCACAATAGGCTCACCCCCCCCCCAAGTTGGCGTAGAACTGGGGGAAATCCGGTTCCTTCCACTAACAAGCCCAGGGCCCAGGGGAGGGCCCCCCTCCAGGCCGCACAGGTGAAGCCGGCAATTAGTCAGGGACAATTAGAGACGCTCCTCTGCTGGGGTGGGGGCCCAGACCCCTGGCACACACTTCAGGGAGGGAAGATCCCACTGGGAGTAGCAGACAGACTGTGTGCCAGGGGGTGGGGCGGGAACAGCCTCCCCCAGTCCCCCCCAACCCCCATGGGGACAGGGTGGCACTGACTTGAGCCTGGAACCAAACACAGGCTCTTATCGGCAGGCACTCGCCGAAGAGTCGGTGCGGAGAGTCCTAGACCCCAAAGAGGACACCCCAAGACTTGAAACAAGGTCAAAAAAAGCACAGGAGCTGAAGTCCTCACTGGCGGGGCTCCCTGAGTGAGAAAAGAGGGGCTGGCAGGAGGGCACAGGCTGCCCAGGGGGAAGGGCAGAGTCTGGGGAGCTCCGGGGACCTCCCCCAACACACACCCCCCACTCCCATCCCACACCAACCAACTCAGCGAGCGCCAAGACTCAGGTGCCTTGTTAGACGGGGCACCTGCGGGGCTCAGCCCAGGGACAGGACTGCTCCGTGGCCACACCGACGCCCCTCGGTTAGAATCAAGTTTGGGTTCAAAGGTCAGTCAGCTCACACCTTGACCTTCATCCTCCAGGGCCCCTCCCGGCAGCCCCTAACACACCACTAGCAGCAGGTGCCCAGGCTCCACCTGCACAAACCCCAGGAAGAGGGTCCGGGCCCCCGGGAGAACCAAAGCGCGCCCCCCCCCCCCCGCCAAGACCTGTTCTCCCCAACGCTGATTGGGCCAGGTATGGACACCTGACCAAGGTGAGCCCATCCATAGGCTGAGCAGAGACCAATCAGAATGGCCTGCTGAGAGCAGAGCCAATCAGATGTTTCCCTGGGCCCCGGGGACGGGGGCGGGCTTCCGGAGAAGGGCAAGCCGGGAGGGGGCCCCCCGGGTCCGCGAGGGGAGGAGGCCGGGAGCGAGGCCTGCGGCAGGCGTCCTCTGGACCCGGTTCAGACTTTCTCAAACCCACGCGCGTCCACGGCCCGCCTGGACCGGCGTCGCCCGCATCACTTCGGCCGAGCGCTCACGCCCGTGTCGTGTGGTACACTCGCTGTTAGCTCCCGTCCGTGTAACCCGAAGTCGCCACCGTCACCATCATGGTCGTGTGCACACTCAGGTTCATGGCAGAAGGTGAAGAGGCAAACAAAACGCGGTCTCTCCGTACAACGTCACTCGGTCCTAAAAAGGAAGGAAACGCTGACTCCTGCCGCAGCGTGGATGAGCCTCGAGGACAGGATGCTGAGTGGACCTGGCCAGTCACAGATGGACACGTACGGTGTGACTTCCCCCATACGAGACCGTCCAATTCAGAGACACAAAGTAGAAGGGTGGGGGGGGGGCGCCAGGGGCTGGGGGAGGGGGACAGCGGAGGCGTCTTTCATGGGGCGGACTCTCAGGGAGGATGAAAAAGCTCTGGATGGTTGCCCGACAGTGTGAATGTAATTAATACCGCAGAACTGCGCACCTGAAAATGGCTGAACCATAAATTTTATGTTTGTGCATTTTCCTACAATTAAAAAACAAAACAAAACGAAAACGAAATTCGTCCACAGGGATCTACGCACCAAGACGACCTGGAAAGCCCCTGCACCTGACCACCGGAAGCCTTTGTGTCCTGGGGGGCCTTGCGTGGACCTGGCCAGAATGGCCTCCTGCAGCCGGGCCTTGAGCCGGATGAGTGAAATCGGGGCAACTTTGCTTACCTGGAAAGAAACATCGCAGTTGCCAGTGGGAAAACTCAAGACTCTAGTGGCCAGGCGAACCGCCCTGCGGGCCTGGAAGTCAGGGCAACAGGAGGTGGGAGAGGACCCGAATGTTCCATGGCCTCTTGGAGAGGGAGGCTCACACCCGGCCAGGACGCCCCGGTAGTGGCCTCAGAGAGGCTTGTCTTCCGGGAAGCAGGGAGTAGAGGGCAGGGGCTGCTCTGGCCAGTGCTTTTCCAGATTCCCCAGTCTGCCCGGGACAGCCTCCGAGGGGCGTGGCACCCCTGCACGGTGCTCGGTCCTCCAACAGATCCTCTTTGAGGCCCTTGGGGGCTGCCCTGTCCCTGGAAGGAAGCAGCAGCATCCCGACTACAGGCCCTACCCCACCCCCAACATGGCCTCCCTGGAGAGTGAAAGCAGAGAGCAAAAGAAGGTTCAGAGAGGTTAAGTGACATGCTCAGGGTCACACAGCTGATAGCCTCAAAGCCAGGACCGGAAACCAGTCACTCTGACCACAAAGCTCACGCTCCCCTACAACTGGATTTCTCCACTAGGAGTGGGTGGGTGAGTGAGTGTGTGGGGAGGAGCCCCGAGACAGACATGGATCAGCCCCCGGAACATTAGGTTTACGCAGACACTTGGGGTGGAAGGTGACACAGCAAGCGAATGGATAAAGTCTCACTTCTTCCTTACTCAACCTCGTTACCTCATTGCCGTATTAAAGGGGCAGAGCACCACACCCAGTGGATCCTTCGGTAAACCGAGGGACTTGGCGCTGGCAGCTGTCCTGACTTCTTGAGTTCCCAGCCTCCACAATTAAGGAGACATTGGTGGAAAAGTTCAAGAAGGTTATGTTCCATCTGCCTCTCTGGGGAGAAAGTACCAGCCCATCTTGTGACGTGTTTCAGGACGACTCCCCAGATGAAAGGATAAGTCCCCGGCAACAGGTCGGCACGGGGGTCATTTGTGGCTGCCTCCCAAGTACCCCAGGTTGGCCGTGTGAATGGCAGCCTCCTGCCCCAGGGTCCTGCTCATTTGCTATCTCGAGTCACAGCAGGGTGCGAGGGAGGCAGGCAGGGCAGGGAGCTGTGTGCCCATGTGGCAGAAGGCAGAACTGAAGCCCAGAGAGGCCAGGGGCCCATATGCACGGAAGGCAAAGTGGAGAGGTAGTAAGCGTGACACAGGAAAAGTGAAGGGGTCCCCCTTCTGTGCCTCCATTTTTTAAGGTAGGCTTCACACCCATTGTGGAGCCCAGCGCAGGGCTTGAATAAACAACCTTGAGATCAAGACCTGTGCTGAGATCAAGAGTCGGATGTTTAACCGACTGAGCTGCCCAGGCGCCCCTTGCTGCCTCGGTTCTTGCCGGGACCGACAGCCCTGCCTTACACACGCCTTATAGAACAGATGATGCATGTCTTCCTCATAAAGGTCAGCGACTTCATGATTTCTTTGGAATTTTCCAGCACAACAGATAACATCTAAGGAGTGACCAGCTTGGGTCACCATCCCAAGACCACTGACTCACCAAGACCCCTGGCTTGGGGGCATTAGTGATCTAGGGAGGACATGTAGACACTCGCCTTTGCTTCCGGATGCCGGAGAAGATGCGAGTGCACGGTCCTCAGTAAAAACCCCAGAGTCCAAGCAAAGACTCTCCCTCCTTTCCGAGTCTCCCAGACACGGTCTGTCCCTGCGCTCTGTGTCTTCAGGGACCTGCTCTCACCTCCTACTGGCTCGAATTTGATGCCACTCCTGCGAGAACCCAAGTACCCTCTTGGCTGATCCCATGGACCTCCTCTGGGTCCTCACACCCAGCCAGCCTACTGGGGGATGCCCTGTGGCCCCCAGCGCCTCCCGTTCCTCTGGACTTGACCCTGACCGAGCTGTCGCCCGGCAGTGTCTTGGAGAGAGAACGCCCGCTGCTTCTCCCATTTGCCCTGAGAGGTGAGAGGCCCTGAAGAGGGGTGCAGCAGGTCCCTGAGGCGCTGGAGCCTGGGGCGGACAGAGGCACCACCCCAGCCCCAGGGGGCAGTGGTGGTTTGTGCCTTCCATCAGTCTGTCCTCCTGACACAGGGACCCAGCCACCCTAGGGTGAGAGGACAGGAAGGTGCTTCTGAGAGCATTGCCCTGGCAGGCGCTCTGTGCACTCAGGGGCTCTGGGACCCACAGGGGAGGCCGGGCAGGTGGGACTCCCTTCCTCTCTATGGTGAGGAGGGCCGCTGTTGGGCTTCTCAGTAAGACTTCCTGTGACAAGGGCTTAAGCTACTAACAACCATTTGAGGCCCCACCCCCCTCCATCCCCCCATGAGGTGTCCAGTCATGAACCTAGGGCTACTCTGCACAGACCTCATTGTTCCTCTTTGGGCCTGCTTGCAGAAGGCCCCGTGGACAGTTAGAAGAGCATTGGACTAAGTCAAACAGACCCGGAAGAAAACTCCAAAGAGCAGTGGCTTAGGCCGGATGAAAGTCGCTTTCTCACACTCTCAAGATGTTCACAGGTGCCTGGGACTTGTGTGGCAAGCAGTGTCACCATGCCAGGACCCTGAGCTCCTATACTGTGGTTCTGCCGTGCGCAGTTTTCATTTCCAACATCATCACTTCATGGTTCAGAATGGCTGCTACAGCTCCTGCCATTAGATCTGCATTACAGGCGACAGAAGGAGAAAGGGGAGTAGGGTGTGTCTTGTGCCTTAAGAATCCTTCCTAATATCAAACACCACATTTACAGCCAGGCCAGAATGCAGTCACATGGCCACACCTAAGTATAATGGAGACTGGGGAGTATCTGGATTCCAAGCAGCAGATGCCCAGGTAACGCTCAGGGGTTCTATGCCCTTGGAGCGCTGGCGGTGCTGGGGGTGGGGACGGGACCTGGTGGATGGTCAGCTGCCTCTGCTACAGCCCCCATGAGCTGTGTGCCCTTGGCAAGTCCCTTCGCCTCTCTGAGCCCCTGTCTGGGGGGCGTAGGGTGGTGTCTCCCATGGGGGTGAGGGAGGCTGTCTCCAGGGCCCCTGACATGTTGTGATCCTGCAGCAGGGAGCCCAGGGAGGCTACAACCAAGGACAGAAGATGACCCTGTTCCGAAGTCACGAGTTCCCAGGCACACAGGTTCGTGAGAGCGTTCCACCCGATGACTGATTTTGAACCTGCAGACTGATTACCACAGGCTGGAAGTGTGTGCAGGGGATGAGCTGACATGTGCCTGGAATGTCATCAACAGAGAGCAGCGGTCCTGAACAGGGTGAGCGGGCTGGGAGGGGGACAAGGGGACAGGGGCCCGCAGGGGGCGGCCCAGGGCCTCCCGAGGCAGGAAGCAGCTGAGGGGACAGACGCAGAGGCCACCGAGGTGGCAAGGATAGAGGGTCCAAACCGGGGAGGGTGCCACGGGGAAGGGACGTGGAGGCCTGGCAGAGAGGGACGGGCGGAGGCGGGGATCGCAAGCCACTTTTCCCCATAACTCCTTCTATGGCTTTTTCCTGCCGTGACCCGGGCCCGGGGCTGGGGGTGGGGGACGTGCGGCGGCCGGAAGCACAGGGCTTGTGCAGGCAGTCCGCACGTGGAGGTGCCCCGCCCGCTCCCTTCCTGTCCCCGCAGCCCCCACCCCTGGGGCGGCCCCAGCACTCAGGCAGCAGGGAGGTGTGTGCCTGTGACGGAGCCCCCGGGCCCGTCTTTCTTGGGGCCTGAGGAAGAGGAAGCCCCCAGGCGCGCTGCACGTACCATCGGGCCGAGCCAGGGTGCAGGAAGGACCTTCTGTCTCAAGATGGGGGCTCGGCCTGTGTCACACAGAAGACGCGTGTCCTTAGTGGTTAAGCGCAGGATTCTGGGTCAGACAGCCTTTGTTCAAATCCCGAGTCTTACGGCTACCAGCTGTGTGACCACCAACAGGTCACATAACCTCTCGGGGCCTCGTATTCCTTCTGCACAACCAGGCGTGGTGAGGTGAGGCGACAGGTCAGAGCAGCGCAGGTAAGTGTAGTGAAGGCTGTCGGTGCCATCAGCACGGAGCGTGACCAGTGACAATGACAGGAAATGTGAGGGATTATTGCTTTATGGCCCCTGGCAGCGCCCTGACAAGAGCCGAGGGCAGAGTTGTGGGGGTGCCAGCCTTCCCGCACCCCAACTCCCCCCATTGCACAAGCTTGCACTCTGAGGGCGCGGGGCCTCTGGGTCCCTCTGATCCCGTACGCCTCAACTACGTGGAGGGCCTCCAAGGGGCCTGGAGAAAATGCTGGAATGCCTCAGGGCGCTGGTTGGGGCGCGAGCACCAGGGAGGCCCAGCAGTCTTCCTCTGGGGCTACAAGGCCTGGGACCACCGTCCACTCCCGCCCCCAGCCGGGCCCCGGACCAAGACCCTCCGTGGCCTCGGCGCCGGGCCCAGTCTGCTCTCCTGGTATCTGATGCCCTCTCTCCCTGGTGGGAGAACCTCCTCCCTGGGGCAGGAGAGGAAGCAGGAGCGGCTTGCCCTCCTCAGGGCAAGACCCGGCGCCTCTCTCTTCCTCTGTCTGTCAGCCTGGCTGTGAGGGCCACAGTCTCTCCACATGCATCTTGTCAGGGCCCCGGGGGGTCCCCAGAGGGGGGCCCAGGGCTCAAGGCCCACTGACCTGGCTTCAAATCAATTCTGCCATTTCCAGGCTGTGCAGCTTTAGACAAGTCACTTGACCTCTCTGAGCTCACTTCATCGGTAAAACAGGGATAACTGTGGGATTTTTGTGAGGCTGAGAATGACATCTGTTGATCTGTGTCCACTCGGACTTTCCTGCTTTCCACAAGCACGCGCTGGGCAGCCCCTGGTGCCGGATCCCCAGCTCCCAGCGGGGAGCTTCAGGGGGCCTGCCCTGCCCTCACGGGGTGCCCGCCTCAGTGGGGGAGATGGCAGGTGACAGACGGTCAGGACACATAGCTCTGGCTGCTGGGAATACCAGGAGCAGTAAGGCGGGAAGACAGGGGGGACTTGGGGGGCAGGGTGGGAAGGAAGAGCCCGGCTGGCCAGCGGGGCAGCACCCGAACAAAAGCAGGATGTTTGAACACTTAGGGGTGGGGCGGCGTGCAGGACTCGGGGGGGGGGGGGGGCCGGGCCCGGAGGGATGGGCTGTGGGGAGGGACTGGCCCAGGAGGTCAGGTGGAGTCGAGGGTGACCTTGGGCCACCCAGGCCAGGAGGCGGCCCGTGGGATGCCCTTGGAGAAACGGGCCAGGGGCCGGACCTGCACTTGGGGCCCTCCCAGCCTTCCACGACTGGGGGTGGCGGGGCTAGGTCCCAACGCCCGGCCCTCCAGTGGACCTGGAATTTGTAGAAGGTTCCAGATGTTTAAATGCCAGCCTCCAGCCCCACCCACCCCTTTGAATTTCTTGGCTCCAGCCAAGTTCTCCGCCCCGCATTCCCAAGGCCACCTGGCCTGTGCCGGGAGGGAAGGCCTGGGCAGGCCACACACAGCAGGCTGGGGCCTCTGGTGTCGGTCCCGGCACAGCCTGGAGACCGAGCCCCGGGGACTGCAAAATGCAGGGGCCTCCTCAGTTCCCCACCAGGCCCCAGGGTACGACTCTGCCGGTGGCCAGCTAGCGCTAGCGAGGCCCATCCCTCTGCGGGCTCAGACCCCCTCCTCGGGGCCTGGCCTCAGCCCCAATTTGGGGCCTACCAAGGCTCTGTGGGGCCGAGGATCAGTTAGGGTATCACTAGCTTAGTCAAGGAGGCTCTTCCCAAGGCCTACAGAGACATTTAAGGGGCAGCCCCCACTCCTGCCTGGCGCGGCCCCAGGCAAGTGTTGTGTGCCCATGACCATGGCTGTCTGGAGGCTGGGCGTGTGCCAGCCCCCCGGGTCCCCCGCAGAGGCGTGTACGGGGTTCCCGGCCTGGCTTCTCCTGCCTGGAGGGGTGGGGGTGGGGACGTCTCCTTCCACCCGCCTCTGCAGCCACTGAGCCTGAGAAGGCTGGAGCAGAGAGGCAAACCAGACCCAGGGCAGCCCTGGAGGCCTGGGGCCTGGGCCGCCCAGGACCTCGTCTGCCCTCTGCCTGGGGCCCCGGGGGCCAGGCGTCCCCAAGGATACTACCATCCTGTTCTGAGAAGGCTGGACTGGTGGGTGGGTGGGCTTTGCGGCCCGTTTCCTCATCTATAGATGGGGACATTCCTCCCTCCTGGTGACGTCACAGGGCAGTGATAGGAGACTCCAGGATGGGGTTCAGCCCCCGCAGATGGCAGGCCTCCTGCACCCAGAGTTGGACACTGGGGGTCCCAGGGAAGGAGACCCAAGATTCCTTGGGAAGATGCTCCATTCCGCCTGGCCTTGCAGGGTCCAGGGTCTTAGCAACCCCTCTAGTGACCTGGGGAGGAGGTGGCAGTATGGCTGGAGGGACGGCCTCTGGAGTCCAGAAGACCCAAGTGCCCAGAGGCCCGACCCGTTCAGGCAGCTGGTGGGCGGCGTCAGAAGCCCCTCATTTTACCAAAGTGGAGACTGAGGCCCAGGCACGCCCGCGATCGTCCCAGGAGGGGCCACGGAGGCTGGAGAGGGGTGTGACCCGAGTCAAGCCGCTCCCCTCCTCCATCAGGCCTGAGCAGCCTTGTGGTCCAGCCTCTCTGGGTTGGGAGGATGGGGACTGTTCCTGGGGAGCCTGATGCTGTTCTCCTCCCCCTCCTCCCCTGGAGCTGGCAGCTTCCCTCACCCATCTGGCTCCTCCCCCAGAGCCACTGGCTTCTGCCAAGAACGCCCACAGCCCAGGGGCCGGGCGGGGAAACATACCCACGCCTGACCCCACCCTCATCCTCAGAGTTCCTTTGGGCCTGTCTTCCTGGGAGAAACTGAGGCCCAGAGGCATTCAGCCCCCCTCCCCCCTCGGAACCCCTGGCCTCTGAGAGCCTGCAGGCGTTTCCAGACCCGCCCTGGAGGCCCCGTTCAGCAAGGGCTCCCTGCCACCTTCTCAACCGTTAGTGCAAAGGGAGCCGCAGGGGTGCTTGGCAGGCGTCCCGGGCCTCCAGGGTCGCCGTGTCCCTCCTACTGCCCCCTCCGCCCGCCCCTGCCCGCCCCTCTCGGGCTCCATCCATACCACGAGTCTCCCCGCGGGCTGGAAAGGCTCCCCGAGAGGTGGGGGGCTGCCCAGGGAGGCCTGGCTGCACTGCGGAGGGGCCAGGGGCTGGGGGTGGCTGTGGCTTTGTCCCCGGTGCTCAGGGGGGAGGGTCTAAGTTCGGGATGAAGGAGGCCAAAGATGAGAGCATTCAGTCCACTGCTACACGTTTGTCCCCGGGATGTGGATGCCCGCGTGTTGGTGGGGTGTCTGGGGTGAGAACTGCTAGGGGCATATTTGTGCATCTGTGTGTTGGGGGGGAGCTGGAGTGTTTCCCTAGGTGATAGATCTCTGTGTCTCTCTCTCTCTCTCTCTCTCTCTCACACACACACACACACACACACACACACACACACACACACACACAAGGGTATCAGGATACCAGGAAGACCCCCGCCCCTTTCATCAGGGTGTGGGAAATTCTTCTGAGCATCTGGGGGAGCAACACACTCCCTAAGAGGGAGGGGCCATGTCCAAGCCCGGAAGACAGGGCCTGGTAAGCAGCCCCTCACCCACCACTTACCCTCTCTGAGTGGCAGCCTCCTCCCTGCACGCAGAGATGCAGGGAAAGCCCTCAGCCCCAGGTCACGTGCCTATTTATAGGATTTGGGGAGTTTCCTCCCCCTCCCTCAGCCCCCCCTCCTTCCTTCGGCGGCTTCCCCCACCCCAGGGGACACTGAACCTCCAGAGCTGCTTCACCAGCAGAGAAGGAAGAAAAGGGTGTCTTCAGCTAGGCTTGTCGTCTTCAAACATTTCCTTGTATCTGCTCCCTCTTCCCCTACTTTCCTTTCGCCCCCTTTAATCCATCTAAGCTGCATGAGGCCTGACCTTGTCCGTCTCTCTTATGCTGTGTCTCAAGTGCAAAACAACAGAGACCCCACTGGACAGTGGATGGAGGAATCCCGAGCCCAGCGCCCAGTCTTCATCGGCTCGCTGATTCTCACATGGCTTGTATGATCACACCCACTCTAGCGGTGAGCAAACTGAGGCTCACGACGTGAAAACTTGCCCAGGACCCAGGACCCTAGCTGCATCTGACTTTCATTTGCCCAAGGTTACCTCCCTGGGGTCCTTCCTCCATTAGAAATACAGAAGTTCTGGGGCACCTGGGTGGGTCCGTTGGTAAAGCATCCAACTCTTTTTTCTTTAAGTTTATTTATTTATTTTTGAGAGAGAGACAAAGAAAGTGAGCAGGGGAGGGGCACAGAGAGAGGAGGAGAGAGAGAATCCCAGGCAGGCTCCGCACTGTCAGCATGGAGCCTGATGTGGAGCTCGAACTCACAAACTGTGAGATCATGACCTGAGCTGAAACCAAGAGTCAGAAGCTAACTGACTGAGCCCCCCCCAACACCCACGCATCCAACTCTTGGTTTCAGCTCAGATCAAGATCTCAGTCATGAGATCCAGCCCTGAGTCGGGCTCTGCACTGACAGCATGGAGCCTGCTTGGGATTCTCTCTCTGCCCCTCCCCGTTTCTGCGTTAACGCCCGCGCCCACGCTCTCTCTCTCTCTCTCTCAAAATAAACAAACTTTTAAAAAATGTATGAGAGTTGTATTTTATGATCACCTTGGTATAAAGATGAAAGAAACGTTTTCTTCACCCTAAAATTTCCTTATCTTTCTGATTTTAAACAAAATGGAAGCATTTCCTCTAAAAGTGTGGTGGCCCCGGTGCTGTGGCGACTGTGTCTGAGGAGGGAGAGTTAGCGGGGCAGGCTCCTCCCATTGGAAGCTGACCTGACCCCCAGGACCTTGAACCCCGGCTCCCTGCACCCCTCCCGTCTCTGCCCACACCGCCTGCCACTTGGGCAGGGCCAGGTGAAGTTTTGCCGATTTCTGGCATTTCTTGACAGCCATCCTATGGTCCTGAGCATCTTGTTTCTGAGTGGTTAGAACAACAACGATAGTAAATACTAATAAAGATGAGAGTCCCTCACAAGTCCCTTCATCCCTCGTGTCTGATCCTGCCAGCCATGCAGGGAAGGGCAAGGACAGCCACTGCTGCCCCCGTGTACAACCAGCACGAGAGGACACAGAGGCCGAGCCGCGGTCAGACGGGTGGGAGCAGAGCCCGGGGCTCCGTGCTTATCCTCCGTCTGCGGTTGGGGAGCCGGTGGGTGGCAAGCAAGGGCCTGGCCTGGAAAGGACCCCGGAGGCGGGGAGCCCCCGGTGAGGTGGGAAGGTTGGAGCTCAAAGGGCAGGCGGGGGCTCTTGGTGAGAGGAGGGGCAGGGGTGCGTGAAGGGGGGAGCAGGAGACACCCCCTGGCTGCCCAGGTGGGCGGGGACACTCCACTTCGGCTCGCCTTCCCGCAGGAGGGGAGGGAGGGGGAGGGCGGGGGGGGGCAGGAGATATCAGGAGACTTGGTGACTGATGGGAGAGGAGACAAAGGGGGTGGGGAGTTGACACGGATATTCTCGACATTTTAGTCTTTATTAATTTTTTATTTTTTAAAACCAGAATGTTTATTGTGTGAATAATCATTGAAATCCTTCAGATGAACTGGATGTTGCAACAGCTGCCCTCTTACGGAGCTTGAAGCAGCTCCAGGGTCCGAGCTGTCAACACAGAGCCCGACGCGGGGCTTGGACCCACGAACCGTGAGATCGTGATTTGAGCCGAAGTCGGACGCTCAACCGATTGAGCCACCCAGGTGCCCCTACATTTTAGTCTTTAAAGGCCCCAGAGGGGCACCTGGGGGCTCAGTTGGTTAAGCGTCCGACTTTCGCTTAGGTCATGATCTCGCGGTTCGTGGGTTCGAGCCCCGCGTCGGGCTCTGTGCTGACTGCCAGCTCAGAGCCTGGAGCCTGTTTCAGTCTGTGACTCCCTCTCTCTCTGACCCTCCCCTGCTCACGCTGTCTCTCTCTCTCTCTCACAAATAAATAAAACATTAAAAATAATTTTTTAAAAAAAGGCCCCAGAAACTGGAAAGATCGTAACACCTGTAGGTAATTAAACAATGACCATGCAGCAGCTTTCTTCCCCAGGAGCACTTGACCAGCTCACTGGTCCGGAGCCACGCCAAGCAGTCTGAAAAGCACGTGGGAAAACGTCCGACAGGTGCTACTGACTTTTCCAAGCCCCAGACCTACCCATCCGTGCCAATGAAGCAGACACTCTTTCTTTCTTTTTAAAGTTTATTTATTTGAAGAGAGCGAGCGAGCAGGGGAGGGGCAGAGAGAGGGAGGGAGAGAATCTCAAGCACGCTCTTCACTGCCAGACAGAGCCTGAAGGGGGGCTCAAACCTACAAACCCTGAGATCATGACCTGAGCTGAGATCAACTGATTGAGCCCCAGGGGCCCTGAAGTAGGCACACTTCCAAGGAGCTCCTGGAACTTTTAAGCCCCTCCTCCCGCCCCCCTCCAAGTTAGGGGCCCCAGAGGCGCTGCGCCAGGCCTGCTGGCTTCTGCCCTACCCTTTGTGCCTCGTTCCACAACCTCTTTACACTGTCACACACATTAATGGGGGTCCTTTAATAGAATAGCACGCAAACTGCGAAAACAGGAGTGAGTGCAAAAAGATGGCCCCTGTGTCCATGAATGCTACGTGGATGTTTTGGAAATGTTTGTTAAAAGTAAATTCACGTGAAAAATTGCTATTGAGTTTGGTATAGAGGAGTCGATTGTAAAGACTCGGAGAAACACGTAACATTCCAGAAGGCGCCTGAAGCATGGATCTGCTTCCAAGCCCACCCACCGGGCTGCTGGTGGTCGCAGGTCCTGGCCTCTCCGTAGGGCTGCTCAGGGCACGGCTGGCTCTGCCCAGAGTGAGAGAGCAAGGGAGGGAGGGCAAGCCCTCCAAACAGATGCCCGTCCTTTTATAACCTAGTCTCAGCGGTGATAGCTGCCTTCTGTCCACCAGCCGGAGATCACTTCCCGGCCCCACTCAGAGCCCACAGATCACACCAGGGTGTGAATACCGGTGTGAACACCGGAGGTGGGATGGCAGGGGCGGTGGGGGCCCTTCTTGGAGGCTGCCTGCCTCCACCTCCTCGCAGGGACCGGGACTGAGCTGGGGAGGAAGGGCTCTTCTTGGAACCAAACACCCTGGCGGCTGAACGCTGGCTCTGCCAGGCGCCGTTCCCAGGACTGTCCGCTGACTCCTCGATGCCAGCCTAGGAGGTGGGCGCTGCTCTTATCCCCACTTTCTGGGGCACAAGAGGGAAAGTCGTTCATTCTCAGATCCCACAGCCGGTAAGAGCTGGCGCTGGCTGGGATTCAAACCCGCATGGTTTGAGCCCAAGGAGGAAGCTGGGCTGGGCGTCTGGGTTGGGCACGGTGGGCCGAGGAGCCTGCGAGACGCGGGCGGCAAGCCCCCCACCGCAGCGGAGATTTGGGGCGAGGGGTCAGAAGCGGCCCTCTGGGCGCCCTTCGCCCGGCCTGGGAGGGGCTGAGGAGTCACGGGGCGGGAAGGGAGCTCACCGCACGAACGGTGGGGGCGGACAGCGGGCTCCGTGTGCAAGGGTGGCTAAGGGAGGCTGTGGACGTGGCTGCGGTGGCCTCGGCCGCATCCGAGCGGTGCGGAGAAGGCAGAGTGGGGGTGAGGGAGGCCCCCCAGGGAGGCTGCCGCGGGGACTGCGGACATCTCTGGGGAGCAGGCTGGCTGTGGAAAGGCAGAGGGGACAGGGCAGTTGTTGGGGGGACGTGGGGATAGAGGCTGAGGAGGGGGTTAAGGCTTCCGTTTGGGATGGCTGGGTGGGGGGTGGGGGTGGGGCCCGGGTCCTGGCCGTGGCCCCGCCCCCTGCCCTCCCGGCGGGGGGCGGCACCGCCTCAGACCCCGCCCAGGCGGACGCCCCGGATGTGGCCTCCCAGGTCACCAGCCCCGAGGCAGCGAGTCGGGAGCTCGGCAGGCTTGCCACACCCAGGGGCTGTGCCCCCTCCTCAGCCGGTCAGACCCGTTTCCCCGGCGCCCTGCTGGCTGTCCTCAGTCCTGAGCCCCCGCTGTCCGCCTTTCAGGGAGCGACGCACCCCCTCAGGCCGCGAGGTCTTCCTGCCAGGCACCTCCTCCTGCAGGGAGCCCACCACGCCTCCTAGCGCGCGTGGAGGGATTTGTGCAGGTAGAGCGGCAAGAATCCAGCTCCCCTCCCCCCTCGTCAGACACAGATATTTAATTTCTCCCCCAAACCGGCTTCCAGCACTCACCAGGCGCCCCAGACCGCGAGGCCTGGCCTCCGCCCCGGTGGTCCGCCGAGCACCTCCCGACCCGCGTCAGGGTCTCCCCAGCACACACTGGGCAGCCCCCTCGCGGCTCCTCCATCCATCCGCCCACCCAGCCACCCAGGGGCCCAGCCAGACCTCCGCCGAGCCCTGGGCAGGTGGAACCGTCTGCCGGGCACCGCGCACCCCCAGGCCATGCCCAAGCGGCTCCCCGGCCACCAAGCAGCCCTCCCCTGTTCCAAAAGGCCACATCTCTCCCATCTTTCAAGGCTCAGCTCAAAGCCCGCTGGCTGCGCTTGAAAAGCAACGTAACCTCTCTGGGCCTCAGTTTCCCCGATGGAACAGGAAGCGGAGCTGCGCTCCTCCGCGAGCGGGAGCTGGGAGGAGGGCAGAGGCGTGGCCTGGAGGGGCGACTGGCACAGGGACCCGCGCCCCACTCCGAGGCCCTCCTGGCCGATCCATCGGGCGGCCCGGGGCTAGCTAACCCCGCCAGGTGCTGACGGACCCCCACCGGGACCCGCCGAGGGCCCCTGAAACCAGGCCCGGGAGGCCCCGCGGGAGAACGTCTGTGCGGAGCTGAGGGGGGAGGGGGCGGGGAGAAATCGGAAGCCTCGGGGCTCCCTCCCCGCCACGGGGTCCGCAGCGCGCCGCGGGCGCACGCCTGTCGCCCCCACCCCCGCCCCGAGCCTCGGCTCCTGCGTCGGGGAAATGGGCCGACCCGCCGCGGCGGGCCTGGCGAGGGCGCTCTGCGGCCCCGCACTAACAGCTGCAGTCGCGGGAGAAAGCTCGGAAAACACAACAAAACGAAACGAAACAAATCCCCAAAGATTTCTGGGCCTGGACTCCGCCCCCAGAGCCACTAGCGCGGGGACAGGCGCAGCAGGTGTCGTTACCATCCCGGGTCTCCTCGGAGGAGAGGGAGGCTCGGGGTGGCTCAGCGGCCTCCGCGGCCCGGGAACCCAGGCCCCGGCGTCCTCGGTCAGCCCCACCCCGCCCCCACCAGGGGGTTTCCTCCGCAAGGATGCCCGCCATCGCGGCACCTGCTCCGGCCTGGCCTGGGGGACAATGCCACGTGCCCTGCACAGCCGAGGGACCGGGCAGCGGGTTTTGACGCCCCCTTGGCTTGCCCGGGAGGGTGTCGTGTGCGCAGGCGCAGTCCGTGGACCTCAGGCTCCGCGCCTACGGGGACCCGCGGGTATCCGTCTCCCGCAGCCCATTGAGCGTGCGCCCCCCCTCCTCCCACCCCAGGAGATTAAGTAGGAACTTTGAACCCTGCCCTGGCATCCTGATAGGGAGGATTAATCCCATTGCTTTTCAAACCTTGGCCTCCTGGCCTCGCAAACTCCTCCCCTTCACCTGCCCCCGGCCATGTGGGGGGAAGGACTGTTGACCCATTCTACAGGGAGCAAATGGGGTCAGGCAGTGCCGTGACCGGGGGCCTGACTTCCAGTGCTGGTTCCCGTGCATGTGGTTCCCCCTTATCTCCCCGTCCCCTCCCCACCCCCACCCCTGCGCTCTTGGAGGCGGAGAGGCCCACCTTATCCGGGAAGCCTTCTCTCTAAGTGACTCACCACCAGCCGGGAGTGGGTCCCTTGTTCAATGCCCTGGCCACACGGGGGGGGGGGGGGGGCTACTCCTGATGTTCCTTTCCGCAGGTCCCCATCCCTGCTGCCTGAGCTGGAGCACCGAGGGACACCGAGTCTTCAGCCGCAGATCTTGTGCAGCCGCACTGGGCTCAGTGACCTGTGAGAGCTTTCCAGGGCGGGACCCCCTGGGCCTGAGGGCTGCTCCCACTCCACTGGGTTCATCTCGACGGGTCCTCCTCCGGCGTCCACTCTTCTTCAGGTAGGAGCACCCTGGTTTCCCAAGGGAACCCCACCCAGCCACTCTGCAGGTTTGTGGTGAGTGGTCCATTATTCTCCCAGCTCTGAGCCTGGCAATTAGCATATCGTCTGCTGGTTTTGGGGAAGCACCCCGCCCAGCAGTGGGGGGAAGGGGTCCTGGTGACCCGGCACTGCCAGAGCCGTCTCTGTCATCTCTGTCGGGGATCTCATCTGAGGGCCTGGAAGAGGGTTGGGGACGAGGGGCAGAGCTCCGTCCTGGTGTCACAGTCCGGGGCTAGGTCCGAGGCTGGGTCCATTCTTGACTTAACCCCTTGGCTTTTTGGCTTCTGGCTGGTTAGGGTCCTCATGTCCTCACCTGACTCAGTTTGTCTGTTTACCCTAAACCTGAAGGGTGAGCACTGCCTCACATTTTCCAGATTCCTTCATTCATTCAGCGCCTACTCTCTGAGCTAGCCTTGGGACGTGTCCGGGGTGACGCAGACACAGCCCTGCCCCGCGGGAATGACATACCTACAGGAGATGATCTCTGCCACAGAACTAAGGGGAGGGGCATGTCTCCACTGGCCAGAGATTCCCTGAGAAGGAGCCACTGACAGACCCGCGTGGTGCCAGGGAATGGGTAGGGGGCAGGAAAGACAGTGCGCTAAGCACTTAGCCTGGACCCTGGGAGGACTCTGGCTCCCTTGAAAGAAAAATGAGGTGGGGGCCCGGAGCAGAGACTGAGTCCCACGAAGCATGGGGGGGCGGGGGACACACAGACCTTGGGATTTTAGCGCAGCAGCACTGAGCAGTCATGCATGGGTTTTAAGCTGGGGTGTGGTGCGGCCATTAGGATTTCAGCAGATCCCTCTGACCTCGGTACCTTCTGGGGCTCTGACGGCTTGGGAAGGAAAGAATTCCTTGCTTCAACATGCAATGCCTCAAGGATGCCTTCCCAGCCCGGTGTGGCTTTGGGGAGGTGGGGCGAGACGGGTGAGGGGAACCCGTGCAGCACCCATTTTGCAGATGTTTGTGGACTGCGGTAAGATCCTGGCTGTGACAGACAGAACGGGGCACAGAGCACCAGTTCCTCCTGTACCACTTCACGAGGGCTCCCGGGCTGCAGATGAGTAGGAATCGCCAGGAGACACGGCAGAGGCCGGGCAGGGGGGGGGGGCTGGAGGAGTTTCAGAGAGAGAGGGAACAGCGTGTGCAAAGGCACAGAGTCAGGAAGGAGCACCGTGTGCCTGGGTTCCCTCGATCAGAACTTGAATATGGGGAATTTGAAGCCCGTCTGCCCACCTGTCACTGTCATCTCTGAGCCTGCTGAGGTGCAGACAAGGGGCAGAGAGAGGCTCCCGCGGTTGGGTGTACGTGGAGGTTGCAGGAGGTGGGAGGGAGGGGAGGGTGGCCAGGGGAGGGGCAGGAAGACCACATCAAAGCTAAGGCTGTCAGCAGGGGTGGGGGGTAGCTTAGCTGGGGGACAGAGTGAGAGGTTAAAAATGAGACTAAACCTTGGGCTTATCTCTGTTTCCTCTGGAAACTTCATAAAAACAATGGCAGGGAATAAAAAGAGGCAAAGACAAGAGATGATCGTAGATGAGTGGTCCAGAGGCCCACCTCTTCCTAGATGGAAACTGACTGGACTCGGCAGCCCTGAGCCTCCCTGGGCGCCTGAGAAAAACACCCACGTACCCCCGGAAACTGACGGGGCTGAGCTAGGCCCTGTGGGAGGCCAGCTGGGGTCAGAAGACAGCCCCTGTGGTGGACAGACCCCAAGGCAACCTCAGTGATTTCCTGCCCTTGATGTTCACACACACACACACACACACACACACACACACACACACACCCTTCCCCCCGAGCGTAGGCAGGACCTGGGACTTGCCTTCAGCCAATAGAATACGGTGCAGGTGATGGGCTGTCATGCTGCTCTGTCTAAGATACGAGTGAGAGTCTCCTGTTGGCAAGAAGCCAGGGCCCTTGGTCACACGGCCACCAGGACATAAATCCTGCTCCAGCAGCCATACGAGGTTGGAAGCAGAGTTTTCCCCGGCTGACCTTCCAGATGAGCACGTGATGACACCTTGACTGCAGCCATGTGAGACGCCGCACAGGGGACCCGTGCAGTCGGACTGTGAAATAGTAAATGTGCGCTGTTTTCAGCTTCCTAATTTGTGGTGGCTCGTTATACAGCATAGAGAATGAATACGCTCCCGAATCCTCCAGCTGCTCAGCCGGGCAGGTTCATCCGCTTCCTGTTTCCACCCATTCTCCTGCAGTGAGATTCCAGAATCAGGACATCGCGTAGGGCAGAGGCAGGCATGAGTGTGGGGCTGGAGAAGGTGCTGGAGTGGCCCAGCTCTTCCCTGCCCTGCTCCTGGAACGCCAAGAACCGCTCACGCATCCCCTGGCGGAAGACTGGACGGAGACCCAATAGCATCACCCCTGGAAGTTTCCAGATCACTCACTGCCCCTGGCTGTAAAGGCCCTGTAACTTCCTCTGGCAGATGAAAATAGAGTGGAAGTGACAGGTGGCCTCACCTTTGCTCTTTTCCCTCTGCCTCAGAAGAACGCGTCCTGGATGGAGGGACCTCCTCGAGCCTAGGTCCCGGAACACAAATGGCACACGGAGCAGGGCTGGGGACGCCTGAAGACACCATATAACATGAGTGAAAATAAGCCTTTGTTGCTGTACGTCCCTGGGATCGGGGGCGGGGGGGGGGTTGTTACTACAGCATAACTTTGTGTAACAAAGCTGCCTGGATGCCTGATAACTCAACAGGGAATTCTTGCACACACAGAAATTCTAGTTGGCTTGTCCATGCCCCACTCTGGTGTTAGCGGCAGCCAAGGCTCACCAGGCAGGAGAGAAGCCCCTCCAGGGGAAAGGACAGAGACCAAAACAAAGAGAAAAAGAAGTGGGATGAAAACAGATGATTCTGGGATATATATATATATTTATATATATATATATATATAAAATGTTTATTTATTGGTTTTTGGTTGAGAGAGAGAGAGAGGCAGAGAGGGACAGAATCCCAAGCAGGCTTTGTGCTGTCAATGCAGAGCCCAATGCGGGACTCAAACCCACAAACTGAGATCATGACCTGAGCGGAAATCAAAAGTCGGATGCTTAACCTACTGAGTCACCCAGGGGCCCCCAGAATGATATTTGTTCTAATGGAGCAAAGAGCTTGTGAAATTTAAAAGTTGAGAGCCAAAATTAAGGGTGGGGGAGAAAAAGGGGAATCCCCCAAAGAGGAGTCTTGAATGACAAAAAGAAGATAGGAAAAGAAAAAAACCAACCAACGTAGAGGAGGAGCCTGGGAGTGCTACGGTGCAAGTCCAGCGGTCCTGGATGGAGAGGCAGAAAGGCCTTGTGTGACTTGAAATTCTGTACCTACCTAAGCCGTGACGAAATGTGAGGTTGGATGAAGACCTTTTCAGGTGTGCAAAGATTATAACCATCCATCTTCCAGGCACTGTTTCTCAGGAAGCTGCTGGAGGATGTTCCCTGGCAAAATGAGGGAGGAAACCAGGAAAGAGAAAGACATGGGATCCAGGAGACAGGGATCCACTGGAAGAAAGAGGCAAAGGGGAAACCCAGGTCAACCGTAGTGGTGCTGCAGGCCCAGACGGTGGGCAGCAGGGGTTGCTGTGGGAGGGGGGCTCCTGGGGAGGAAGTCTTGGGACAGTGGTGAGGACAGATTCTGGGATGAGTGGCTGACAGTACCTGGAGAGGGTTGAAGCGCTGGGAGAGCTTAGAGATGGATACAAAGAAAGCTATTAGTTATCTATCGCTGCATAAATTTATCTTACAAATTTATTTTATGATTTGTGTGGGTCAGGAGTAGGACTTATCTGGGTCGTCTGTTTAGGATCTCACAAGGCTACGCTTCAGGTGCCTGCTGGGACTGCAGTCATATCTGAGGCTGGACTGGGGAAGGAGCTGTGTCCAAGCTCACTGAAACTGAGCTGCCCCCAGCTCTTAAAGGCCGCGTGTCCTCCTTGCCATGCGAGCCTCTCAACAGAGGCCACCCGCAATGCGGCCGCAGAAGGGTGTGGGCATCTGATGGTGGGGATCTTTGGGAGCCATTTTTGAAGCAGCTTAAAAAAGCTAATAATCAACTTCATGAAAAACTAAAAGTTAACCCAGAAAGGAAACATACCACAGTGCATTACTTGGCTTAGTAACAAATGATGTTTACATAATCGTTACATGAAACAACTCAATATCGGTTTTGCCAAAAATTGTTACTCATCGGTGATGAGGGGGACGCAGAGAGGGCTCTGAGAAAGCTACACCCTTATCGTCTGTAAAAGGAAGTCAAGAGATAATGGTCCAAACTGGTAAATCAAGTGACAGCGGCATAAGCACATTATTTATAAACATGGTGATAAAATCCAGAAAAAGCCCAGAAGAGTTGAATGTGGTTGTTCAGGGGGAGGGTGGGGGGGTGAGGCTGTGGGGGAGGGGCTGCTGACCTTCATTAGGCCCGTTTATCTTTTCAAGCTCTGTGCATATCATCTGCATATATGTCACCCTATTGCATTACTTGGATAAAAATACACATTAATTAATGACTAGAGAAAGAGATGAGGGCGGAGGGGAAAAAGTCCTGAAGAGTGAACAGTGACGTCCCCGGGGTCCTGAGCCTCTCCTTACCCTGGGGGAAGAGGCCCCAGGGATGGGGGAGGGGGACACTCACTGAGGAGGGAACGTGGTAACCGGAGCTTCCGCAGGGAGAGCTGGTAACTGGGAACCGCCTGCCTGCGGAAGGCCGGGACTGGAGGGGCAGGAAGGACTGAGGAAGGCGGAGGGTTGGGGGGGATTTGGGATCCCAGCCGAGGGATCGGGGAAGGAACCACAGACCCCCAAGAGACGCCCCCCACCCCAAGGAGCCCCCGTGTCCATAGACATTGCTTGGGAAGATTCTGAAGGCTTCGGTGTGGTTTGGTTTTGTTTGAAACTCGGGAGATTTTGTAGAATTTGTTTTTATCTGAGTAATAAACGCTTCTGGTAAGAACGTGGGGGAGGCACGAGACGCCTTGGAAAAGCATCGCCCCACAGCAGCCGCTGCAGGGCCGTCTGGTTTCCCAAGCGTCCCGTCCTGTCCTTCAGCTCCTGTGGACACCCCCCCCCCCGCCCCCTCTGATTCTCCCACACAAGGGGCCTCTCCCAGCCCGGAGTCCGCACCCTGGCGCCTTCAGTCAGGCACCGTCTGGGCACTCTTTCCTTCACTGACACGCGGAGAGAGCCAGCTGACTCCTCTCCTGGGAGGGCCAGAGGCGCCGGGACAGCCCCACTGGCGTGGAGCTCCCAGGACCCAGTGGAGGGTGTTCAGATTGGGGGTAGGGTTTTGCTCTTATTAGCCCAGCTGCGGACGGGACACCTCCACACACGGTGCCAGGCTTCGCTTAGCCCCCCTTGTGGGGGAGAAACCTGCCCTGGGAGCCTGGGTCCAGCTAGGAACGTGTGTCACAGGCTAGAGCTCCGCGCCCAGCAGCAGTGTGGTCTGGATGCTCGAGGACGGTGGAGGGAGGTGGGGAAGAGGGAGGCAGGTGAGGGGTGGGGGTAAAAAGGATTTCTGGGGGTTCCTCAGTGCTTGGCAACCACTAAGGACCCAGGGCTGCGCCTGGGGCTGGGCACGGGATGAGACTGGAGGGTGACTCTGGCTTCACCACTGCCTCCTTGCCCCTTACTTTAAAGTGGCCCAGGGGCGCCTGGCTGGTTCAGTGTCCGACTTCGGCTCAGGTCATGATCTCTCGGTTCTGGAGTTCGAGCCCCACGTCTGGCTCTGTGCTGACAGCTCAGAGTCTGGAGCCTGCTTCAGATTCTGTGTCTCCCTCTCTCTCTCGGCCCCTCCCCTGCTCATGTTCTGTCCCTCTTTCAAAAAATATTTAAAAAAAAATTTTAAGTGGCCTTGGGCAACTTGTTTAACCCCTCTAGGCCTCAGTTTCCTTATCTGTAATATGGGGCTACCTGCAGCAGACCTATCACAAGAGAGGGGGCAGGGCCAGCTAAGGAGGACAGAGAGAGCAGGTGGGGGCCCTCCCAGAGGAGGGGTGACCACGCTGGGCTATGAAGGGAAGTCTGTAGGAACTGAACCGGAGAGGGTGTGTGTGGCAGAATTTTGGTCTGAGCTGCCTACCCCATGGCTCCAGGCCCTCTGTGGCAGGGCCTGACTTCCAAGCCTCAGTTTCCCCAAATAATGGGCATGGCACCCCCACTTTGCAGGGACATGGCTGTTAACTGCTAACTTGGCTCATTCCTGCCTTGCATGCCTGGGAGCTTCCTTGGCCCTGGGGCGGCCCAAGCCCGGTGCCCCTCTCGACCTCTCAGGGCTGGTGACCGCATCTCGGGGCTGGTGGCCGAGTCCTGTTTGGTATTCTGTTGGGGAGCCTGATGTGACACAGGTGTGATTTCAGAGACAAGGAGTGTCCCTTAGTGGGTGTCTGGGCTCCTTCTTGGTGCCCCTCACCTCTTCCTTCCTTTGTTTTTTTAAGTTTGTTAAAAAAGTGTTTTTTATTATTTATTTTGAGGCGGCGGGAGACACAGAGAACACAGAGGAAGAGAGAGCAGGCCCCTCACTGTCAGCGTAGAGCCCTGTGCGGGCTTGAACTTACAAACCGTGAGATCGTGTCTCTTTCTAGGCATGCACCACCATACCCACCCCCACTCTTGGGCAGAGCAAGGCCTGCTGAGTCCTGGTGCGGATCCCCGCCCATCCTGGACCAGTGTCACTGGTGCCCCTGGCTTCCCGGAGCCTGTCTGCCGGGGCTTCCGGAAGGACCGTATTCTATGTGCATTTTCAATCACAGACATGAACAGTGCTTCCCCTTACAAAATACTGTGGTCTAGGTGCGCCTGGGTGGCTCAGTCCATTAAGTGTCTCACTCTTGATTTCAGCTCAGGTCAGGATCTCACTGTCATGAGATCAAGCCCCACATCGGGCTCCAGGCTGGGCTTGAAGCCTGTTTAGGATTCTCTCCCTTTCTCTCTGCCCCACCCCCATTCATGGGTATGTGTGGTTGCTCTCTCTCAAATAATAAAATGAAATAAAATTTAAAAGTACTCTAATAAAATAAATTTTATTTTATTAAAATTAAAAATTAATAAAGTACTCAAATAATAAAATAAAATAAAATTTAAAAGTGGTCTAGAGGAACTTATTTCATCTTTGAAGATGCTGGTTGCTTTCTTTGTGATTGCCCCCAACTGGAAGCAACCCAATCAGCCAACCCAATGGATAAACAGATGTGCTGTATTTGCGAGAGGGAATCTGCCACGCTGTGAAAATGAAGGGGCTACGGATACGCAGGACGCCAGGCCTGAGCTTCCCAGACAGCACACGGAGCGCAGGAATCCGCCTTCAGCCAACGCAGACTGTATGACTCCACTTACGTGACGTTCCAGAACAGGCGAAGGTACTCTCTGGCGACAGAAAGTGACTCACGGTTGCCTGCAGCTGGAAGGCTGACAAGGTGGGGGGGGAGGGGCACTCGGAACATTTTGGAGGACGGAAATGTCCTATCTGATGGTTGAGGCATGCGGTGGTCAAAACGTATAGAACCAGATACTCGAAGCGGGTGCCAACGTTGCACTGCCCGATAATTTTGCATAAAAGGAAGAAAATTCTGGTTGTTCCAAAAATTGATTTCGTGACCTACTTAGTGAATCAGCGGCCCGCTATTCAGACTGTGCTCACCTCTGTGGAGAAGAGGGGCAGGAAGATGTAAGTATCTGCAAAGGGGACCCCACCATGCTGGCGAGGAGGAGACACTGCTTTGCGGAAGGAAGTCTGAGGGCGAAGGCGACAGGAGGTAATGAAAGAGGCGAGGCAGAGAGTTGCAGGAGCAGATACCCAGGTGGGAGGGTCGTGAAGCACTCGGAGAGAACAGGGCCGGGGGCCTTGTGGCCTGAGTGCCTCCGCGGCCCCATCTAGGCCCACCCCCCCCTTGTTCTGTGATGTATCCCCGTGCCTGGCGCCTCGTAGATTTCCACTGAATGAATGAATAAGAAGAATGAATGCTGAGGGCAAGGGAGGGTGGTGTCAGCTGAGGCTGGGGCTGGGCTCCAGGCTGGGAAGGGTGGTCTGCCCGCTTTCTCCCTGAAAAGCGCTCCTAGGCAAGCCTGAACTGCCCAGAAGAGCGCTGGGCCGTCTCCTGGTCCCGTCCTCGTGCTCAGAGATGCTTCACGCTGGTTGGCCGACGCCCTGATTCGTTCAATGAAGGGCCCGCCCATCCCAGAGCTGGGGTCACTCCCACGGCCACCGCTGCAGCTGTCTCCTCTCGACCCCATCTCTCCTTGAGTGGGGTGGACATCGTGCATGGCTGTGAGGTCTTCCACATGCAGAAAGCAGAGTGGAGCAAATAGAACTCGCCAGCCTGGCTCTGAGCCGCCACCGCCGGCCGCCTGCGTGGTGCCCAGCAGCCCCCAGGCGTATTAACCCTGCGCTCACAGTTTTCTGGTTGTGCAAGAGGCGCCAGCGGTCTGCCACCTGCCTGTGCACCAGCTGTGTCCCCAGCAGCTTTTCATGCCAGATTCTGAGTGAAGGGGGAAGATTGAGAGGATGCTTTTTGAAAACTGAGTGCCTACGTGGGCCAGAGGGAGAACTCCCTGAGTGAGCGCTGCACTAGGTGAGCCTGGAAGGGGAGAAGGCTTTGGGGTTGGGGAAAGGGAGACCCCATCCCCTTCCTGATGGAGGACCTGCCCGGATCTTGCTGCTTTCCCTGTTCCCGGAGCTCCACACGGCTGCAGCTTCTCTCCCGAAGGTCCCTCTCCAGGGCTAACAATAGCGACGATGGCTCCTGCACCCTGCACTGCCCCAAGGTGCGGCACCCTCGCTCGTTTAATCCTCTAGAGCAGCAAGCATCATCTCCACTTACCCCTGAGGACGGGAAGTGCTGAGCCATGGCCCCCCAGCCCGGAGCCAGCACATGGCGGGCCTGAATTCACAGCTGGACTTCCATCCCCGGTCCCTGCTCTAGCTATGTGGCCTCCTGGCCAACGAGTGCCCTGACTGCCCCCACGGGACCACAGCATTCTCTACCGAAAACTGTCCCTCCATCAGAAACTGTATGACCCAGAAATTCCACTTCCAGGTATACGTGCAAAAGAATGGAAAGCAGGGACACGAACAGGTATTTGCACACCCGTGTTCATAGCAGCATTTTACACAATAGCCACCAGGTGGAAACAACCTGGATGCCCATGGACACATAATTGGATAAACCACACGGGGTCTATGCATAAGGTGGAATCTATTCAGCCTTAACAAAGAAGGGAATTCTGACCGTGCGACGACACAGATGGGCCTTAAGGATATTATACTAATTGAAATAAGCCAGTCACAAAAGGACAAATTATGTGTGATCCCTGGAGTAGTCAAATTCCTAAAGGCAGAAAGTAGAGTGATGGGTACTGAGGGCTGGGGGCGGGGAGGGAGTGGGGAGTTAGTGTTTCAGAGGACAGAGAGTCAGGTGCCTGGTGGCTCGATCAGTTAAATGTCTGACTTCGGCTCAGGTCATGGGCTCTGCTCGTGAGTTTGAGCCCCGAATCAGGGCTTAAATAAATAAACAAACAAATAAATAAATGGGGCGCCTGGGTGGCTCAGTCGGTTAAGCAGCCAACTTCAGCTCAGGTCATGATCTCATGGCTCATGGGTTCCAGCCCCGCGTCAGGGTCTCTTCTGTCAGTGCAAAGCCTGCTTCAGATCCTCTGTCACCCCCTCTCTCTGCCCCTCCCCGGCTCATGCTTGCCCTCTCTCAGAAACAAATGACTATCTTTAAAAACTTAAATAAATAAATAAATAAACACTTTAAAAAAGAAGACAGAATGTCAGTTTTATAGGATAAAATAGGTCAGGGATGGATGGGCGGTGGTCACACAACAATGTGTATTTCTTTTTTTTTAATTTCCTTTTTTGTTTTAGAGAGAAAGGGCATGAATGGGGGGAGGGGCAGAGAGAGGGAGAGACAGAATCCCAACCATGAATCAACTCGACCCACCCACATCACCACGTTTTATTGAGAATAATGACAGTCGCTAGCAAATAGTTGGCACCTGGACTTCCCACAGCCGCGTGGAATCACACTCAGGTGTCCTGGGCGGGAAGGGGCGGGGCAAAATGAGGGACCCGCCCACGGACACGCAGCCACCTGGGCCTGGGTCCCGTTCTCACCCCCACCGGGGGAAAAAGCCGGATTTCTGCCTGAGGTGCGTTCTCAGAGCTGTTCCTTTGCAGTGTGCCCATTTGCCTGGCTGGGAGACTGAGCCTGACCTGCAGGTGACCTTAGGACGGAGGCTCTCCTCTGCTGGTAGTGACTTTCCACCTGCTTTGCTGTCCAGCGGAGAAAGCCCAGGAAAGCTGAGAAATCCCCCATCGGCACCAGCAGGGAGCTGTAGCCATGGTGACCATGGGAGACAAAGTGTGCTGGTAAAGTAGCCTTGGGAGGGACCCTGTAGAAGCCTCACTGTGAGCCCTGGCCCTCCCGTGGCCCTGGCCCTCTCGCTCTCTCTGGGCCTCAGTTTCCTTATCTGGACAATGGGGCAGGGTCCCAGGAGCTCCAACCGGCTTCCTGGTTTCTTGCTGGGGGTGGCTGTTCTTTTCTTTCCTTTGCCTCTTCTCTCAGCAAAAATAAATCTGGAAGGTCCTAGCAAGTGGGGGGTGGGGGTGGGCATGTGCTGACTTCTAAGGGGCCCAGGCCCCTCCCTCCCTCAGACACAGGAGCAGGGAAAGGCCTGGCTGGGGTGGGGGGGGTGGGGCAGGAAGGGTCACCCGGACCTGTGGACGCCCAGGGCAGCCTCTTCCAGCTTGGGGACATTCTGTGGGGACCAGGGAGTGACAGGGACGATGCCCCTTTCTTGGCCTGGCTCTGCTTCTGGAATCTGCCACCACCCAGAGGCCCCCCACAGAAACAGGCGATAACGTTGTGGTGTCAGGAGCCCAGCCCACTGCACTCCCCTCCTGGTAGGTAGGCAAGGCCCTGCCCGGCCACCCAGCTCCAGAGCCCGGTTCATCTGCAGTCACAGGCTGGGGGACATGGTCATCTCTCTACCACAAGCTTGGCCTCAGTTTCCCCATCTGTAAAAGAGGATGAATAGAGGTTTAGACGCCAGCCACCCCCAGCCCTAGGATCTCTAAGACCTCGTTCCAGCCACCGTCACTGGTCGGAGGTGCCCTGGGGCCCTCTGGGCTGTCCCTCAGGCACCTGATGAGTGTCTGCAGGTGGCAAGTTCTGCCCTTCATGCCCAGGCCCGTGGGGCCAGCCTCAGGCAGGGGCCGGGTCATCGTGAGGGTTGGGACCCCAGAGGCCACAGCCCCAGGACCAGGAAAAGCCGGCCAGAGACAGGGCCAGCCAGCTGCCCAGAGACTGAGCTCCTTACCTGACACACGGGGGTGATCCCAGCTCCTCCCAGGGCGCGGGGATTCTGACTGGTGGGGGATGGGGATGGAGAGGAGCGGCCTTCCTCACGGGGCAGGGAGAAGTGCAGGTCACCGGGTGGTCACCAGAGGTGACGTCTTCCCCACGAGGACCCGAGCTAGGTCCTGCCCAGGCAGCACAGCCAGCTGTAGCAGCACGAGATAAACTGTCAGACAGCGAGTGCCCTCATGGCCTGCAGTGCCCCCGGCTGCATCCTGGCTTGCCATCCCCCCGTTTCCTTCACATCCTAACTCCCCCCACCCCAGCCCTGCTTGCAGTGTGTGAGGAGCTGCCTGTGAGACGCTGGGGGCCCCCTTAGACCCCACACTCCTGCCCAGCCCAGGGGCAGGGGGTGCGGGGGGCTTTGGGGGCAGCCTTGCCTGGGATGGGTCAGCCCGTCAAGGAGCCTCACCCAGCACATGGGGCGCATGTAGGGAGGCTGGGCTTGCTGGGGGGACAGGAGGGCCCTGCGATGTCCCCCCACCCCCTTCTTACAGTTGAGAGATCCTCAGCCCAATCTCCTGGGAATGGGGGTTCTCTTCCTCATTGGGGGTAGCCCTGGGCACCCAACCCCTCCCTACCAGGCAGGCCAGCTGCCCTGCACATTCCCAGGCTGAAATGCCCAGATGCTCTGGTCCCAGCCGTGCAGAAGAAGACCTCACTTGGGAATCACTGTGGACGTTCAGGAAACACCAACGACGCGGCCCTGCCCACGCCACTCACACTGGGCCCTGGTGGTCAGGGCAGGCGCTGTGGTGAAGAGTGCCCTCCAGCCAAGCTAAAAGCAGCAGGAAGGATATTCAGCCAGGAGCATGGCCCCAGCAAGCGGGCCGCGACCTCTTGCCCGTGGCAGGGAGATGGCTCTCCCTGAGAAGGATTTTGCTGAGTTATCAGGGCTGAGGATGGTGGACGCAACAGGACGATGATGAGAGTCGGGGGCGGCGTGTCTCCAGCACCCCTCCTTCTTGCTCAGCCATACGGTCCCAGGATCTGTTCACAGGGGTCAAATACATGCTGGGTTTCCCTGACGCATCATCTGTGATTTATACCACTCTCTCGTCCGGAGAGAATTAGCAGCAACCTACAGAAAGATAGAAGCAATCAATTCATAACAACAGGAATAGATAATATTGAACAATCAAGAATGCACGGAGACAGGCATTCACCAGTTCCTGGGCATCAGAAGTAGCCGTGAGTTTCCTGGTAGGCAAGGCATAAAGGGAGAATGTCGGGCAATTAGGAGACTCGCACTTACTCCCGGAAGCCCTCCACTGAACCTGTACTCTAAACCTCAGGCAGCAGGTGTTTTCCACGGAAGGGCTGCTGGGGACAGATTAGAAACAGCTGAGACTGGGCAGGCTCGCCTGTGGGGCCCCGCCTGCTGTGTGGTCCCAGGGTGTCCACTTCCTCGGGCCCAGGCTGACCCAACTCTTCTAGGTCTCAGGAACTCAGGAGCCCACCAGCGGGTCATCAGCAGTGCTGCCCTGGAGGTCCGGGAGTGGGCTCTCCTCCCCACACTGCGGGCTGCCTGAGGCCAGAGGCTTTGCACAGGCTCTTCCAGTGCCTGCCATGCCCTTCCCACCCTCATCTGCCTGGCAAACTTCTAGTTGTGCTTTACCTTTCCGTTCACTTGTCCCCTCCTCCAGCCCCTGTGCTGACCGACGGCACCTTTCCCTGCCTCGTCGGCACCGTCTCTTTACTGGTCTGTTTCCCCCGACAACCTGGAGAGGACATTCTGGATGTCTGTGTCCTTCTGGGTCCCAACACTCAGGCTGGCTGGCACCAGGTGAGCTGGGCCCGGCCTGTTTGCAGAACAATCAAACAGAGAGTGTCATCTGAGTAGGAAAAAGCTGAAGTTCATCATCTCCATTGTGCGGAGGGGGAGACTGAGGCCCTGAGACGGTCAGTGGTGGGGCCGGAGGCCACCCACGGAGCCAGAGCAGGAGCCACAGCCAGAGCGGTCCCCCCAGGTGAGGGAGGGGTCAGAGGCTCTAGGGTCTTGCCCGCCTACGTTCGAGTCCCTGCTCTGCCACTTTCTCACCCTGTGACCCTGAGCGGGTCACCTCTCCTCTGGGCTCCAGGTTACTCCTGTGCATGAAGCGGGTCAGCCTTGGTGATGGCTGCAGGGGGTCAGTGGTTTCTCCCAGGAAGCACTTGGCAAGGCCCAGCTGCTCAGGGCAGCAGGGCTGGGAGAGCCTTGGACCCACCTTGACTTCCTCCCAGCCTCCCCGACCCCCGCCAGAGGCAGAGCCTGGGCCTCTCTCCCCTACCCCCCCCCCTCCGCAGGACACACTGGGGCAGGGCTCCGGGGAGGGTGCAGTGAACCCAAAACGGATGGGGCGGCACAGGCTGGTGCAGGGCCCATTCCGGGAACCCTGGGGACCGGGCTCCTTTCCCAGGAGCCCCAGGCACACACGTGGGGAAGCTGCAGGGGCCTCGGGTACCAGGCAGAGGACCCTGGAAGTGGCTGGGAGTCGTGGAACGTTGGGAGTGGAGAGGGACCCTTGTCCCCCAACTCGGGGCTGGGCTGGAGCGTCTGCTGGAAGGTGAGCGAGCGGTGCGGGGGCCTCTGGGGCCGGCGGGTTTTGTCCAGTTAAGGCAGCGCTGGCCCCGGCCCTCAGCCCAGGGCTGCACCGCGCAGCCGCTCGATGAATGAATAAATGAATGGATGAATGAACGAAGGAAGGAACAGGAGGAGGCCTGAGCTCAGGCCTGGAGCCTCCAAGGAGGTGGGCCAGCTGTCCCGGTGACAGTGCCTCAGGAGGTGGCTTTGGGGGGGGGGGCTTGGATTCCCCGCAGCCCCAGGAGGAGCCTGGGGGGGGCCTCTGTGTCCTGGGTCCACTGAGGGCTCATCGGCTTCGATCAAGGCTGCGGTTGTATTTAGGGATTCAGCTGTCCCCAGCAGAGCAGCTGCCAGGCGGTCTCTCAGAAGCCACAGCTGTCCCCCAGGGAGGGACAGGTGGGGGACGGGGCCGCCTGCCCACTCACTCGGGAGATCTCTCGGAGCTCCAGGCAACTCCGCCCAGGACCCCCCGAGCGAGCGGGGACTGAGGCCGGGGACCTGCCGCCAGCCCTGCCGCCTGTGAGCCGTGTGGTCTGGGCAAGCCCTTCCTCTTCCTGAGTAACGACACTGAGCCTGGGCTGGGATATGTGACGGCAACAGGCTCACCATCTTTTTTTTTTTTTTTTTAATTTTCTTTTTAAGCAATCTCTATCCCCAGTGTGGGGTTCAGACTTACGACCCCAAAACCAAGAGTTGCATGCTCAAACCAATACTACACTGTATGTTAACTAACTTCAGCATATTAAAAAAGAAACAGAAAAAGAAAAAATAACAAATCTGGTTTATAATAATAATAAAAAAAAGAGTTGCATGCTCTACTGACTGAGCCAGCCAGGTGCCCCCAGAATCTTTTTTTACATTATTGCCTGTGAATTTTTTCATATAATAGCTTTATTGAGATATAATTTACATACCATAAAATTCACCCATTTAAAATGGATGATCCAGGGGCACCTGGGTGACTCAGTTAGTTAAGCGTCTGACTTTGGCTCAGGTCATGATCTCACTGTTCGTGGGTTTGAGCCCCGCGTCGGGCTCTGTGCTGAGAGTTTGGAGCCTGGAGCTGCTTCCGATTCTGTGTCTCCCTCCCTCTCTGCCCCTCCCCCACTCACATTGTGTTTCTGTCTCTCAAAAATGAATAAACGTTAAAACAAATTGAATAGATGAATAAAATGTATGATCCAGTGTCTGTGCAGCTATCACCATTTGAGAACATTTTCGTCATCAGACGGAACCGTTGTACCCCTTAGAAATCACTTTCCGTTTTCCCCCCTCCCCCGCCCCCAGCAAGCGTCAGTCCTCCTGCCAGTATAGACTTGTTTATTCTGGACACTTCGTATAAATGCATCATTGTATGTGGCTTTTTGTGACTAATTGCCTTCCCTTAGCATAATGTTTTCTTTAGAAAAAAATTTGTTTTTAATTTTATTTAAATCCAAGTTAGTTAACGTATGGTGTAGTATTGGTCTCAGGAATGGAACCCAATGATTCGTCACCTACATACAACTTACCCCACACTCATCCCAGCAGGTGCCCTCAATGCCCATCCCCCGCCCCTCCAGCAGCCCTCAGTTTGTTCTCTGTATTTAAGAGTCTCTTATGGTTTGTCTCGCTCCCTCTTTTTATCTTATTTTTCCTTCCCTTCCCCTGTGTTCATGTGTTTTGTTTCTTAAATTCCACAAATGAGTGAAATCCTAGGACATTTGTCTTTCTCTGACGGACTTCCTTGGTGTAATGTTTTCAAGTTCAGCCACACTGTAGCCTGCGTCAGTGTTTCATCTCTTTTCATGGTCGAGTGGTGTGCCATCATATGGATAGACCACACTGTCTTCATCCATTCGTCAGCTGAGAGACATTCAGTTATTTCTACTTTTTAGCTGTTATGAAAAATGCTGTTATGACTATTTGTGTACAAATTATGTACACACATATACACAGTATAAACATATGTACAAATGTTATGTGAACATATGTTTTCTCTCTTTTTTAAATAGATTCTGAGTTTCTTTTTTTTCAAATTTTTTAATGTTTATTTATTTTTGAGACAGAGAGAGAGAGAGAGCGCACAAATGGAGGAGGGGCAGGGAGAGAGGGAAACAGAATCCAAAGCAGGTTCTAAGCACTGAGCTGCAAGATCATGACCTGCAAACTCACAAACTGCAAGATCATGACCTGAGCTGAAATTGGATGCTTAATCAACTGAGCCACCCAGGTGCCCCTGAGTTTCTTTTCTTTTCTTTTTTTTTTAAGTTTATTTATTGATTTTGAGAGAGAGAGAGACAGACAGAGAGCTCAAGCAGGGGAAGGGCAGAAAGAGGGAAAGAGAGAGAATCCTAAACGGGCTCTGCACTGTAAGCACAGAGCCCAAACCCACAAACCGTGAGATCATGACCTGAGCCAAAACTAAGTGTCAGTCCTTTAATAGACTGAGCCCCTCAGGCTCCCCTGAACACTTACTTTCATTCCTCTAGAGGGTGTACCTAGAAGGAAGGTTTCTGGGTCTTATGGTAACTCTGTTTCACTTTTTAAAAAAAAGATATATTGTATTTTTAGAGAGAGAGAGGGAGTATGCTCATTAAAGAGAACAGGGGAAAAGGGCAGAGAGAGAAAAAGGTGGGGGGAGAATTCTAAGCAGGCTCCACACTCAGCGCTGAGCCTGCCGTGGGGCTCAATCCCACAAGCCTGGGGTCATGACCTGAGCCAAAATCAAGAGTCATATTCTCAACTGACTGAGCTACCCAAGCGCCCCTATTAAAAAAAAAAAAAGATTGTGGCATATGCTCTTTTGTTTTAGATTTCATTTTTAAGTAATCTCTGCACCCAACATGGGGTGTGAACTCACAACCTGGAGATCAAGAGTCACACTCTCCACCACCTGAGCCAGCCAGTCACCCCTCCCACATCTGGTTTTCAACGGTGACATAACTAAGGGTCGTTTTCTTGCTTTTGCTTTGTGTCTGTCACGGCTGGGTCTCTGCCCCTTTCATCCCAGGATTCAGGCTGATGTAGCCTCACTGGTAGCCTTGCAGGGGAAGAGAAAGAGGAAGGGGTTAAGTCATGGGCTGGCTCTTAGAGCTCCACCCAGAGATGACACATGTCACTTCCATTCACGTTTCAGTGGCAAAAGGAGTCTCCCAGCCCTACCTGGCTCCAAGGAGATATGCAATCTTCCCATGTGCATGGAAGGAGTAAACACTCATAATGACTCATAGGAGTAAAATAATGTTCTTTCCTGTAGGACTTCTCAGTGCCTTTACTGTGCTACGGTTCATTATCCCATTCTGGAGGGAGTGGGATGCAGCCGGCAGAGCAGCCCACTGACTTACTCAACTGGAGAACTCTTTTCTCCTAGAACTTCTCACGGGATGAGTATTCCCTGGAACCTCCTTTGGGAACTGCTGCCTTGGCTGGTGGCCACGTCCCAGAGTTGGGAGGGCAACGTTTTGGAAATGTATACTTTAGGTTTTGTGAGCCACATAGACAAATTACTCAGCTCCAATGTTGTTTTTTTAAAAATTTTTAATGTTTATTAATAAACATTATTAATATGAATGGGGGAGGGGCAGAGAGAGGGAGACACAGAATCCGAAGCAGGTTCCAGGCTCTGAGCTGTCAGCACAGAGCCTGATGCGGGGCTTGAGCTCACCAACCGTGAGATCATGACCTGAGCCAAAATCAAGTCAGATGCTTGACAGACTGAGCCCCCAGGCGCCCCTCAAAGTAGTCTTGTTAATCTTTCCCAACCATTTAAAAATGTAAAACCATTCTCCGGGAGTTGGTCTAATCTGGCCCAAGGGCAGTTCCCTCACTCCTGTCCTGGAGGCTGAGGCCTCGCCTGGCACCTTCATCTGGCATTTAACCTCCTGCATATTTCTCGGCTTCATCTGCAATCGCGTCTCCACACAGAGCCTGCGAGCAGGGCTGAGGTGGACAATTTTCAGAAGCAAATCACAGTCTTTCACTCCCAGGGGGCCTTTGCACAGGCTGTTCCTCCTGCTGGGAATACCCTTCTGGGTCTTCTAGGTTTGGGGAACGCAGGGCTTCTTTTGACGAGGTAGAATAAGAAGCTTCCATTGCTGTTGGCTCCTTCACTCCAAGGATGCCTTGTTTGTTACAGTCTGATTTTTCAAGTTACAATTTTTACTTTAAAAATTTTTTAAGTGTATTTATTTATTTTGAGAGAGACAGAGCAACTGTGAGTGGGGAGGGGGCAGAGAAGAGAGAATCTCAGGGGCTCGAACTCACTCAGGAACCGTGAGATCATGACCTGAGCTGAAATCAAGAGTCAGATGCTTAACCGACTGAGCCACCCGGGCGCCCCTCTGATTTTTTATAAATGCGTCTGTTTTCCCAACTAGGCCGTGAGATGGAGGCCTCCAGAGTCTGGTCTCCAGGCCCAAGGGAGGGAGACCTGCATGGAGTTGGGGCTGCTGAAGAGTGAAGGGAACAGGGCTAAGTGACCTGGTCAAAGATGCTGAGCGGGGACGGGCGTGGAGCGCTCCGGTTCCGGGAGGTTAGTCTGCTTGCAGCTGCATGGGGGGGATGGGGGGGGCTGATACACAGGTTTGCAGGGCGATGCAGGGAACGTAGGCTCGGTGCAGTTCAACAGTAGGGAGCCTTGCGGGGCTTGTGAGCTGAGTAGTGACTTAATAATATTACTATTTGGGGTGAGGGCCCTTCCCAGCGTCCACGGCATTCCTGGGAGGTGTCCAGATGACAGTCCTGAGCAAGCCGTTGGAAGGCGCAGGTTCAAGTTCTGTTTCTGCCATTCAACTTCCTGCGAGGGCCTTTTCCTCCTGGGGCCTCAATTTCCACATCTGTCAAATGGCAGCAATAACCCTTGCGGTGGAGGCCTCCTGGGTCTGCTCTCAAGGGCCAAGTACAGCCTGGTCTCAAAGGAAATGTGAGTAGCAGAGAGGCGGCCTTCAAGGACCGGAGTCTCCTTAGTGGGCACTGATCTATGCTGGGCACCATGGGGGTGGCGAAGGCCAGGAGGGGGAGAGCACAGGCCTTGCCGAGGGCTGACCTGCTGCCGTGTCCCCACCCCCCGTACAACATGGGCGCCTCGGTGTGCGGCGATGGTATGAGGAGCGCAGAGGCCTGGAGTGGGGCCTGGGCGGGAGCGGCTTGGATCTCTGCGAGGTTGTTCTGAAAGGTCCACGTCACACGTGGCATCATCAGCACACACGTGGTCCCCTGTTATCCGGAAGCTGGACATTGAGCTCCCCGTGGCAGATAGCATTTGGGCCTAAATCTGAGCCAGAAGGCCCCCTCATCTTACAAATGGGGAAACCGAGGCCAGCAAGAGTCAGGGATGGCTCAGGGGCTCTCGGGCAGCCAGCGGCGGGCCAGTCCTGGCTCAGGCGGGGCCTGGGCTCTCCCCGAGGGTCCTACCCAGACGCTCCCCTGCAGCATCAGAGAGTCTCGGCCACCATGACTGTCCCTGGGAGACACAGACGCCAGGATGTGTGGGGAGTCGGTGCCGCTAATTAGTCACATCATTTCTGGCATCTCACACAGCCTCGGGGAACTGGAGAATGTCACTGTCAAAGTATTTTTGAATATTTGCCTTCTCAGCAAGTAGATGCTGTGAGAACACTCTGTCTTCCATTTGAGTGGATACTAACAAAAATAACAAGCACCGTGAGCTAGAAGGATCTGGAAACTTGGGAGGCAGGCCCAGAGGAAACCCCGGTGCTCCCAGCCACAGCAGCAACACTCTGGCCTCTGGGCCTCGGGGCCTCCCCTAAGCTGGCTCATTCATTCCTCAGACAGCTATGGAAGCCTGGTGTGCGCCACGTGCTTCTCTAGACTCCGGAAGAACAACTGTGAACAAAACAGACAGGAATCCCTGCCCTCAAGGGGCCACTGCACTGATGAGGAGCTGGACAGTACAAATCAAAAAGGTAGGCTAGCTGGTGGCACGTGCAAAGGAGAAATAAAGCCCCTCTAAGTGAGTGGTCAGGCGTGACTCACTGAGAAAGTAAGATCTGAGTCAGGGTCTGAAGCAGATGAGGAGTGAGCCCAGGGGATTTCTGGAGAAAAGGATTCTTTGCACAGAGAACAGCAGGTGCAAAGGCCCTGAGGTCTGGGGATGCTTGGTCTGTTTGAGGATCAGCAGGAAGGCCAGGGGTGCCAGAGCTGGGTGCTGGTGCAGAGAAGGTAAGATGACAAGTTGGTGGCTGACAGGTCACAGGGGTCTGCTGCAGACGGCCTTGTAAGCCACTGGAAAGCCTTTGTTTTCATTCTGAGTTAGGTGGGAGCCACTGGAAGGTTTAGAACGGGGGAATGACATGATCTGTTTTTCTGCTTTAACCGTCTCCCTCCAGTGCTCATGGGTCAATGGCAGAGGCAGACAGGCCCGGGTGAGAGGTTACGGGGCCACACCAGGGTGCGGGCAGTGGAGGAGAGAGAGGGGCTGGTTTCCACATGTGTCTGGAGGCAGAGTGGACGCTGGATGTGGAGTGTGAGAGAGAGAGAAGTCACGATTCCTCCGCGTTTTGGCATGAGCATATGGCAGCAGAGGTGACATGTCCCCGAGATGGGGCCCCGGGTGGGCTCAGTGTTGTGATGTGTGTGGTGCCCATTGGACAACGCTGGGCAGACCGGGCGAGTCCCGGCTGGAGACACGGCTCTGGGAGGCACAGGAGTCGAGGCGCTATTTAAAGCCAGAGGCCTGCCTGAGATGGCTGAGGGGTGAACGAGAGCAGGGGCCCAGGCCCAAGACAACGGGAGCATCTCTGTCCCCCACACAGGGCAGCACGTGGGGGGCGCTCAGCCCAGACGCCCATTTCCATGTCATCACAAAAGCCACAGGGGTGCTCAGGCCCCTCCATCACACACCACTGCCTCTTTCAGGACCTTGGGCCACATGCCCAAGGGCCGGGGCGCATCCTTTAGACAAGAGCTGGGGGTGGCAATGCCAGGGGACAGAGTGCGGGGTGTGAGGCTGTGTCTCCATTCAGCGTCGCCCCAAGCTACCCTGTGGGTGGGCTCCCGCATTGCATTTGAAGGCTGAGTTCCCAACTCTGATCCCTCAATTCTTTGTGTTTGTGTGTGTGTGTGTGTGTGTGTGTGTGTGTGTGTGTGTTCGAAATGCACATAACAAAGTTCATCATTTTAACCTTTTAAAAATTTTTTTAAAACGTTTTTTATTTATTTCTGAGAGAGAGGCAGCGTGAGCAGGGGAGGGTCAGAGAGAGAGGGAGACACAGAATCTGAAACAGGCTCCAGGCTCTGAGCTGTCAGCACAGAGCCCGACGCAGGGCTTGAACCCACAAACTGGGAGATCATGACCTGAGCTGAAGTCAGACGCTTAACCAACTGAGCCCCCAGGCACCCCCATTTTAGCTGTTTTCAAGTGTCCAGCGCAGTGGCATTAAGGACATTCACAGTGCTGGGCCACCATGTCTGTCATCTGGTTGTAGAACTTCGTTGTCACCAGACAGGAAAGCGCGTACCCATTGAAGAGTCCTTCAGATCCTGACAACCGCAACCTACCTTCTGTCTCTACGGATTTGCCTGTTCTGGACATTTCTTAGAAGTGGAATCAGACGCCCTGTGACCCCGTGAGGCTGGTTCCGTTCCAGCGGCGCCGCGGCGTGCCGTCAAAGTCATCCATGTGACAGCCTGTGTCGGCGCCTGGTTCATTTCTTGTCAGGACTCGGTCCCCCCGTTCCCGGCCAGTTCTGTGAGTTGGACAGTCCCCACCCTGCGTCATCAGGTGGCTGTGAGGACGGTTACGTGCGACGGGAAGAAGCAGGTCCCCGCGTCACAGAGCAGAGGGGCAGGGCTGGTGCCCGCAGCCTGGACAGGAGCGTAAGGGGGGCTGGCGGGTGCTTTGGGGGCTTTGTGCAGTCGGGGCGCTTCTCAGCTCCGCCCCCAGCCAGCCCTCCTCACGGGGCCGCCGGGCTTCCGGGCTTCGCTGCCCTTGTCTGTCCTTCGGCTGTCCTTTGTCCCTTTCTTCTGGCTCTGTTGGCTCCGGGCAGGACTGGAGGTAAATGGATGGGCTCTACCACCATCTTTCCTTTCCTTCTGAGAACGTCCGAGATTTCCGAAGCCGCCCTTTGGGATGGGCTTCATGCCCTCCTCAGAGGGGAAGTAGAGGCAGGGAGGCCGCACAGAGGCCTTGGGCTGTGCTTGGAAAATGCTGGGCATTTAGTGAAAGAGCCCTGATGTCCCTCACATGACCCCCCCCATTCAAAGTTTGCCTCCACCTGGGGCACCCATCTGGAAGCCACCTTTACTGAGGCCGCCATGTGCCAGGCCAGTGAGCTAGCTGTGGGGACAGCAAGGGAGGAGGGACTGTGACTCCGGGGGAGGCCCCTCGGGTCCCGCACCAGTGGCCACACTGCGCCCGCGTCTCCCCCAGCAGGCCCCTGCCGGCACCATAAGGGACACAGGTGCGCTCTAGGCCGGGCACCCGCCGGGGACCGGAGCAGGGCAGACCTGGGCGGACAGACAGCCGGCCCCAGTGCCAGGGTGGAGGCTAGTGAGGGAGCGATAAGGGGAGAGAGTGCTGTAACCGTCATGGAGATAAGGCTGGGGGGGCACGGTGGGGAGGGGGGAGGGTGGGGGGTGGGCATGCTGTCTGATGGGGCTGAATACGGTGGAGGCAGCCTGTTAAGATCCAGGGAAAGCTGTTCCAGGCTGAGGAACGGCACACAGTCTGTGCAAAGTCCTGGGGGCAGGAGGGGAGGGAGAGGTGGGGGGTGGAGGTTGAGGAGGGAAGGGGGCCGCGTCCTGGGGGGAGGGCAGCAGGAAGCCCATGATCTCCGGTGATGGGGGCCTGGAGCCCTGGGAGGGAGGGAACTGCCCAGGTACGCAGGGTGCCTGGCCCGGGGGAAGGCTCCACGCGGCTCCCGAGCCTGGCCCCAGTGGCAGCGACCTGTCCCCAGGACTGTATATTAACAGACCTCTCAGCAACCCCCCCCACCCCCCCAGCTACGGCCATCGGTCTCTGCTGTGTCTCAAGGGGAACCTACCATCGGCCTTCTCTCATCCAATGTCCTATGGGGGAGGGGCGCCGTCACTCCCGCTGTCACTCCTGTGGACCCTGTGGGTAAGGGGTGGGTCCTCAGAATGGACACCACAGGCTGGAAGGCAACGGTTTCTCTCTGAGGGTCTAGATGCCTGGGTGCGGCCAGAAGGCAGCCGGCCTCTGCCAGCCACGGGGCTACCTGGGAAGCCAGAGCCGGGCTTGGCGTGTATCCCCAGCCAGATGTTTATGCTAGGACTAGGTTCTGTTTAGGTGTCCCAGGCTGACCCCACGACAGTGGTGACTTAATGATCCCCTGCTGCCCCCGGGACTCCACGCTGAGCCAGGATCCCGGACACCCTGGGCCACAGATGCGGCCTCATGGAGCTTATTTTGGGGAGGGAAAGACGGGGAGTGTCCCCCATTGGTCACTGTGATCGTGATTCATGCCAGATGGGCTGGAGCAGGGGCCCCAGGTGGTCACAGAGGTCAGAAGAGCGCCCAGAGAAGGTGGCCTGTGCGCTGAGTCAGGAAGGATGGTAGCCTGGTAAGAGCAGCGTCTCCCGGGCAACCCCGTAGGGCAGGGCTCTCCACAATGGGGCTTCTAGTCCTGGGGCCAGGGGACCATGGCTGCCAGTGTGGAGACTTGCCTTGGCCACTTTTTTTTTTTTTAAACATCTTACTCTGTTTATTTCATTTGGTAGCCTGTCGTTTTAATTGCAATTTTCTATTTTTACTTATTTTTTATTTTTTTAAATATTTTTATTTATTTCTAGGAGAGAGAGAGAGAGACAGTGTGAGCAGGGGAGGGTCAGAGAGAGAGGGAGATACAGACTCTGAAATAGACTCCAGGCTCTGAGCTGGCAGTCAGCACAGAGCCCGACGCGGGGCTCGAACCCACGAACCGTGAGATCATGACCTAAGTGAAAGTCAGACGCTTAACCGACTAAGCCACTCAGGCGCCCGTCTATTTTTATTTTTAAATTTTCTTTAACGCTTATTTGTTTGTGTGTGAGAGATTGAGAGAGAAAGAGAGAGAGAGGGAGAGAGCATGAGTGGGGAAGGAACAGAAAGAGAGAGAGAGGGAGAGAGAGAGAGAGAGATACAGAACTTGAAGCAGCTCCAGGCTCCACGCTATCAGCACAGCGCCCGATGTGGGGCTTGAACTTAGGAACGGCGAGATCATGACCTGAGCCGAAGTCAGATGCTCAACCAACTGAGCCCCCCCTCCAGGCGCCCCATTGCCTTGGCCACCTTTGAGGCCTGGGTCTGTCTCTCCGGGTCTTTCTGTGTGTGTGTGGCCCCTTGAGGGAGCCGCCCTGGGAGGCCTCACCCTTACCCCCGGCCTGCAGCTCTCCCCCAAGCCCTCTGGGGCGCTTCTCAGGCAAAGAGTAAAGCGTTCCAGAGGATATTTCAACAAAGAGTGGGGTGACCTGGGCCAGAAAGGGCCTGGGTCTGCTTCCCCTCCCCAGCCCTGCTCTGCTGACAGAACCCAGCTCCGGCCTCTTCTCTGTAACTGCGCAGTGGGGACCTGGCCACACAGGGCTCTGTGGTGGCCTTCCTGTGGCCGCCTCGTGAAGCCAGCAGCACCCAAGGAGGCTGTTGTGGAGCCAGATGGGGAAATGTCCAGGCCCTGCAGGGCGGCTCTCCCGGCCTCCCCCTACAAACGAGGGGTGCAAACAAAACATAATTTATAGAAATGCCAGGCTACATGTGATGTGCTGTGTTTCCTTCCTCCTGATTCCTCTTTGTTATTTAACCATCTCTACTTCACTGGGATAGGATTCATATACCATACAATTTACCCACTTAAATGATACAGTTCAATCGTTTTTAGCGTATTCACAGAGCTGCACAACCATTACCACAGTCAGTTCTAGAACATTCTATCACCTCAAAAAGAAACCCTGTACCCATTAACATTCCTATTGCCCTATTCCTCCAGCCTCTGATAACCAATAACCTTCTTTCCTTCTCTATGCATTTGCTTTTCCTGGACATTTCATATAAATGTGACCATAAACAATGTGGTCTTTTGTTAAATTTTTTAAAATGTTTTTATTTTTGAGAGAGAGAGAGAGAGAGAGAGAAAGAGCAAGCATGAGTGGGGGAGGGGCAGAGAGAGAAGGAGACACAGAGCTTACTTCAGATTCTGACAGCTCAGAGCCCTATACAGGGTTTGAACTCATGGACTGTGAGATCATGACCCGAGCTGAAGTCAGATACTCAACCAACTGAGCCACCTTGGTGCCCCTGTTTTTGGTTGTTTTGGTTAGATATCTAAGTGTGGAATTGCTGGGTCATATAGTAACTCTATATTTAACTTTTACCCCCATTGTTTTCTATATTTAACTTTTTGAGGAACTGCCAGACTGTTTTCCAAAGTGGCTGCACCATTTCACATTCCCAGCAGCAGTGTGTGAGGGCTCCAATTTCTCAACATCCTCACTAACACTTATTATCTCCTTTTTTCCACTACAGGCATCCTGGTGGGGATGAAGTGGATCTCACAGGAGTTTTGATTTTCATTTCCCTGGTGGCCAGTGTCAAGCATCTTTTCATGTGCTTAGTGGCCATTTGTATGTCTTATTTGGAGATATGTCTATTCAGATACTTCGCTCATTTTATTTATTTAAAATTTTTTTTATGTTTTATTTTTGAGAGCAAGAGAGACAGAGCATGAGCAGGGAAGGGGCAGAGAGAGAGGGAGACACAGAATCTGAAACAGGCTCCAGGCTCTGAGCTGTCAGCACAGAGCCCGATGTGGGGCTCGAACCCACAAACTGCGAGATCATGACCTGAGCCGAAGTCGGACGCATAACCGACCGAGCCACCCAGGTGCCCCACTTCACTCATTTTAAAATGAGGTTATTCGTCTTCTTATTATTGAGCTGTGAGAGTTCTTTATATATTCGAGATAATGCCTCTTACAAGGTGTGATTGTCAAATATTATCTCCATTGTGTGGCTTGTCTTTCCACTTTCTTGATGGTATTGTTGGCAACACAAAAAGTTTGAACTTTGATGAAATTTATATTTCATTTATATACTTCTTTCTTTCGTTCCTTATGCTTCCAGAATGTATTTGCCTAACTCAAGGACACCAAGACTCACTCCTGTGTTTTCTCCTAGGAGTTTTATTGGGGTGAGGTCTATGATCCACCTTGACTTATTTGCTGAGTTGTTAACATATTAAGTAAAAGATCTGGCAGCGGGTCTAACATTTCTGTGATTCGGGAGATGAGTGTACATTCTATCCTGAGCCCTTTGCAGCCACTGTAATGTGATGAGACAGTGTCACGGATCCTATGAGTGACACAGTCACAGCCATTGCTAATACCGCCTACATTCGTAATTGAAGAAAATGCTGGATTTCACGTAAAGTTCATAAAGCTGTAATTATCCTCCCAGGTTGGTCCAGCGCCCCCCCCCCCCCCCCCCCCCCCCCCCCCCCCCCCCGAATGCTATCCACAGATTGCCGGTTAAGAACTCCTGGGGTGGCTAAAATTCCTGCCTCAGGTCCCAGTTTCTGAATAGTCTTGAGGGGTTAAACCCTCCCAGGACCGGCTTCCGGGCTGTTTTCCTGCCACCCCAGCCCCAGTTCCCTTTGCCCTCTGCCTGGGTCCACACTTGGGGAGGCTGTCTCTCGCCAAGCAGAAGTTTCTAACAAGGCGAGGCTGCAGAGCCGTGTGGCTGGGAAGTGCCCGCTCCTCCACTGGCTGGATGACTTCCTCCCCGGGCACCTCGGTTTGCTTCCCTGCAAGGCATGGGTGCGCCGGTCAAAAATGTGTTCACCCAATGGGCTTGGTGAGCTGATTAAGTCAGCTCAGGATTTCAAGGCTGAGCGCAGAACCGGGCACACAGGTACATCCTCCAAATACCAGCTAGTACTATGCCTTTCACAGGAGATGGGAGGGCGCTGTTTCCTCCGCCTACATATTCTTTCCCTTGTTTTGCACCAGGTTAATACCCAATTATTTGTTCCAGGAATCTTTGAGTTCTAACAGAAACTCAAAATACTCAACTTTTTTTTGAAAACAATTTTTTTAATGTTTATTTTTTTGAGAGAGGCAGACAGAGCAAGCAGGGGAGGGAGAGAGAGAGAGAGAGAGAGAGAGGATCTATGCTCTGAGCACTCAGCACAGAGCCCTAGGAGGGGATCGAACTCACAGACTGGGAGATCATGACCTAAGCCTGAACTGAACTGAAGTCAGACACTTAGCTGACCCAAGGGCCCCCAAATGCTCAACTTTAACGGCCAGTATTTCAGGCCTGGTTGATAGGGTGTGGGGAGGAGGAGAGTTCAAAACATCCCATCAGGACTCAGCCCTCCTCTTTCCACAGGCTGGTTGGGTAGGGGTTGCTCCCTTGAGCAGGGCCTGGACAAGCCCCGGCCACATACCACAGGGCGCCTGAGCACAAGCCCTGGGAACCTGGCCCACCTGCCCGGGTCCAGGTCCTCTCCAGGAGGCTCCAGGCTTTTCTGGGCCTTAGAGAAGGCTCTTTCCTAAGAGGGTTTGAAAAGTTCTGGAAAGGGCCATGATTGGCCTGGCTGGGTCATGTGCCAATGCCTGAGGCAATCACTGCAGCCAGGGGGCTGGGGAGCTCTGATTAGCCAGGTCACCTGCTCTTCAGGCCCCCAAGCCAAACTCCCCAAGGAGGATGTTGGGGAGGAGCTTATGCCAGGGAGATGCTGGGCCGATAAAATTCAAAGACCTCCCCCTCTTGCAGGGCTTATAGCAAGTCTTGGTCAGATCTCACTTGTTTCAGGAATCTTCGCCTCACTGGGATTGGCTCCTGCTCTGTGCACCCACAGCAGTCTGTGTCTTCTATCATTCACTTCTCACTCAACAGAGTTTTAATGAGCACCTGCTCTGCACCATGCACCGAATCAAGGGAGGGATGGAGGCCGCAAAGGGGACTGCAGGGAGTGGCCTGTGAGGTAGGAGGACCTCAGGCATCCTGAGGGCTAGAAAGGTCAGGGAGTTTCCAGAAGGCGGAATAGTGGACTCAGGTACTGTGGAGGAGCTCTGGAAACCAATAAATGACCGCTGGCTTTGGCAGCCTGGAGGTTGTGAGTGAGCTTAGCAAGAATTGAGTGGGGACACAGCCCTCCTAGGGTGGGGTAAGGAGAATCAAGGAAGGAAGAAAGGAAGGAAGGGGGTGGGGAAGGCAGGTATAGACACATCTTTGGAGGTTTCTGTGGGGTTAGTAGAGAAATGGGGAGAAGGTTCAGGGGAATTGGGAGCAAGGGAGAATTATTCCCTTTCTTTGGAAAATGCTGACCCAGGGGGAGAGAGAGAGCTTGAGCGCACAGGAGACCAGCAACGGGAGGGCAGTGGGAGGTGGGTGCCCGAGAGCAAGATCGCAGTGGGAGAGCCTGAAGCGGAGGCGGAGGCTGGGGGGGTGTGAGTGCTAGGTGGGGACATGGGCCGGTCTGGGGACCGGAAGAGGAGAGACATCCCATCTGATGGCTTCAGCTTTCTCACTGAGGAATGAGGTGAGGTGGCTGGCTCACAGTGAAGGCAGAAGAGCTGTGGGAGGTGTAAGGAGAGGAGAGAAGGTGGGATATGTTGGTCTCAGAGAGTGGGAGAGAGTGTCACTGAAAAACACGGTCGGCTGCTGACTGTGTGGAGGGCCAGTTTGAAGTCTGAGGTCACAAATTCCCCAATCACAGGAGTTGGGTGGATCTCTTACCGGTCCTCCACGGCCCCCAAACAATAGGTAGGGGCAGGAAGGGGCTTTTCATAAAGTTGGAAGGGTTCCCCATGGTGAAGGAAGATCAGGGCTGGGGAGATGGACTGTATAAAAATTCACTAGGCCAGGAAGTAGTTACTATTCTCTGTTTTTTTCGGATGAGGAGGCTGGGAGGGTCGTCAGTATGGTATCCGTGTGGCTTTGGGTTCAAACTAGAGAGGGGCCTGGCACATGTTGAAGTAACTTAGGTGTTAATATTTGTTGAAAAAAGTGAATGGTTGGATAGTCCAGTGATGTAGCCACAGCCAGGAAGTAGCCTGACCTTGGGGTTTGGTGGGTGGCACTCATGACCCCGTGTCGTGTCACCCCTGCTGCCCTCATAAAGGACTCAATCGCCTTTGCGCTGTTGTAGGCTAGTCATTCCAGGAGCTGGTGGTAGAACTTCATAGACACCAAGTGAGCAGGGCAGAGTGCTCTTAACCTCATTCCTTACACAGTGCTCACCTCCAGATGAGTCATAGAGGCCCTCAGCCAGGTGGCCCAGCCCGGGAATGCCACCTCTGCTTCCTAACCCTGGGCTTTGCTGTCTGAACCCTACTCAGGCCAGCGGGTGGGGGGTATCCCAAGGGCATACATCTGCACTGCCTGGGGGCTCTCCAATGAGAGGGGTATCCTTTTAAGGGGAGTCCTGGAGATGAGACCCTGAACTTGGTGTGGGCGGGGCTCCTCCTCCAGGGCTCCCAGCCATTTAAGCAGAAGTGAACGTGGTCACATCACTGAAGTTAATAACGATGGTTCATGCTGCACAAAAGGTGGAAGCGAACACTCTGCTTATTTATTCAGGTTTTAAAAACATAAAACTCCAGATTTCTCCCTGCAGCTATTTATATCTTGAGCTGGTGTAAACTGTCCCCCTATAAAGCTCAGGTTTGAAGTAACTTAGAAGAAAAATAGCTATTCGTTGCACTAAGAAAAATCATTTATAGACCTTCTCTTGTCTCCTTATTATGCAGGATCAGCGCGCTGTGGTGGGGGAGCTGGGGGAGGTGGGACTGACACCGACCCCCAGGGGCGTCCCACGCTCCCCCCAAACCCAGCGGTAAAGCAGTCCCCGGGCTGGGTGGTGATCACACTCCGGGCTGGGTCGTGCTCTCCCCCTCGCCGGGAGCTCGGCGTGGACCAGAGCAGGCAGGGCAGGCGGCAGATCCGGAAAAGTGGCTCTTGCCTGGGAGGAAGTTGACCCTCCTCCACTACCAAGGGCTTGGGATGAAAATAGCTTCTTCCTCTTTACCCTTCCTGGCCCCAGCCCGTTTCTGTGAGTCCTCCTCCCCATTTCGGCAAGTGCCCCATCCCGCAGGGACGATTCGGCCCCTTCACTGAGGACCTACCCGCCATCAGCGATGGCAGGAGACCCGGGACCCGGACTCTGCGTCCGGGCAGGGTCCGCTCGGGCCCCTCGGTCCGGGCCCCTCGTACACTGCGCGCCCGCAACCCGGGCAACTGCGGCGACTTCCAGCCTCCCCCCACCCAATTAGCAGAAGCCTCCACAACCCTCTGAGCCCCCACAGTGCTTCCTTTCCTTTCAGGGGAGGCTGTCACCTGGGAACCCTGTCCCCTGCAGCGGGGACCCCAGGCGCCGAACCACCCCCAAGTCCCTTGGGAAAGGTGTGGGCGCAATTAGTTTCTTCCAATTAGTTTCCCTCTTTGTATTGAACCCATTCAAATTGTGACTGTAATCCTCCGCGCGAGGGGGAAAATAGTCCCGACCTTGCCTTCAATTTCTGTTCTCGCGTCGCGCATATTTTACTTTTTGAAGCCAGCTGGACTCTCAGAGGGACCCTTCGCTGAATGTGGGGGCAGAGGCTGCGGGGGGTGCGCGCAGGTGAGGGGGTGGGGGCCGCAGCGGAGGGAGGGGGCGGGGAGGGCAGCTAACTCCTCGCTATTGCCTAGAGAGATGGATCATGGGGCGTAGAGAGATTGCAAACCTCAAACCACGTACAGCGGGCGATACGCGTCAACCGAACCTGACCAACGGAAGCCGGGAGCCTCCCCCTCCCCGAGCTCCCGCCCCCGTCCCTTGGACAGACGGGCGCGCCGAGCCAACCGCGCTGCCGCTCGCCGTCCGAATCCCACAGAAGCCAATGGGAGCGCGCGGGGGGGGAGGAGCCGGCTCACGTCGGGTCGGGCTGCGCGCGGCTTTCCCCCCAACGCCCCCCCCCCCCCCCCCCCCCCCCCCCCCCCCCCCCCCCCCCCCCCGCTCGCGGCTCCCGGAGTAGTTAGTGCCAGTGAAGTGCGGGCGGCGATGAGAGCGAAAGTTGCGCTCGCCTCGGCGCTGGGGGCTTGAAGCCGCACCGCGCTCCGCCCGGCCGGCCTCCCCCGGCTCCGACTCGCGCCCGCGGGTTCCCGCCGCGCCCGCCCGGCCCCGCGCCCTTCCGCGCTCCTCCCCCACCTCCCCCCCCCCGGCCCGGCGCCCCCTCCTCAGGAGCCGCGGGGCCCCGCCACTTTCGCCGGGCCCCGGCCCCCGCCGATGCCGGCCATGGTGGAGAAGGGCCCCGAGGTCTCAGGGAAGCGGAGAGGGAGGAACAACGCGGCCAGCGCGGCCGCCTCGGCCGCCGCCGCCTCGGCCGCCTCCGCCGCCGCCGCCTCGGCCACCGCCTCCGCCTCGGCCGCCGCCGCCGCCGCCGCCTCCGCCTCGGCCGCCGCCTCGGCCGCCGCCGCCCCCAATAATGGGCAGAATAAAAGTTTGGCGGCGGCGGCGCCCAATGGTAACAGCAGCAGCAACTCCTGGGAGGAAGGCAGCTCGGGCTCGTCCAGCGACGAGGAACACGGTAGGTGGCAGCCGCCCCGCGCCGCCCCCGCGCCCGCCCGCCCGCGCTGACCGCCGTGCTCTGCTTCCCCGCAGGTGGCGGCGGCATGCGGGTCGGACCCCAGTACCAGGCGGTGGTGCCCGACTTCGACCCCGGTGAGTAGCGCCCCCGGGCCCCGCGACCCGAGGGGGCGGGGGCCCCCGGACAACTTTCTTTTTGTGTGTGTTCGCCCTGCTGTCCGCGGGGAGAACAGCAGGGCGAGAACGGGGAGGAGAGCACACGCCCGCGCGTGGTCCGCGAGCGCGCCCCGGGGAGGCTCGGGTCGCCCCCCGGCCGGGTCGCTGCCCCCTGGCCCGCGGCGCCCCCCGCGCGCCCGGGGTCCGGGCCGCCTGCCCCTCGGCCGGGGGTAGGGGCGGCGGCGCCGGAGAGTTAGCGTGCTGCGAGCGCCCCGGGCTCGGGACGGTCCTCCGGCCGGTCTGCGCCCTCCCGGACGTCGCGGCACTTGCCTTTGCCTCCTCCCGCCGGCCCCCGGGCTTCTGCGTGCCCCTGCCTCCCCTTCCAGCCCGAGGGGCAGTAGAGAAACGGCCCCCCCAAATCAGTTAAGAAGTGTGAGCTTCCCAGAGGGCGCCTGCCTGGGGAAGAGGCTCGCTCGTGGCGGTTCGGTTTTAGGACCTATTTGTAAATGTCCGTGTGTTTCCTTTTTTGTTTTGTGGTGTTTTTCTGGGAGGAAGGGGCTGTGAAAGAATAGGACCCTGGGAAGCGTTAGCCCAACGAGCGGTTTCCACCCGAGAGGTCCCTCCACCCTAGAATGGAACATTTACTTTCCTTGCTGCTGTTGTGCGTGGAAGCGAATTTAAAGTGGTACCAGAAAAAAATCTAATCAGACAAAGGAATTCGTCAGATTTTAGTGCGAAGAGTCTAGCCCGGCTCTCCACGAGACTGTTCTTTAAAGATTGTTGGCATAGAAGATGTTTGAAAGGACTTGGGTTTTAGGAAATAAAATTCGACAGAGAATCTTGCAGAAGTGGAGTTAACAGGCTTTCTGGTTGGAGGGCTTTAGAGCTGGAGGGGATCTATGTAGGTTACACCGCTCGTTTATTTGAGAAAATAAATGCATAACCGCCTTTCCTTGGAAACAAGACTGCAGAAATTGTGAGAATCTAGTCCTTGGGAAAGGAGATTGCTCTGGAGCTGTTGATCAAGGTACTAAACTCTGGGTGTTCTTTGAAGTGAAAATACACAGGGTCCCCGAGTGAGCTTTTGGGCACTCTGGGAATAAATGACCTTGCCCATATTTGCTTTCTCAGTTTTAGTCAGTTGATTTAAATCTCTTACGTTTCTGTAGTCTAACACCCAGGTTTGTATCCCTTTTTAATTCCTGTTGGTCTTTTTGATCGGTTCCCCTTCCCCCACATCTTCCTTTTTTGGTAGTGACTTCTCATTTACAGGAGTGACAGAACGGGGAGACCAGGCTTTCTCTCTCATGTGCACGCCTTCTCCGTTCCTAGGTTGGCCACCAGGGGAGGCATCCTGTTTGTTGGTTACAGTTGACCCCATCTTCATTTTGTAGGTCAAGTCCATCTTTGTTTTAATACACAGAACGGGAAGCAAAGGTGGTCACCAAGTTTCTCACACGTATTTAAAAAAAGTCGACTTGCGCGGATCTTTTAGTTTTAGTAAGTCAGTCGATTTTTAGCACGTTTTGGTTTTGTTGGTTTTGAAAGCTTTACTTAAACATGTTGGATGTGACTAAGGAAATGGCAACACCAGGAATTAGATTTCTGACGTTCTTCTAAATGCTGATGTCAGTAGCGAGCCTGACTTTGGGTTTGTTCTCTTCTTTGAAACCGCAAATGTGGTGGGATCATATCTTGAGCTGTCCTTGTAGTTTTCCATGGGGTAGGTACCAGTGTGCATTTGCCAGAGGCCTGCCGTTCTAAAAAGTAAAACATGCTAAATGTTCTGCACGGTCTGCCTGCCACTTGATTGGGTTTTGGTATTAACATTTACAGATTTCCTATTTTGTGTTTTAATCTGGAAAGGAATCTAACTGGTATGAAATAATTTTAAGCCCTCTTTTGCCAGTCTGAGCAGTGGGACACATTCATAGATGTGGCTGAAAATTGTGGGACCTTATTGCTTCTTAGTGATTGTTTTTGGTGTGTTCTTATATGGAACTTAAGATCTAAGGGAATAGGAGACTTCCATTTTGGAACAGAAGTGGCGCGCCAGATTTGTTTCCTCCCCCCCCCCCACCCATGTTTATTAGGTCCTTAGATTGAAAGGTTCTTTCCATGCGTGCAAGCTAGGAGTACTATGGGATGGAGACTGGGATTGTTAGTGCTGTGTCCTTTCTCCTTGCCTGAGTTTGGAATGCATTTTTTTTTTTTAACCAAAATTTGAACAAGTGAATGTGAAACTCCTCAGAGAGCTCTTTTTTCTTTTTTCTTTTTTTTTTTTTTAATTGGTGAGTTAGAGTCCACTGTCAGTAGAAGTTGATTTTAATTTTTTTAAGTCGGCTTTTATTGACCCAAATTATCCCAGGTTGAGCCTATTTTGCTTTAAAAGCAAATGGTTGAAGCTGAGAACATCTGATGTTCCCTGTATAGCCCAAAGAAGACCTGTTTCTGTCATCCCTTACAGAATAGTGAGTGAAACGGACTGAGCTCTGTAGTGCTAAAACACTGATTAGGTTCTCATAATCAAATTGAGACCCAGACTAGATTAGTGGACTGTGGCATAACTTGGCAATTAAAATACCATCTATGTTTACAATGATAGGAAACATTTTATCAATTCGTTTTGAAAACAAGAACCAGACTGTGGTTCTCCATCTTTAACTTAGCCTGGCTTTGTTCCCGCGTATGGTGTCCAGATTCTTTCCATACCCCATGCCGCAGTGTATGTTGTCATTGGGGCCTTAGAATTTGGTAATCGTAGAATAGAGTAAGGAGGAATGCTTATTCTGTCCTACTTCTGGTAAGTTATTTCTTGTACGTACTTGTGAAGCATAATTTAATTTCAAATGAGTAGTGTTTTTCTATATAAAGATGTGAATGTTTTCCCTGATCTTACCGGTAAGCATGCAAAGGAAGGAGTCGGTTAGTCTGTATATTTCTACCCCTGCTTGGTGCTCTAGCTAGAGACACACAGGGACAGGATTTTAAGGTTGACTCAAGTTCTTTGTTTTCTGAAGCGTGTGTTTTTATGTCCACTTTCATCCTGTGTTGGTTGTGGACTGTGGTAACCACAGTTCACTGTACTAAAATTAAGACCCTTAAAGAAGAAGCTGTTAATGGCCAATCTTTTGGAGAAAATAGTCCTTTAAAAAAGCAACCTATATTTGAACATGGAATCCAGTTTCGTCAGATTTGAAATTTTGGGTTGTCATTGGCTCAGCTTGTCACTTAAGAGTTGATTTCTGTTAGTAAAATGCGTTATGCTTTAATGGGGAATAGATTTACTGAACAGGAACTCTCGACCTGTTTTTTTTTTGTTGTTTTTTTTAAGGCTGGTTCTGTGTTCCTTTTGAACACATTTTCTGTGCTTTGGTTTCATTGTAAAAATAAATTTTATAGATATTCTAAAATTCACAGGTTACGGTGATTATTTGGTGATTTAAACATACTTTGAGGCAGCGTTCCCCCAAGTGAGAGGTTAGGGTAGTTAGTGATAGATCCTGTGAGATCAGCTTTGTTAAGTAGGGTTGTGGGAGACACCTAAATCGAGCTGTCAGGAGATTGAATGCCCTATCTCCGTGACTAAGCAGGTGGTAAAAAGTGGAGCTGGTCATTATCGCCAGGAACCTCAGTTTCCTCAGTCGTGAATCAGGGGTTCTCTGCATCCCTAATAGTCTACGATTATGTCAGTTTTAGTCCTTGTAATTTCGTGTTTCTTTCAGAAGCATCGTAGAGTAGAGCGTGGGCTGGGAGACTTGTCAGACCTGGGTTTGGGTCCTGGCACTGCCTCTTTCCAGCTCTGTATTGACCCTGGGCAAGTTCTTTCACTTTTTTTTAAGCTTATTTATTCATTTTGAGAGAGAAAGTGTGTGTGGGTGCATGCAAGTGGTGGAGGGACAGAGATGGGGAGAGAGAACCCTAAACAGGCTGTACATCGTGAGTGTGGAGCCCATCTCGGGGCTGGAACTCAGGAATCATGAGATCATGACCTGAGCTGAAAGCAGGAGTTGGTCGCTCAACTGACTGAGCCGCCCAGGCATCCCAGGTTACTTCACTTTGCCTTCATCTGTAAGATAGGTAATAGAAGCTTCTTCCTCAAGAGAAGGAATTAATTTACACACGCGAAATTCCTAGCCCAGTGCCTGACGCACAGTGAATGCTAAGTAAATGTCTGCGATTGCTATTTTAATTATCGTTCATGTAACTTAGGTTGCCAGCTAGTGGCCCTTGTGTCGCTGGCTTTACTTGGAGGGAAGACTGGGTTATAATGAAGCCATTGATTTGAATGCAAGTCATGCACTGAGATACTTGAAGATGATTGTTTTTAAGACACATGTATTTGCTACAGTTTAGGTATATAAAGATAGAGAAGGAGTCCAAAACATTTACAGAGCAGAAAAGAATACTGAGGACCAGAGAGCATAGGTAATTCAGATTAAGTTTCTACATTGTACTAAATAAAGGCACCTTGAATCCGTCCCTGGGCCAGGGGGGTGCACATTAGTGTTCACTCTAAACTTTGAGGCTCTTGTCATTGAGAATTAGGGGGGCTCTTTCACCATGGTCCCTCTTCCTCGGGTGATGACTGTCACTCAGAGATTAGCTGGTTGAAGCCGACCAGAACTTAGTTGTTTTAGAATCAGTGTTAATTTGTACTGAAGACATTTAGGCTTATGTTTAGAAAGCCATCTTCCTTGGTATTATAGGGTTTTGTGGGGCAGTTTAGTTGAAAAAGTCTGAAGTCTTTGGAGATGAAATATCAAAGTTCTATCCAAGTTACTGCATTTTCCCCCAGGTTGTCTTCTTCTTCTTTCCTCTTTACAATACAGGTTGTTGTAATGAGTTTATGGGTCAGCCCTCACTTTGTTTGGAGTCCTTCTTCAGGTTCCGTGTGCGATGTAAAAAGAAATAGGCTTCTGTTTGTCACCTCCTCTGATGGAAAACAGTGTTTTTTTTGTTAAGGTGTGTGTGTTATGTTTGTATTTCTATTTATTTATTTTTAAATTACTATTTTTCAATAGTTTTTTTTTTTTGGGAGAGAGAGAGCGTGCGCTAAGAGAAGGAGCAGAGAGAGAGCCACAGAACCTGAAGCAGGCTCTAGGCTGACAGCACAGAGCCTGACGTGGGGCTCGAACCCACAAACTGCGAGATCATGAACTGAGCTGAAGTTGGACGCTCAACCGACTGAGCTACTAACTAACCCAGGCACCCCAAGTTTGTATTTCTATTTAAAAAAAATTTTTTTTAAAATTTTTTATTTATTTCTGAGAGAGAGAGAAAGAGAGCGTGAGCAGGGAAGGGTCAGAGAGAGGGAGACACAGAATCCGAAACAGGCTCCAGGCTCTGAGCTAGCTGTCAGCACAGAGCCCAAGGCAGGGCTTGAACCCATGAACCTTGAGATCATGACCTGATCTGAAGTCGGACGCTCAACCGACTGAGCCACCCGGGCAGCCCAGTTTGTATTTCTATTTAAAACAGAACTTTAAATCACTTTCTGGGAGAGGAGTCTCTGTACCAGTATAGTAAAAGTCTGAATAAGGTAGGGATTGGGCATTGAACGCTGACTTAGTAATTTGGACTGAGTTAATTCTTCCTGCAGCTTTAAAGAGCAGTTGTGGAAAGTAGGGTAAGAGTTGCAGTGTAACAGTTTATTCTGTTTTGTGGTTTTTTTGGTGTGTGTGTGTGTGTGTGTGTGTGTGTGTGTTTTAATGTATATTTATCCTTGAGAGAGTGAGAGAGACAGAGAATGAGCAGGGAAGGAGCAGAGCGAGAGAGGGACACAGAATCTGAAGCAGGCTCCAGGCTCTGAGCTGTCAGCACAGAGCCTGACGTGGGGCTCGAACCCATGAACCGTGAGACCATGACCTGAGCCGAAGTCGGATGCTTCACTGACTGAGCCACCCAGGTGCCCCTCTGTTTTGCGTTTTGAACGTTTTATTAGTACATCTTGGGGCACCTGGGTGGCTCAGTCGGTTAAGTGTCCGACTTTGGCTTAGGTCATGATCTCCCTAAGAGATTGTGAGATTGAGGCCCATATCGAGCTCTGTGCTGACAGCTCAGAGCCTGGAGCTGCTTCAGATTCTGTGTCTCCATTCTCTCTGTTCCTCCCCCACTCGCTTTCTGTCTCTCTCAAAGATAATAAGCATTTTTAAAAAATGCATCCTATCTAATATCTTGAGGTTTCCTTTGTTGAATTTTAAAAATGGAATATTTTGAAGTTGATTTAAGGCAGCAAAAAGTGTTCTCCTAAAATGTTTGAAAGAAATACATATTTTAGAATGACATTAAAATGTCATTTAAATGAGATGTTGGGGCGCCTGGGTGGCTCAGTCGGTAAAGCGTCCGACTTCAGCTCGGGTCATGATCTCACGGTTTGTGGGTTCGAGCCCCGCGTCGGGCTCTGTGCTGATAGCTAGCTCAGAGCCTGAAGCCTGTTTCGGATTCTGTGTCTCCCTCTCTTTCTTATCCTCCCCTGCTCACGCTGTCTCTCTTTCTCTTTCAGAAATAAATTTAACAAAAACATCAAAAAAAAATAAATGAGATGTTAACAGTAAGCCCTAAAACTCCTATGTTTCCAAATTAGGCAAAATTTTTGAAGATGTGTATCTTAATAAAAATTGCACACTAGACATAATTTTCAAGTTTCTAGATTTTCCCTCCCTCAAAGTAATGAGAGTGAAAATTCTAATCTAGCCTTCCTTTGTCCTAGATAAGGAAAATAAGGACTGGAGAGAGAAAGTGAATTACATTTGTCTGTCTTTCAATACCTAACCATTGAAAGTATTGCAAGGTAGATTGGAGGCCATATGAGGTCAGACTTCAAACTTGAGTTATTTTAGATGTTTTAAAGTCTTGTTACTGGGTATGACAATTGGGAACAGTAATACGTGTTTATAATTTTAGAACTGGAAGTAACAGGTAAGATTTTAAAAAATGGAAGTGACTGGATAGTTATTATGCATAATTTGAATATATTTGAGTATTACCATAAAATACGATAGAATTATAATAGAATTATTAAAAAAAATAAACCTTTAGATAGAACAGAGAGTAATACACGTACCCACCACTGTGGTTAATACTTAATATTAGGCTGTATTTGCGTCAGGTGCAGCTAAAGGCTAATTCTTCCACTCCCTCCACTAATTTGAAGTTGATTTATGTTTTTCCTGTGATAGTTCATTTGTTTCCTTTGAGAAGCATATGCTAAGCTAGGATTAGATTTGCAAGTGATTCATAGGGGTAAATGGCTGTGAAGGATAAAGAGGAGAGGAAGGTTAGGTGGCAGAAGCCCTCGGACTGGATGTAGGAGTGATACTCCCCGAAGGAGAACAGAAAGTGCCGTGGTTGATGGTGGGACCCAGGTGCCTGAGGCTGGAATACAGCTTGGAGAAGGTCTCAGCCAGGGCAGATTGTTCGAGGAGTTGCTTGCCGTGTTCAGTCCTTGGCCTACGCTGGTCTGAACGCCGCAGTGGGTCCCAGCCATGCCAGGCCAGTGGGGCCGCCAGCTAATGCAACATCTCCAGCGCTGTCTCTCTCGAAGGGGATGGGAGTGGCCGGCTCTCAAGGCCTTCAGAGTCCCCCGGCGCGTGTTTGTACTTTAACCCGTACTTGGGGATGATAAGCAGTATGGTTTGTTATTGTCAGTTATTTTGTGAATGGAATTATTTTGTATGTTCATTTGCTTTGATGCTTTCCAAACAAGTTCATGTCCACTAACAAGGCACCCAAGTTCCTTTTCACCCAGTCTTCACTATATTGTTAGTGTTGCGGTGCTATCCTTTTGTGGTTTATGTTGGCATTTTTCTAATTAACTGGTGAGGTTTTAAGTGTCTTTTTTATATACATTTTTTTGCTACTTGGGTTCCTCCTATGGATGTGTCTTTTGCTGTTTTTTTTATTAAAAAAAATTTTTTTTAAGTTTATTCATTTTTTGAGAGAGACAGCACGAGTGGGGGAGGAACAGAGAGAGAGGGAGACACAGACTCTGAAGCAGGCTCCAGGCTCTGAGCTGGCTGTCAGGACAGAGCCCGATGCGGGGCTCGAACCCACGAACCGCGAGATCATGACCTGAGCTGAAGTCAGCTGCTTACCTGACTGAGCCACACAGGCACCCCTCTTTTGCTGTTTTTCTATAGAGTGTTGGTCTTTTTCTTACTGATTTGTGTGAGTTCTTTATAATTGGGTACTAATCCTGTTAGGGTTGCAAGTTGATTGAGTTCTTTTTTTTTTTTTTTTTTTTTTTTACAAATAGTTTATTGTCAAATTAGTTTCTACATAACACTCAGTGTTGAGTTCTTTGATTAGGAAGGAATAAGAGTAATATCCCTGATTGGATATATTTCTGCTGAAAGCCTGGCCTTGGTATATGGTCCCTGTAATAATTATCATCAGGACTGTTGACTTGTAAGATTAGTGTCACTGAGAATTGACGCATCTTTATTTGTTTTGATTCAGCGTTAGATCATTTTGGTGTGCTAACGTATCAACTGATTGACCCAAATTACAGTGCCAGGTGATGTGAAAGCTCGGACTTAATTTCTGTCCAATGTGTGGTTATGTTAGCATGTTAGAGGTTAAAGTCATGGCTTTAGTTCTTTAATGGAAATTGAGTTTCTTACAAATGGTTATGGTGCTACATTTATCTGTCTAATGGATTTGCCACTAATTATAAGGGAGTGGGTGAGTGTGTGGATGGGGAGGTAAAACTTGTCATCACTGATAGAAAAGCTACAAAGGAATGATCTGTCAGCGCCAGGTGAAGGCAGTGCTTATTGTGTGCCAGTCTGGTTTAACACTTAGTATTTATTAAATAATTTTAAATAGAACAGTCACAACAGTCCTATAAGGTAAAGTTTTATCCCCATTTTCCAAATGAGAAAACAGAGGCTTATTGTTCTGGTTCAGCCCAAAGACTTATCCAAGGTAGTGCCTTCCTTCTAAGATGCCCTTAGTTGTAAGATGTACCATTATTTATTTATTTTTTCTTTTATACTTTTTCTTTTCTTTGTTTATTTATTTATATCCAAGTTTGTTAGCATATTGTGGAGTAATGATTTCAAGAGTAAAAGCCAGTGATCCATCCCCTGTGTGTAACCCCCAGTGCTCATCCCAGCACGTGTCCTCCCCAACGCCCCTTCCCCATTTAGCCCACCCCCCTCCCACAACCCCTCCAGCAACCCTGTTTGTTCTCTGAATTTAAGAGTCTCTTGTGTTTTGTCCCCCAACGTGTCTTTATATTATATTTGCTTCCCTTCCCTTATGTTCATCTGTTGTGTATCTTAAATTCCTCATATGAGTGAGGTCCTGTGATATTTGTCATTCTCTAACTAATTTCGCTTAGCATAATACCCTCTAGTTCCATCCCCACAGTTGCAAATGGCAAGATTTCATTCTTTTTGATTGCTGACTAATACTCCATTTTGTGTGTGTGTGTGTGTATGCATACCACATCTTTATCCATTTATCTGTCAGTGGACATTTGGGCTCTTTCCATATTTTGGCTATTGTCGATAGGGCTGCTATAAACATTGGGGTGCATGTGTCCCTTTGAAACAGCACCCCTGTATGTATCCCTTGGATATATACCTAGTAGTGTGATTGCTGGGTCATAGGGTAGTTCTGTTTTTAATGCAATATTTTATATATTACTAAGAAAGGAAAAACTTCAAGATACCATTAATTATTAAGTTCTAGTCAGATTTCAACCTACTGTATTACAGGGAGAGTCAGACAGATCCTTTTTAAGAAAAACACTTAGGGGCATCTGAATGGCTCATTCGGTTAAGTGTCCAACTCTTGATCTGAGCTCAGGTCACAATCTCAGGATCCTCAGTTTAGGCTCCGCATGGGACTTCATGCTGGGCACGAAGCCCACTTAAAAACAAACACTTAAAGATAGGAGAGTGGATTGGTTGTTTCCATGTGCTCCCAGGTGTTCTGGAGTTTTATGTTTATGGCTGCCAGAATCTGCTTCCTGCCCAATTATAGTCGTCGTCTTTCTGGCAGTGAAAACACAGATCAGTTTGGTTGATTGGCACAGATTGGAGGGAGTTGCTTTACTACTGCGTGTGGTTGAAATAGTCTTCTTCAGAGCTTAAAATACAATTGTGGGGTATTTTGGAGGGGAGTGATTTCTTAGGATTATATGATTTAAGGTTATAATGGGTAGTGTTAGGTTGGCTGCCCTTTAGTTTAACACATATGAGAATAATAGTAAATATCAACTGTCCCGTCTCTACCCCACTCCCACCTAGTATAGTTTTTTACAGGTGGAGCCTGCTTGGGAGTCTCTCTCTCTCTCTATCTGCTCCTCTCCCGCTCATGTTCGCGCTCTCAAAATACATGAGTAAACTTAAAAAAGTTTTTTTAAGGCTCATCTTTTGCTAACTTGTCACAGCTGGATGTGGTTCTGAGTTTAATAAGAATGTGTGCTAGGTTTGGCTGATGTTCTGTGAATAGGCATTTAAAAAATATTTATTTTTTAATGTTTACGTATGTATTGAGAAAGAGAGAGAGCATGAGCGGGGGGGGGGGGGGGGGGGGGGGCGGGTAGACACAGAATCCGAAGCAGGCTTCAGACTCCAGGCTTTCAGCATAGAGCTTGATGTGGGGCTCAAACTCAGAAACTGAGATCATGACCTGAGTGGAAAGTCGGATGCTTAACTGACTGAGCCACCAGGCGCCCTCTTGAATAGGCATTTTGTAATGGATATTTAATAACTAAGTGTGAGGCTTAGTCGTTTAAGAAATGGAAACCCAAGGGAAAATGAATTTTTGGATTACAGGTAAAAGCTGATTTTTCCCTATTTTCTGTGCTCTCATTGTAATGACTTTGTATAAATTAGAGGTGCACATCTTGCTTAAATACATTAAAAACACTTTTTAAAAGTTTTATTTGTTTAAGTAATCTCCACACCCAACATGGGGCTGGAACTCACAACCCTGAGATCAGGAGTCAAGCTCTTCCAACTGAGCCAGCCAGGCACCTCCCCCCAATTTTTTTTTTTTTTTAAATCAAGGTGAGATTCATATAACTTACACAATTAACCATTTTATTTTATTATTATTTTTATTGTTTGTTTTTGAGGGGGAGAGAGGGAGCGCCAGCAGGGGAGGCGTAAAGAGAGAGAGGGAGACATAGAATCCTAAGCAGGCTCTAGGCTTCAAGCTGTCAGCACAGAGCCCGACCTGGGGCTCAAACTCCTGAGCTGTGAGATCATGACCTGAGTGGAAGTTGGACACTTAACTGAACCACAGGCGCCCCTAAAATTAAAATTTTAAAGTGAACGATTTATTGGCATTTAGTACATTCACTTGTTGTGCAACCACCACCCTGTCTAGTACCAAAACATTTTCGTCCCCGCAAAAGGAACTGTCATCCCCGTTAGGCAGTCACTTTTCATTCCCCACTGTCCCCAGTCACTCATACATTGCTGGCAGGATACAGAGGGTCACCTAATCCTTTCTTTGGTGGAGAGTGGGGGGATTGAAGGAGCCAGGAAGTTTTAGGTGAAATGCTCCTTTGACCAAGCTTTAAAAAATTAGTTTTTTAGAGGCACCTGGGTGGCTCAGTCAGTTAAGCGTCTGACTCTTAATCTCTGCTCAGATCATGATTTCATGGTTCATGAGTTTGAGCTCCGCACTGTCAGTGTGGAGCCTGCTTCAGATTCTCTCTCACCCTCTTTCTCTGTCCCTCCCCTACTTGCACTCTCCTTCTCTCTCGCATGCACTCTCTCAGGGGAAAAAAAGTTTTTCAGGGGCGCCTGGATGGCTCAGTTGGTAGAGCATACTACTTTTGATCTTGGGGTGAGTCCTGCATTGGGCATAGAGCCTACTTTAAAAAAAAAAAGTTTTCAGTACTTATAATTTAATGGTGTTTATTAAAAAAAATTTTAATGTTTTATTTCTTTCTGAGAGAGAGAGAGAGAAAAGCAGCATGAGCAGGGGAGGGTCAGAGAGAGAGGGAGATACAGAATCTGAAGCAGGCTCCAGGCTCTGAGCTGGCTGTCAGCACAGAGCCCAACGCGGGGCTCCCGGGGCTCGAACCCACGAACCGTGAGATCATGACCTGAGCTGAAGTCGGACACTTAACCAACTGAACCACCCAGGTGCCCCATGGTGTTTATTAATTTAAAAATGAATATATGTAAGCTATAAATATGGAATTATTTTGAAAATTCTAATCTTGGGGCGCCTGGGTGGCTTAGTCGGTTAAGTGTCCAACTTTCACTTAGGTCATGATCTC
>NW_024081020.1:1251509-1339934 GCF_003009895.1 Hyaena hyaena
CTGTCTCTCTCTCTCTCGTAGAAATAAATAAAACATTAAAAAAAAATTAAATAAAAAAAAAAAAAAAAGAAAATTCTAATCTTAGGGGCGCCTGGGTGGCTCAGTCGGTTAAGCGTCCGACTTCGGCTCAGGTCATGATCTCACGGTTCGTGGGTTCGAGCCCCGCGTCGGGCTCTGTGCTGACAGCTAGCTCACAGCCTGGAGCCTGCTTCAGATTCTGTGTCTCCCTCTCTCTCTGACCCTACCCTGCTCACGCTGTCTCTCTCTCTCAGAAATAAACAAAAAAAAAAAAGAAAATTCTAATCTTAAAAATTTCAGTATAGATTTTCTTTTTGTCTTGAGCTGTCCAATAATGTAGCCACTACTATATGAAAATATTTAAGTTTAATTTTATTAAAATTAGATAAGGGGTTCCTGGATGGCTCAGTTGATAGATCATGCGACTCTTGATTTTGGGGTGGGTCATGAATTCCAGCTCCACATTAGGCACAGAGATAACTTAAAAAAATCTAAATAAAACAAAAAATTCAGTTCTGTCACACGAACTGCAGTTCAGGGGCTCTGTAGGACCGTGCAGTTACTGGCTACCATATTGGATAGTGCAGAACAGAACATTTCCGTTACCCCGGGAAATTCTATGGGGCAGCATTGATCTAGAGATTCTGAGGAATTGAAAGTTTCATTGTTTTTAGTTTTTATAACTAAGAAACTTTGCCTCTTTCATCAAGGTGCATAGTGAAATGGGATATTGCTGCAGCCATTAAATACTATGGCTGTGTACTCAGTTCTTCTAGCTGGGTAGTTGTTGTTGTTGTTTTAAAGTTTATTTATTTATTTGGAGAGGGAGAGGGAGGAGAGAGAATCTCAAGCAGGCTCTGCATCATCCCCGGGAACTCAAATCCACAAACCCGTAAGATCATGACAGGAGCCAAAATGAAGAGTCAGTCGGTTAAGCCACTGACTGAGTCACCCAGGTGTCCCTGGGGTATTTGTATAAATGTGACTATTAAGATATTCATAATGAGGTTTCTTGAGAACACAGGTGGAAATGGAAAGCTTAGGAGAGCTTTATTTTTTGAGGTGGTTATTTGGTACCTAATTAAGCCAGAAAGATGATTAAGATGTATGGCTATATTGAAGAGAAATGTAGGACTTAAAAAGTCAGCAGTATGAAGGCTCAGCCTTGTCTTGAAAGATTAGGTTCCTAAAAACAGCCTTATTGAGGCATAATTGACATAATTAACTACATATTTAAAGTGTGCAGGTACATGTGTGAGAGGCTGATTGAAGCCCCTCCCCCACTGATGCTATGTTTGTCTTTTGTTTCATTCTGAATAGTTTCTGTTGCTGTGTCTTTTTTTCTTTTAATGTTGATTTATTTTAGAGCATGCACTCAAGCAGGGGAGGGGCAGAGAGAGAGAGGGAGAGAGAATCCCAAGCAAGCTCCTTGCTGTCAGTGCGGAGTCTGACTCTGGGCTCGAACTCATGAACCTTGAGATCATGACCTGAGCCGAAATCAAGAGTGGGACGCTTAACTGACTGAGCTACTCAGGCGCCCCTAGTGCTGTGTCTTTCAGTTCACTCTTCGTTTACCGTGTGTGATCTGCCTAATCCCATCCAGTGGTTTTCATCTCAGACATTATAGGCTTCATACCTTAGAAGTTTGATTTGGGTCTTCAAAAAATATACATATAGTTCATGTTTCTGCTTAACATAGTCTTTCCTCTAATGTCTTAGACACATTGAAATACGTTGTAATTGTTCTAATGCTTTTGTCTACGAATTCTATTGTCTGTCACTTCTCAGTTGGCTTTGATTGATTGATTCTTCTCCTCATTATGGGTCGCCTTTTCCTGCTTCTTTGCTTGTCTGGTAGTTTTTAATTTGGATGCCAGACATAATGAATTTTACTTTGATGGATGCTGGATATTTTTGTGTTCCTATAAATATTCTTGAGCTTTATTTCTGGGACGTGGTTAAGTTCCTTAGAAATAGTTCGTTTCAGATCTCTCAGCTTTGGTAGGCAGTGTCAGCAGCCTTCCGTCCGGGTAATTATTTCCCCTACGACTCAGGACTCTTGTCAGTGCTCCACCCAGCAGTCCGTGAATTCTGAGGTTTTCTACGTGGCTGTTGGGGGCCGGCACTGTCTTGGCCATGTGTGAGCCTCCTGGATTGTTCCCTTTTCTTGTTTTGGGTGATTCTTTACCCATAGGCTTCAAGCATTTTCTTGTGGGTGTGTATGGACGCGCTGTCAGCACCCGAGGGGCCGTCTGCACACTCGGGCGCTGTGGTCGTGCACGGCCTTCTCGCTTCTGGGATGTTCTTCCCCAGAGCTCAGGCCTGCCTTGGCTTTCCTGACCCCAGCCTGGCCCCTCAACTCAGAGAGACCGCCTGACTTGCCCTGAGTCCCTCCCCTCAAGCTGTCAATTGGAAACTCTCTTCAGTTGTAGGATTGACTTGTCTGTCATCTCTCCGGGCTCGCTGTGCTGTGCTGCTCGGTGTCCAGCGCCTTGAAAACTGTCCCTTCGTGTAGTTGTCTAGTTTTCAGTTGTTTGAGACAGCAGGGTAAATCTGGTTCATGTCACTCTACTTTTGACAAAAGTCTAGATTTTTTTAAAAGGTGGAAGCAGAGGGGCACCTGGCTGGCCCAGTTGGTAGAGCACGTGACTCTTGATGTCAGAGTCATGAGTTTGAGTCCCACATTTGGTGTAGAGCTTACTTAAAATAAATAAGTAAATAAAATGTAACCAGATGAATTGGCTCTATCTCCCCTCCTCTTTTTTTAAGTCTGTTTATTTAATCTCTGCACCCCGTGAGGGGCTCGAACTCATGACGCCGAGATCAAGAGTCACATGTTCTTCCAACTGAGTGAGCAGTGCCCCAGTTGTATTCCCTTTTTGTTAGAAAACATTGATATTTTATGTATTTTGCCCCTAACCTGTTTGGTTTCTTCTTGATGTTGTTTTGGCTTTTACGCTTTTAAATTTGGGTTTTATGTTCGTGGAAACATTATGTAATAATAATGAATGATAAATGTAATAGTAAAGAATAATAATGCTTTTAGAAACCATAATACCAAACTTTGTGTTTTTATAAAGCCACGATTCATTTCAGTATTCGTGATCAGGTGCTTCGTCTGATCTACCTGTTGATTGAAACTTGATGATTCTAGTCCACAATTTTCCAGAGGCAAATAATTGTTTTCAATTCATTCTTCCTTAAAAAGTAAATTATTTAGAGGTACCTGGGTGGCTCAGGCAGTTGAGTGTTCGACTTCGGCTCAGGTCATGGTCTCATAGTTCATGACTTCAAGCCCTGCATTGGGCTCTGTACTGACAGACAGCTCGGAGCCTGGAGCCTGCTTCAGCTTCTGTATCCTCCCCTCCCCCCACTCATGTTCTGTCTCTGTCTCAAAAATAAATACATGTTAAAAAAAAAAAAAAAGTAAGTTGTGAAATAATGGCAATCATCTTCTGGGACTGACCTGAAATGAGGAGAATACTCATTGCTGATCACTTGATTAAAAAAAAAAAAAAAAAGTAAGTTATTTAAAACTTACTACTTGTAGTGTATTTCTGAGAAAAGTATAATTTAGGAAATATCTCATTCCTGGACTGTCTTGGACCCAACTCCATCTTGCTGGGATGTAGGAAAATGAGTATTTGTGTGTATTACTTTTGAAACCCAGAATTTGTAATGTCGTCTAGTCATTTGTAGCTAGATGTCTTTTAGATTTTTGAACATCTGGTGCATTCATAGGCCATATATTGGTACTAAGCTCAGTTAGCGTTGTGTGGATCAGCCCGTGAGCCCCTATCCTGAGCCACTGATGGGTGTCCTGCTTGCTTGGCAGCAGGTTGTTGCGTGGCACTGCCAGTTTGTGCAGCATCGTCCATGCTCCGAGAAGCCGGGCGGGGGGTTGGGGGGGCAGGGACGTGGGCCCTGTACCCTGTTAAAGGTAGGGTATGAACTGGGAGAGCCGGGCTGTTACATAGTTTTGCATATTAAGTTTCTAGGTAATTTTTTAAGAGTTTTATTGCTGTAAAAAAAAGTTCTAAAACCACACTTGCTGCCCTATTAAGAACAAGTAGCGATAGCAAAGGGAAAGCGTTGATGCCCGTGATTTGGCGCATCGGCCCCACAGGCTTTGATGCAGTTGAGACAGAGCTGATAACCATTTGGCATTCTCAAAGCCTGACCTCAGATGTAGTCATTGGCCGACTGTGTTTTGCTGTGAAGGAAACAAACCACGAACATGTATGAAATTGGAATTACACTGTGGAAAAGTAAGATGAGATATGATGAGGTGTGTTTTAATTTTTTTTTTTTTTAACATTCATTTTTGAGAGACAGAGACAGAGCATGAATGGGGAAGGAGCAGAGAGAGAGGGAGGCACAGAATCCAAAGCAGGCTTTAGGCTCTGAGCTGTCAGCACACAGCCTGACACGGGGCTCGAACTCGTGGACCGTGAGATCATGAGCTGAAGTTGGATGCTCAACCGACTGAGCCACCCAGGCGCCCCTGATTAGGTGTGTTTTAGTTTTAGCTTTTTAGGAGCATAATTATGGACATGTCTGTTACCTTGCTTTTCACATATTCCACTTTTGTACTTGGTTTTAGGGACTCGTGGGAGAAAGCAATGTGCTGTTACACTCTTTCTTGCTGGTCTGAGAACACGGAATTTTTCTCAGAGGATATTACACATGATTTCCTAAATATTAGTAACTTTGCTATTTTTGCCAATGAAAAATTTAAACATGTAGAAAAATAGAATATTAATGAATCCTGTATGTTTAGCAAACAGATTTAATAATTGTAAAAGTTTTGCCATAATAAAAATTTTTTTTAATGTTTGTTTATTTTTGAGAGACAGCACCAGCAGGGGAGGGGCAGGGAGAGGGAGACAGAATTGGAAGCAGGCTCTAGGCTCTGCCCGACGTGGGGCTTGAACTCACAAACGGTGAAATCATGACCTAAGCTGAAGTTGGAAGCTCAACTGACTGAGCTACTCAGGAGCTGCTTACTTGCTTATTTATTTATTTATTTGTTTATTTATTTTAAAGTTTTTTTTAAATTTATTTTGAGAGAGAGCGCACAGTGGGGTAGGGGCAGAGGGAGAGAGAGAATCCCAAGCGATGGGAGGGCTCGAACTCATGAGTTGTGAGATTATGACCTCAGCTGAAGTTAGACATTTAACCGACTGAGTCACCCAGGCTCCCCATCATTCAGAAACTTTTAAATGAGCATCTGCTATTTTTCTAGATATTGTTGTAGGCATGGTGAGCAAACTTGACGTCTCGGCCCTCATGGAATTAAGTTCTAGTGAGGGGAAGGAAGTGAGGATGGATTTGAAAGCTCTTAGGCTGTTGGAATAGACATAGATTTTAGTTGTAGATGGGATGTGGGGAACAAGGAGGCCCCACTAATTTCTGGATTTCTGGCTTGGGTGACTTCATGACTGATGGTGCCATTCACTAAAATGGGCGTTTTGAGACTGAGATACCTGCACATAATTCAGGCAACATTGGGGCGCCTGGCGGCTCATTTAGTTAAGCAGCCAACTTCGGCTCAGTTAGTGATCTCGCAGTTTATGAGTTCGAGCCCCACTTCGGGCTCTGTGCTAACAGCTCTGTGGAGCCTGCTTCACATTCTGTGTCTCCCTTTCTCTCTGCCCCCCCTTCCTCAGAAATAAGTAAACATTGAAAAACTTAAATAATTCAGGCAATATTTATTGAGAATAGTTATGGACTCCTTTCCAGTCTCTCCCCTAAGTTAGGTCCACCTTGTGTGTCTTCCCATGTGTACCGTGTTACTTAACCTCCATTACAGACTTTCTCTATCTTTATTAGCTTTGATGTCTTCTCTGCTGCTCTTTGAAGATGGGAACCGCCTATATCATTTTTGTGACCCTCTTACAGACCGTCTACATTGGTTTGCAGAATGTAATTCTCATTACCTCCCCGGCTGCTGACCTCCCATAAGCCGCCATCATCTGTAACTTGAATCACTGCAGTAGCCTTCTAGTAAGTCTCTTGCTTCTATAAAGTGTAAGTCAGGGGCGCCTGGGTGGCTCAGGTGGTTAAGTGTCCGACTTCGGCTCAGGTCATGATCTCACACTGTGTGGGTGTGAGCCGGGTGTCGGGCTCTGTGCTGGCAGCTCAGAGCCTGGAGCTGCTTCAGATTCTGTATCTCCCTCTCTCTCTCGCCCTCCCCTGCTCATGCTGTCTCTCTTTCAGAAATAAATAAAAAACATTAAAAAAAAAAAAAGTGTAAGTCAGTATGTTTCTCTCCCACTTAAAACCTCACGGTGGCCCGCATCTCACAGTGGTCTTCTAAGACCTACTCGGTCTGGTCCGACACTACTACTATGACTCTATCTCCTTTGCTTCTCCCCGATCTTTGCTCAGATGTTACCATCTCAGTGAGGCCTGTCTTGATCTACGTGCCTCTCCATCTGTAAGTGTATTATCTCTAAAATATGACCTACAGACAATCTAGTACATGTTGTATGATCACAGCTCTATGACAGTTCTGGAAAAGGCATAACTGTGGAGACAGTGAAAAGATCGCTGGTTGCCAAGGGGTGAGAGTAGGAGGAGGGAAGTTTAAGCAGAGCACAGCATTTTTAGGGCAGCGAATCCACACTGTATGACACAGTAATGCTGGGTAATTTCATTATACATTTATCCAAACCCGTAGAACGTACACCAAGCACGGGTGCTAAGGTGAAATGTGAGCCCGGTGTGATTACGGTGTGGCAGTGAGGTTCATCCCTGGTAAGCAGCAAGCACTCTGGTGGGGGGTGTTGTACGTGTGTGGGAGCAGGCATATGTGGGGAATCTCTGTACTGTGCTCCCAACTCTGTTGTAAACCTAAAACTTCTCTAAAAAAAAGTAAAGCCTTTAAATATAAAAAGAGCACCATCAGAAATCTAATCACAAAAATCACCATTAAATATTCTTTAGTATAATTAAATCTCCAGTAAACTATTTTTAAACAATTGGTTTGTTTGAATCAGAATTCAGACATGAGCCACATTTTGCATTTTTTTTTTAAATAGCTTTTTTGAGGTATAGTGGACATTCAGTAAACTCACATTTAAAGTGTTTTTAAAAATGTTTATTTTTAGAGAGAGCACAAGCATGTGTGAGTGAGGTAGGGACAGAGAGAGAGAGAGAGAGGGAGAATCCCAAGCAGGCTCCATGCTCAGTGTGGAGCCCGACGCGGGCCCGATCTAATGGCTGTGAGAACATGACCTGAGCTGAAATCAAGAGTCGAATGCTTAGCTGACTGAGTTACCCAGGCGCTCTGATTAGTCTGACATATGCATCCACTTGTGAAATTATCACCACACTCAAGATACTGATTATATCTATCATTTCCAAAAGTTTCCTCCTGCCTCTTTGTAATTCCTCTTACCTGCCTCTCCTCTGAACAAGCACTGATCTTCTCCCTGTCACTGTAGATGAGCTTGCATTTTCTGAAGTTTTACAGAAGTGGAATCTTAAATTATGTTCCATTTTGTCTGACTTCTTTGATTCAGCATAATTATTTTGAGATTCATTCATCCACATTGTTGCATGTATCAATTATTTTTATTCCTGAGTAGTATTACATTTTATGGATATGGCATTTATTTTTTTATCCACTCATCTCTTTTAAATTTATTGTCAAATTGGCTTATATACAACACCCAGTGCTCATCCCAACAAGTGCCCTCCTCAGTGCCCATCACCCTTTTTCCCCTACCTCCCCCACCCCCCATCAACCCTCAGTTTGTTCTCTGTATTTAAGAATCTCTTGTGGTTTGCCTCCCTCCCTCTGTTTGTAACTATTTTTCCCCCGTCCCCTCCCCCATGGTCTTCTGTTAAGTTTCTCAAGTTCACATGAGTGAAAACATGATATCTGTCCTCTGACAGACTTCCTTCACTCAGCATAATACCCTCCAGTTCCATCCATATTGCTACACGTGGCCAGACTTCATTCTTTCTCATTGCCAAGTAGTATTCCATTGTGTATATAAACCACATCTTTTTTAATCCATTCATCAGTTGATGGACATGTGGGCTCCTTCCATGATTTGGCCATTGTTGAAGGTGCTGCTATAAACACTGAGGTACAGTGCATCAGCACTGCTGTATCCCTCGGTAAATTCCTAGTAGTGCTATTGCTGGGTCATAGGATAGTTCTATTTTTAATTTTTTGAGGACCCTCCATACAGTTTTCCAGATGGCTGCACTAGTTTGCATTCCCACCACAGTGCAAGAGGTTACCCGTTTCTCCACATCCCTACCAGCATCTGTAGTTTCCTGAGTTCATTTTAGCCACTTTGACCAGTGTGAGGTGGTATCTCATTGTGGCTTTGATTTGTGTTTCCCTGATGATGAGTGATGTTGAGCATCTTTTCATGTATCTGTTGGCCATCTGCATGTCTTCCTTGGAAAGATGTCTATTCATGTCTTCTGTCTATTTCTTCACTGGATTCTTTGCTTTTTGGGTGTTGAGTTTGGTAAGTTCTTTACAGATTTCGGATACTAACCCTTTATCCGATATGTCATTTGCAGATATCTTTTCCCATTCTGTCAGTTGTGTTTTAGTTTTATTGATTATTTCCTTTGCTGTGCAGAAGCTTTTTATCTTGATGAGGTCCCAATAGTTCACTTTTGCTTTTAAAATCCCTTGCCTTTGGAGATGTGTTGAGCAAGAAATTGCTGTGGCTGAGGTCAAAGAGGTTGTTGCCTGCTTTCTCCTCTAGGGTTTTGATGGTTTCCTGTCTTCACATTTAGGTCTTTCATCCACTTTGAGTTTATTTTTGTGTGTGGTGTGAGAAAGTGGTCCAGTTTCATTCTTCTGCACGTTGCTACCCAGTTCTCCCAACACCGTGTGCTAAAGAGACTGTCTTTTTTCCAGTGGATGCTTTTTCCTGCTTTGTCAAAGATTAGTTGGCTTCCACTCACCTCTTGATGGACGTTGTTTGGCTGTGACAGAACTGCTGTGAATATTCAGGTACAAGTCTGTGTGTGAACATAGATTTCTTTTATCTTGGGTAAAATACTCAGGAATGGAATCATATAGTAGTTGTATGTTTAAGTTTGTAAGAAATGGCAAACTTTTTCAAAGTGGTTTTACAACTTTACATGCCCACCTACAGTGTATGAGAGTTCCTGTTGTGGGGCGCCTGGGGGCGCAGTCTGTTCAGTGTCCGACTTCAGCTCAGGTCCTGATCTCACGGTTTGTGGGTTCGAGCCCCTCATCGGGGTCTGTGCTGGAGCCTGTTTTGGACTCTGTGTCTCCCTCTCTCTGACCCTCCCCTGCTCATGCTGTCCGTCTCTCTCAGAAATAAATAAAACATAAAAAAAAAATTAAAAAAGAAAAAAAAAAGAGTTCCAGTTGCTCAGGGCACCTAGGGGCTCAGTCAGTTAAGCGTCTGACTTTGGCTCACGTCATGATCTCATGGTTCGTTGAGTTCAAGCCCCGAATTCAGGCTCTGTGCTGGCAGTGCGGAGTCTCTGTCCCCCCACCCCCATCTCTGCTCCTGCTTCACTTGTGTGCTCACTCACTCTCTCTCAAAAGTAAATAAATAAACTTTAAGAAAACAACTAAAAAACATATATATACAGTATATAAAAAGAATTTCAGTTGCTCTACAACCTTCCTAACGTTTGATACGGTCTTTTTTTTTTTTAATTTGATGTTCTAATATGTGTATAGTGGTGTTTTATTTTATCCTCTGTTTCTCAAGTGACAAGCAATACTGAGTGTTGGTTTTTTATATGCTTATTTGCCATCCCCACGTCTTTGGTAAAATACTGTTCGCTTTCCCAGCTCTGTGGCCTAGAACCTCCCTCAGAGCAGGAAGTTGAGACAGTTGGCAGGGTCGTTTCTCGTTTCCATCCTCAAGGATCACCTGATCAGGTCCTTCGTCACCTGATGGCCATTGACTGGAAGACCATTGTTTCATATGTTTTGTTTGTTCTGTTTTTTAAGCTTATGTTTTTAATGTTTATTATATATTTTGAGAGAGTGAGCAGGAGGGACAGAGAGAGAGGGAGAGAGAGAACCCCAAGCAGGCTCTCTGCCATCAGCACAGAGCCGGATGTGGGGCTCGATCTCATGAATCTGGAGATCGTGTGTTGAGTTGATATCAAGAGTCGGATGCTTACCTGACTGAGCCCCCCAGGTGCCCCTGTTCTTTAGGGTGTTTCAAGGAAGAGGGTCAGTCTGGTTTCTCTTACTCTATCTTGGCCGAAAGCATACACACTGAGTTTTAGTATACAGATTTCTCCTTTTTTTGTTTTTGTTTTTTCTTTGTAATTAAGTTGTGGAAAACCACTAGAATGTCTGGTGGAGAGTTTCCCTCGTTTTAAATATGCTGATTGCATCCTCTGGCTGTTTTTTTATCATGTTCCTTTGTCCTCTATTTTCTGTAAACTGGTAGTTAGATTTAGAAGGTTGATTGATTTTTTTTTTTAATTAAAATTATTTTTGTCAGGAATAATGCATAGGAGCTGTTTTGATCATCCTATTTTTTAAAATGTTTGTTTATTTTGGAGAGAGAGAAAGAGAGAGACAGATTGCACGGAGGGGAGGGGCACAGAGAGGGGGAGACACAGAATCCGCAGCAGGCTTCAGGCTGTGAGCTGTCAGAACAGAGCCCGATGGAGGGCTTGAGCTCCTGGACCGTGAGCTCGTGACCTGACCTGAAGTCAGGTGCTCAACCAACTGAACCACCCAGGCGCCCCTATCCTATTTTTTTTTAATGTTTATTTTTGAGAGAGAGAGAGCGAGAGCGAGAGAGAGCACAAGAGCATGCATGCTTGTGGGGGGAGGGGAGGAGAGAGAGACGGAGACAGGATCCTAAGCAGGCTCTCTGCTGACGTTTGAGAGCCTGATGCGGGATTCTAACTCACCAACTGTGAGATCATGACCTGAGATGAAGTTGGATGCTTAACCAGCTGAGCCCCCCAGGAGCACTGACCATCTTATTTAGAATGGAAACTTCCACTGTACTCCAGGCCTCTTCGTCCTGCTTTACTCTTTCTTATTTTCGTAACACCTTTTAACATGCTATAAATGTACATATGTGTTTAATGTCTGTTCTAAAATATAAACTCTTGCTTTGTATCTAGACTGCTGTGTCCCCAGAGTGTAGAGCATTGTTTAGCAGATAGTTGGTACAAGATAAAATCTCTGGAGTAAGTGAAGAATTACAAAGGCATAAAACTGGTAAACTGCCCATCCTTCACTACAGTCCACAGAAGAGTAACGTTTCCTTTTGTTAGATTAGTTATGTTTAACAACATTATTAAAAGTTAGGAACAGTCCTCTGGATTTGGGCCAGTTAGAAACTCCCGAGGTGGATTTTGGAGGAGCGCGGGGCCACTGGCTCTGTGTCTTCCTCTGAGAAGGCCTCTTTTTGGTGGCTACCAGAGATGGATTGGCTCCTCGCAGTCCTGCCCAAAGCGAGCAGCCCTTTTCAAGCAGAAACGAAGAGCAGTGTCTCACGTGAGACTGCCCTCTGCCAGCCGACACGCTCCACCTGGATGCCAGGAGGTAGCCCAGGACCTTGGCGGTTCGCGGCAGGATCCTCACGCCCCCTCCCCTGCCTCAGCACACCTCGCGTCTCCATCACACTGTGCCTTGGGACCGTCGAGATGGATCTCCCCGTGTGCCCCTCCACCCGTTTTTTTTTTTTTTTTTAATCGGTCACCCAGAAGGCCAGAATTGTTGGGTCCCCCTCTCATTATGTGGATTCTAATCTCTAAGACTCTACCCACATTGATTTTTCTGATCCCATCTCCCACCTCTGACCTTCTCTCAAAGTCTTTACACGGAGCCTTCTGAAACTCAAGGTTCCTCAGCAAGAATTCCTGAAAATCCCTAGTTTCCTTGAATTTCCCTTACAGTCTTGTTCCAGTACAAAATTGGTTTTCTCCTGCAGGCATTGTTTTTTCCCTGCAGTGCTCTCAAGTAGTGCTGGCCTCCCCCCTACGTTCTCACAGGAGCAGGCCTGGAAGTGGGATGTCCTCCTCGTCCTTTATTGCCAGCTCCGTACCGTTCTTCTCTTTTCCCAAAAACACGTTGCTGTGAATGTGATGTCATCAGGTTACACCACTGACTCCTGCCTTTTGCTGTAACCTGCCTCCGCACGGCCCGCTGGAGGAGCGGACCTTTGTCATCACGGGGCGGCCCTCGTTCTTGCTCGTGTCGTCCCTGCCTCACCGCACGGCTCTGCCGGCTCCTTCTCGTTCGTGCTTGCGTACTTTTTTCATCTTTGTGCTTTTATCCTTTATTCTGATGATTTAGGTATGTCTAAACAGGTTTTTAGCCAAGGCATAAAAGCAAATCTTTGCTTTTACCTAAGGCATTTAGTTCCATTTACAGTTTCACTGAAAAGTATTTACTGATATATTTGTATTTAGATCTATCTACTCAGAGCCTTCTATTTATTTGACCCACTTGTTCTGTGTTTCTTTTTTGTTCCTTCGACCTTCTTTTGCATTGATTTAATGTTTATTATTTTTCAACCCTCTCTCCTTAGCTTGGGAGTTACATGCTCTTTTTAAAAATACCATTGGTGGTTGTCCAGAGGTTGCAGGGGTTTTTTGGGTTTTGTTTTTAGTTTTGTTTTGCAAGTTCTTAGGTTGTGGTAAAATAGACATAATATAAAATTTGTCATATTTAATCATTAACATTTTTTAAAAAATGTATTTATTTAGAGAGGGAGAGTGGGCATGTGCATGAGTGGAGGAAGGGCAGAGAGAGAGGGAGAGAGAGAGAATCTCAGGCAGCATCTGTGTTGTCATCGCAGAGCCCGACATAGGGTTTGATCCCACCAACCGTGAGATGGCCTGAGCCGAGTCGGGCGCTTAACCGACTGAGCCGCCCAGGCGCGCCTCTGCTTTCTGTCTCTGATTTTGAGTGCTCAGAGCATTTTATGTAAGTGAATCATACAGAGTTTGGTTTTTGTGGCTGGTTTACTTCACTTGGCACAATGCCATCAAGATTGAGCCATGTTGTAGCTTATGTCAGAATTTCTTTCCTTCTTAAGGCTGTTTGAAGGATAGTTTTGCAGGATATAGGATTCTTGCTTGAAAGTTTTTTCTTTTAGCACTTTGATTGTATTGGCCCACTACTTTCTGGCCTCTGAAGTTTCCTCCGAGAGAGACGGGGGTTGGGGGGGAGGAGGAGGGGGGCAGGCAGAGAGGGAGACACAGAATCTGAAGCAGGCTGCAGGGTCTGAGCTGTCAACACAGGGCCCCACGTGGGACTTGAACTCACAAACCATGAGATCATGATCTGAGCTGAAGTTGGACACTTAATCAATTGAGCCCCCCAGGCGCCCCTGGCCTCTGAAGTTTCTGATGAGAAATCTGCTGATTAACTTATTGAGGATCTTTTGTGTGCGATGAGTCATTTTTTTTGCTGCTTTCAAGGTTCTGTTTTTGTCCTTGACTTTGGAAAGTTTGATTATAATGTGCCTTGGTGTAGGTCTCTGATTTATTTCTGTGGAGTTTGTTGAGTTTCTTAGATGTTTATATTCATGTCTTTCATCAAATCTGGGAAGTTTTTAGCCAGTATTTTGTCATATCTTCTCTCTGCCCTTCTCTGACTTCTGGGATGCCCACAACTTGTATGTTGGTCTGTTTGATGGTGTCCCTCAGGTCCCTTATGCTCTCTGTTCATTTTTCTTTCTGTTCAGTCTTTTCTTTCTGTGCCTCAGACTTGATAATTTCTACTTTCCTATTTTCAGGTTCCCTGATTCTTTTGCCTACTCATGTCTGTCTTTGAGTCCCTCTAGTAAATTTTTCATTGCATTTTCAGCTCTGGAATTTTTTAGTTTCTTTTTAGGTTTTCTATCTCTTAATTGATTTTTCCATTTTGTTTATACATTGTTTTTTTTACTTTCTCCACATCTTTATTTAGTTCTTTGACCATTTTTAAAAGTTGTTTTAAATCTTTGTCTAGTAAGTCTGCCATCAGTTCTTTTAAAGGGATAGTTTCTGTTAAAAATTTTTCCCCTTGAACTGGCCATACTTTTCTGTTTTTTGTATGCATTGTGATGTTGTTGTTAGAAAGTGAACATGTTGGGGCGCCTGGGTGGCTCAGTCGGTTAAGTGTCTGACTTCGGCTCAGGTCATGATCTCACAGTTTGTGGGTTCGAGCCCTGCGTCGGGTTCTGTGCTGACAGCTACCTCATAGCCTGAAGCCTGTTTTGGATTCTGTGTTTCCCTCTCTCTCTGCCCCTCCCCCACTCATGCTCTGTCTCTTTGTCTCTCTCTCTCTCTCAAAAATAAATTAAAACATTAAAAAAATAGAAATAAAAGAAAGTGAACATGTGATTCTAATAATGTGGTTAACTCTGGAAATCAGATTCTCCCCCTTCCCCAGGTTCGCTGCTTTTGTTGTTTATTTACAAATTCATCTATTCTTCCTTCCCCTGTATTGTAGACTGTCTCTGTGTCAAGGATCATCCTGAGGTTAAACGTAAGGTTTCTCTGAAGTTTTTAAAAAATTTACTTACTTATTTTGAGAGAGAAAGCGTGTGGAGAAAGAGAATCCTGAGCAGGCTCCACACTGTCAGCGTGAGGAGCACGATGTGGGACTTGAACTCATGAACCTGTGAGATCGTGATCTGAGCCAAAATCAAGAGTTGGACACTCACCCAACTGAGCCACCCAGGCGCCCAGGGTTTCTCAGATCTTTCCTCAGACTGTGCCTTTCTCTGGGCATGTGTGGTCACTTTCTGATTTTCCCTGTATAATACATGCATTTGCCTTTTTTTTTTTTTTTTTTAAAGTAATCTCTCTACACAGTGTAGGGTTTGAACTCACAACCCTAAGATCGTGAGTCACATGCTTCACCATTGAGGCAGCCAGGAGCTGCTATGCGTTTGGTTTTGTATGGCCTAGTCATCAAGGCCTGTTGCCCAGAAGGTGAAAATGAGAAAAATGAAGGGTTGTGTGTGTGTGTAAGGGCACAAGCTTCTTAAAGTCCCCTGAGAGTGACTCAGCTAGGGGATGAGGGGCTGCTTTGGTGTGGGGGTGGTGCAGCACCAGTGACGACCTGCTTCTTGTCTGCACCTCTGTTTTCAGAAGCAGCATTGTGTGGTCAGAGCACAGCCCATTTGGAAGACACTGTTTGGAAGACGCAGTGCTGTTCGCCCACCCTGGCTCCTACATGTGGTGTATACAGGCAGTGCCAGCAGTGGAGTCTGTGCACGGCCTCCTGCCCTGCGGCGGGGGGCGGGGATGCGTAACCGCCGAGGTTGACCAGCGTTAACTGCAGTTTACCGCACAAGCCTTTCTCTGGAAGGTGCAAGCTTTCAGGAGACTCCAGAGTTCCAGCATAGTTCCATCAGACAGATTCTGCCACTTAGCTGTCTAGGTGGGGAGGCAGATTTGTGGGGCTTCCTCCTCTTCCATCTTCCTGGAATCCTCTCCCCTAGAGATTATAATTTATATCTTTGATTTATCTCTCTGTTGTAAACTGGGTGCTTTTACCTTCTTGAAGGGCAGTTCAGCCCACAGAGTGCTTAACCCCGCCCCCGCTTCGCTCCCTTCATAGTCTCAGTCTTACATACACGGATTCCTGTAAGAAACTATTATCTTCCACAGTTCTTTCATTTGGACTTATTCACATTAATCATTGACCATTGACCATTTCATTATCCTTCATTCCTTTCTGTACCTGCTGAATTCGTATCTGGGTTCGTTTGTTTGTTTGTTTGTTTGTTGTGCCTGAAGACTATCTTTTGTTATTCCTTTCAGTGTAGGCCTGCTTGTGATGAGTCTGTCTGAAACTGTTTTTATTTCAAGTTTATTCTTTTTTAAAAAAATTTTTAATGTTTATTTATTTTTGAGAGACAGAGAGACAGAGTGTGAGTGGGGGAGGGGCAGAGAGAGAGGGAGACACAGAATCTGAAGCAGGCTCCAGGCTCTGAGCTGTCAGCACAGAGCCTGACACGGGCCTCGAACCCACGAACTGCGAGAACATGAGCTGAGCCAAAGTTGGACACTTAACCGACAGAGCCACCCAGGCGCCCCTTCTAATTTTTTATTCCCCACTTTTTGGATTAATTTTTTTTAATGTTTATTTCTGAGAGAGAGCGCGCGCGTGAACGAGTGAACAGGGGAGGGTCAGAGAGAAAGGGAGATACAGAATCTGAAACTGGCTCCATGCTCTGAGCTAAACATGTGGGGCTTGAACCCACAAATCACGAGATCATGACTTGAGCCGAACTTGGCTGCCTGACCAACTGCTACCCAGGAGCCCCTGTTTCAAGTTTATTCTTGTAGGTTATTATTATTATTATTTTTTACAGATTCTTTTTTTTCTTTCATAGTTTATCGTCAAGTTAGTTTCCATATAACACCCAGTGCTCATCCCCACAAGTGCCCTCCACCGTGCCCATCACCCCCCTTCCCCTCCCCCCACCCACATCAGCCCTCAGTTTGTTCTCAGCATTCAAGAGACTCTCATGGTTTGCCTCCCTCTCCCCAACTTTTTTTCCCTTTCTTTTCCCCCATGGTCCTCCGTTAGTTTCCTCCTAATCCTCCTATACGTGCAAACATATGATATTTGTCCTTTTCTGCCTGACTTATTTCGCTCAGCATAACACCTTCAAGGTCCATCCATGTTGCTACACGTGGCCAGATTTCTTCTTTCTCATTGCCGTGTAGTATTCCATCGTATAGATAAGCCACATCTTCTTGATCCGTTCGTCCGTTGTTGATGGACACTTAGGTTCTTTCCATGTCTTGGCTATTGTGGAGAGTGCTGCTGTGAACATTGGGGTACATGTGCCCCTGTGCATCAGCACTCCTGTATCCCTTGGGTAAATTCCTAGCAGTGCTATTGCTGGGTCATAGGGGAGTTCTATTGTTAATTTTTTGAGGAACCTCCACACTGTTTTCCAGAGGGGCTGCGCCAGTTTACATTCCCACCAACAGTGTAGGAGGGCGCCTGTTTCTCCACATCCTCGCCAGCATCTAGAGTCCTCTGATTTGCTCATGTTAGCCACTCTGACCGGCGTGAGGTGGTATCTCCGTGTGGTTTTGATCTTTATTTCCCTGATGAGGAGGGACACTGAGCGTCGTTTCATGTGTCTGTTGGCCATCTGGATGTCCTCTTCTTGTAGGTTATTATTATTGGATATAGAATTGTAGGTTGTGTTCTTTTTTCCTTTTATTTTTAAAAAAAAATTTTTTTTTTTAATGTTTTATTTATTCCTAGGAGAGAGAGAGAGACAGCGTGAGCAGGGGAGGGTCAGAGAGAGAGGGAAGTCACAGACTGAAACAGGCTCCAGGCTCTGAGCTGGCAGTCAGCACAGAGCCCGACGCGGGGCTCGAATCCACGAACCGCGAGATCACGACCTAAGCGAAAGTCGGACGCTTAACCGACTAAGCCACCCAGGCGCCCCTATTTTTTCCTTTTAGAGCTTTAGGAGACTTGTCGTGGCGTTTGAGTTTCCCATCCTTTTCAGTAGTAGGTTAACTGTCAGTATCACTGTGACTTTCCTGTTTCCCAGGCTATTTTAATTGTTTGCTCTTTCTTTTAGCTATTTTATTGTGGGGTTCCTAGGTGTGAAGTTTATCATCTTTCTTTGTTTTCTTAAAGTTGAGTCTACTTAAGATTCTTAGAGCTTTTTGAACCTTACAGTGGCTTACTGTCTTTGTTAATTGTAGACAGCTCTCAGTCGTTTCTCTGGACTACTTCTGTTCCCGTCTCTTTTGTCTTTGTTTCTGGAATTTCAGTTTCATTATGTTCTGCATCTCTGTCTCCCTGGCCTCTAAGTCTGTTTTCCACATTTTTCTTTCCTGGACTTCATTTGAGATCTTTTATTCTAACTCATCTTTCTCTTTTTATCTGTCTATCTTCTTTTAAATCCATCCATTGAGTTTTTAGTTTCAGTTGTGTATCTTTTTTTTTTTTTTTTTTTTTTAGTTTTAGAGCCTCCATTTGGTTCTTTTTCTATAGTTTCTACTTCTGTGCTAAAATTCTAAACCTTGTCATTAAAGTCCTGGAATATCGGAAATGAATAGTTGACTCTTGAACAACACGGGTGTGAACTGTGCAGGTCCACTTGTATGCAGATTTTTTACAGTACAGTAAGTGTATTTTCTTTTCCTTATGACTTTCTTAATAATATCTCTTCTCAAGTTTCTGTTATAAGAATACAATATATAATACATATAATCTAGAAAACACGTGTTGATTATATTATCAGTAAGGCTCTAGTCAACAGTAGGCTATTAGCTTTTGGCAAGTCAAAAGATATATGTAGATTTAAAAAAAATGTTTATTTTGAGAGAGTGCAAGAGCATGTGAGCGGGTAAGGGGCAGAGAGAGGGAGAGAGAATCTCAAGCAGGCTCTGAGCTGTCAGTACGGAGCCCAGTGCGGGCCTCCATCCCACAAACCATGAGATCATGACCTGAGCCATAATCAAGAGTTGGCCGCTCCACCAGCTGAGCCACCCAGGCCCTGTCTGTACAGAGATATTTGACCGCTCAGGGTCTGTAGCCTACCCACCACGCCTGCAGTGTTCGTGTGTCAGCGGTAGGCATTGTTAAATCTGGTAACTCATATCTGGAATGCTCGTGGTCTGTTTTTGTTTTATATTTCTTCTGTATTCATGTTGTACTATTTACTCATGTGCCTGGTCACTTTTGATTGTATATTTTATATCATGCTTGCAAATGGAAAATTGGTTATAAAAAAATTTGAGGCCTAGGAAAGTATCTTTTAGGGAGGTTTTATTTATACTCACACTGTGGAGTCACTTTACTCTCAGTAGAAATTGCTCAGGGCTAACCTGAAGTCCCTTTGAGGGTCTGTCTACTTCAGTTTTATTCTTTTTTTTTTTTTTAAGTTTATTTATTTTTGAGAAAGCAAGAAAGAGCACAAGTGGGGGCGGGGCAGAGAGAGGGGGAGACACAGAATCCAAAACAGGCTCCAAGGTCTGAGCTGTCAGCACAGAGCCCAACGCAGGGCTCGAACCCACCAACTGTGAAATCACGACCTGAGCCGAAGTTGGTCACATAACTGACTGAACCCTTCAGGTGCCCCTACCTCCGTTTTATTCTTTACTTCCAGAGTACAGCCTTTCGGAGCTCCAGTTCAGTGAAATGGCCATTCTCAGGCTGCTGCTCTCTCGCCATCTCCCCACTGGCAGTACTTGAAGTCAGAGCCGTTACCCTAACACCAAGAGCCTGTCAGATGCGTTATTCAGTGTCTCAGCCTCTCAGTGCTCTCCTCTAGAATTGGCAAATACCTCTGCGGGGGAACGTGACCCCAGTAGCTGTATTTCCCTTCCTGAGCCTCAGTCTCTGCTGTGTTCCAGCCCTATCTTGTTAGCTCGCGGGTTCCTTTAAGCTGATGTTTTTGACATTTTGTTGGGCTTCTCTGCTCATCCTCGGTGGGTCTGAGTTACTTAGTTTATTACTAGAGTAGAAGCAGTTTCTGCTTTTGTCACCTGCTACAGTGCAGTGTCTGTAGTCTCTTGTGAGTTTTGTACGCCTGAAGACAGTCCATCCCAGAGCAACTGTGAGTGGCTGAACAACTACTGAACAATAGTGACATGATCCTTCAGATACTTTGGCTTCTTAGTTCCTTGACCTCTCTTGCATGTATCCTGTTCTCTGCCCTACCTTGGTCACCCATTCTCTTCGATTACCATTATGTGAAAAAACTCTGTCACCCCACTTTCAAACTTAGTGCTCTGACCACCTCTTCCAGACTTTATAGCTCACACCGTCCGCCATGCCATTTCCTGCGGTCTTCAGCCCCGTCGTAAATGTCAGTTCATTGTTCCTGCCGCGTTTCCCCTGATCACTCTCTTGTCGTTGTTGACCATACACTCCATAGTCATTACAGCATGTCCTCTACTCATATATTCTCTTGTTTTCTCAGTAATCATGGCTAAGCCAGAATCTGTGTCTGAGCCTGGACTCCCTGGAAAAGATGGCAAGAGTCCGTGTGCTGGTGCTTTATTTGGAGTTAGAGCAAGGAGGGGAAAAAAGAAGAGGCAGAGAAGGAGGGAGAACAAATACACAGTGTTGTGTTTCTTTTTTTTTTTTTTTTTTTTTTAAATATTTTTATTCACTTCTAGGAGAGAGAGAGAGAGACAGCATGAGCAGGGGAGGGTCACAGAGAGAGCCCGACGCGGGGCTCGAACCCACGAACCGCGAGATCATGACCCAAGCGAAAGTCGGACGCTCAACCGACTAAGCCACCCAGGCGCCCCGCACAGTGTTGTGTTTCTAAGCTATCACAGCTTCAGGAGAACGTTAGGTGGGTGCACGGCCCTCCTGGGAATCTCTAGGGATCCTGGCACCTCTCAGAGTGCTCCTGGCTGGGGGGGGGGGGGGGCAGGCAGGTAGGTATGTGCAGGTGGACAGTTGAGGAATTTGATGGCCCTTTCACATCTTCTCTCTCTTAATGGTCAGAGTTGCCCCATAGAGTCTTAAAAATTTTTTTTTCATGTTTATTTTAGAGAGAGAGAAAGTGCAAGCAGGAGAGGGGCAGAGAGAGGGGGGCAGAGGATCTGAAATGGGCTCTGTGGTGATGACAGCAGTGAGCCTAATGTGGGCTCAAACCCGGAAGCTACGAGATCATGACCTGAGTCAAAATTGGATGCTTTAACTGACTGAGCCACCCAGGCGCCCCTGCCCCATAAGGTCTTAATTATTCTCTGCTTTCGGGTTATTACTTGGCCACTCCAGGCATCTCCTGGAACAGCTGCTGAATTTGGTGCTAGAGCTGCTGTGGCTTCTGTCACAGTGCATGCACACGGGGACGGCTACCAAAGCTTAGCCTCTTGTCAGCCCTGGGTGGGGGGGGTGGTTAGAGACAGTGGTGATGTTAGGAGAGAAGACATGGGTAGGGGGCTGAGGCTGATGATCACCTGCAACTTGCACATTTTTGCCAGGCTTGGTGGGGCAGTTCCAGCAGGGAAGTGGAGCAGTAGGCAAATCCAAGTGTGTTGGGGGGGGGGAGCGCCTTAACTGCGTCTGTTAAGACTTCTGATTATTCTTTCGCTTGTGTCCGTACAGCTGAATGTGGTTAGAGAAACCAGACTGACTAATCTCATTTTAAAATCATGACCACCCAAATCTTGTGGGCCCCATTACAGGTTATATTCTGTTTTCCTACTCTAGTTACTCTTCTAGAGAGTATTTGAATATCTCACTTTAAAGTTTCCATTTTTCCTTCCCCCTTTTTCCTTTATTTAAATAAAGTTTCCTTTATTTAAATTTAAATAAAATTTCTTTTATTCAAAAAAATTGAAGCAGTCGGAAGTGAACTTCCATAGGCTGTCATTCTCAACAGCGTGTCAACAGGCTGTTCTGTCTCACTTGTTTAAAAAATTTTTTCTTGATAATTGTCTATATTCTGTTTTCCATTCTTTTCTCCTGTTCTCTTCTTGAGCACATTTATTTCAGGTTTTTGTCTCCACCGCTCCTCCAGAATTGCTTATAATGTGACTGGTGACCTCCATGTTGCGAGATCTAATGGGCAGCTTGCAGTCCTCCCCTTATTTACCCCAGGAGACCCAAGGAGAGCGCTCCTGTTTGCAACTTGATTAGTTTAGGGTTCTCCAGAGAAACAGAGCCAGTAGGATATATGTATTAAAGACATTTGTTATAAGGCGTTGGCTCACGTGACTGTGGGGGCTGAGAAGTTCTTAGATCTGCCACTCAGCAAGCAAGAAACGCAGGAGAGATGACGGTATACGTTTTAGTCTGAGTACAGAGGCCTGAGAGACGACCAGGAGATCCTGTGTCCCAGCTCCCGGCTCAAGCGTCAGGCTGGAGAAGTTCCTCTTAGCCTTGTTGTTAAGTTAAGGCCTTTAACTGATTGGATGAGAGCCACCCACGCAATGGAGGGCAAGCTGCTTTACTGAGTTTACCAATTCAGATGTTCCTCTCATCCAGAAATATTCTCACAGACACACCCAGAGTAGTATTTGGCCAACTCTGGTACCCTGTGGCCTGGTTGAATTGACACATAAAATCAACCATCACCAAACCCTTTCTCCCCCGGGACATCTAGAACAAGATGCCAGTTTACCTGGAGGCGTTCCTGTCCCCATCGCCCCTGACCTCAGCTCCCAACGACGCCTTTCTTTTCTCCACCCTAGTCACAGGTGCCTACCTTCTCGTTCTTGACCATTGCCAGATGTGTTCCTGCCCTTAGGGTCTCTGCACTCACTTCTCTTCTGCCTCCAGTGCTTTTTTCCTTGCTTCTCTACCCCTCTCCTTATCCTTAAGCCACATGGCTCCTGGTCTTCTTCTTTCCCTCTGCATAGAAATGCCATGTTCTCACTGAGGCTTTTCCTGGTCATTCCATCTAAACATTTCAGCTGTTTCCCGGCTGCTTCCTGTACTCCTTCCTTGCTTTATTTATTTATTTTTTTTTTACCTCATTCACTCTTATCATTATCTAACATACTTCTTTATTTATCTTATTTCTTGTCTGACTCCTGCAGCCAGAAGGTAAGCTCTGTGAGGTGAGGGCCCAGCTTCTAGAATAGCTCCTGGCGCAAGTGTGTCTCTCGTAACAACTTCCTGTTTTTTTAAAAAAACATGGATGGGAACTCTTTCCAGTAAGTTTACAAAATAGAGGTTTTTAGCCTCAGCTCTCAGCAGCAAGCACCTTTATTGGCTCACAGACGCCTTTGCATATGTCTTTTATAGATACGCCTTTTATAGCCTAACTGTGGATGGGCTGACGTAATTCTGAAGGCACCAAGCCAGGCTTCTCGACTCTCTTCCTTCTAGTTGTGTGTGTGTGTGTGTGTGTGTGTGTGTGTGTGTGTGTGTAAGAACCAGCTTTGTGCTGGAGAGCTTTACAAATAACATCTTACTTAATTCTCGGAACGGTCCTGCCGCACAGTGGTATCACCTCCATCGTGCAGAGCGAGGCAGATTTAGAAAGCTTGAGGAACTTGCCTGAGCTCTCAGCTAAGTGGGAGAATCCAACTTGATCTAGTCCTGTATTCTTGACTGTTATTGCATTAAATGTCACCTCCTACATAGATTGTTTTGTGTCCGGCAGGAATTTAGGAATGTTGACCAGGCTGTTTCATCCCTTTCAGCCATGATAGTGTTAAATATTCAAAGTGGCTCCTTAGCATATACTCAGCACAAAGCAACCATTCAAAGTTAGGTATCCTTGGGACTCCTTGGGGGCTCAGTTGGTTAAGCTCCCAACTTCAGCCCAGCTCGTGATCTGGTGGTTCAAGGGATCGAGCCCCACATTAGGCTCTGTGCTGACAGCTCCGAGCCTGGATGGAGCCTGCTTAGGATTCTGTGTCTTCCTGTCTCTCTGTCCCTCTGCCACTTGTGCACACACTCTCTCTCTCAAAAATAAATATTTAAAAAAATTAAAGAATTTTTCAAAGTTAGGAATCCTTTCTAAGATTAGTGCAGAAATAACGAAACCACAAGCCTTTCTCAGCATTAGCCCTCCCAGATCTTCTGAGGCTTAGTCCACATATTAGGTTTCTGGATCTGAGGTACATACGGCATCTATATGATTAGAAGGGTGGTGGTGACTGCATCATGAAGGGTCTTGCCCTTCCTGACTCGAGTTATTGATCAGCCCCATCCACCTCTGGCATATTCCCTGAGAGATTACAGGAGCCCCCATCTTCTTCATGGGCAAGTGTAAGAAACCACTCATATTTCCTGAGTCTTGCTTCATTGGATAGTTGTTCTGCTGGGCTTATTTGGAGTGTGTCGTTTGGTTGCTTGGTGGGCTTGGTGTCATCTGGTGGCCTCACTGAGATGCTGGGACAGCTGGGCCTGTCATTTTTCCAGTGGGAGAGGTCTCTGGTAGGATAGTCAGATTTGTTAAATAGTGGCTCAGGGCTCCCCAAAGCAAGCATCTCAGAAGGACGATACAGAAATTGCTAGTCCTTTGGAAGTGCAGGCCCAGGACTGGCACATCACCATTGCTGCCATGTCTCCTTGGGTAACACGAGTCAGCGGACCAGCTCAGAGCCGTTGTGAGAGCTGACTGCACAGGGTGGGGGGCAGGTTTACTGGGAGCAGACTGGCCCAGACTACTTTATTTTTTTTATTTTTTTTTATTTTTAGGAGATAGAGACAGCGTGAGCAAGGGAGGGTCAGAGAGAGAGGGAGACACAGACTCCGAAACAGGCTCCAGTCTCTGCGCTGGCAGTCAGCACAGAGCCCGACGCGGGGCCCGAACCCATGAACCGTGAGATCACGACCTAAACGAAAGTCGGACGCCCAACCAACTAAGCCACCCAGGCGCCCCTGGCCCAGACTACTTTTGAGAGTGAACAAGGGCCTATTGAAAATTATGCCACGTTGACAGGTGTTATACTGGAGCTGTCCAGAACTAACCTGGACATATGGTCATCATAGCCTTGCTTGTGCCCGGGAGGAAGCAAGAGATGGGTGTCACCTGATGTGATTCTCCTAGTGTGAAAATAGGACCGTGTTCAGTAGGCTGCGCATGTTTTATTATTTATATTTATTTATTTAAGTGTTTATTTTTGAGAGAGAGAGAGAGAGAGAGATGGGGGGGACAGAGAGAGGGGGACAGAGGATCTGCAGTGGGCTCTGTCCTGACAGTAGCAAGCCCAGTGTGGGGCTCGAACCCATGAACTGTGAGATTGTGACCTGAGTTGAGGTCGGACCCCCAACCAACTGAGCCACCCAGGTACCCCTATTTTTATTTTTTAAAAATGTTTGTTTGGTTTTTTTTGAGAGAGAGAGTACATGCACACAAGCCAGGGTGGGGCAGAGAGAGAGGAGAGGGAATCCCAAGCAGGCCTCCTGCTGTCAGTGCAGAGCCCGACTTGGGGCTCAGTCTCATGACTATGAGGTCATGACCTGAGCCCTAATCAGGAGTCAGATGCTTAACTGACTGAGCCGAGTAGGCGCCCCTGCTGCTGGTGTTGTAAGTTGAACATGACTTCTAAAGACAACCCAGTAACTCCGTCTTGGATGCTCAGTGACTGTGGAATGAATTATGCAGTCTGACAGTGGAGGGGAAACTGGCTTTTAACTTACTGAGATGATTTTGTTTGTTGGTCTCCAGTGGGTGGCTTTCCAGAGATAATTTTCAAGTTTAACTGTGGCCGTGTGTCATTTTCACCTTACGTAACTCGGAGACATCTCCTAAGGTACAGCTTACCTCTGCTCTGTAGTTAGTCAGATGATCTCAAAGGTCTCTTCCAGCTCTGCAGTTGTTTTTTTTTTTTTTTTTAAATGTTTTATTTATTTCTAGGAGAGAGAGAGAGAGACGCGTGAGCAGGGGAGGGTCAGAGAGAGAGGGAGTCACAGACTGAAACAGGCTCCAGGCTCTGAGCTGGCAGTCAGCACAGAGCCCGACGCGGGGCCCGAACCCACGAATGCGAGATCATGACCTAAGCGAAAGTCGGACGCTTAACCGACTAAGCCACCCAGGCGCCCTATGCATTTGTGTTCGAATCTTACAGAAAGTTGTTATAAGTACCCCAACGACAATTGGAGAGCCATGATAAAGGCCTTCACAGTTCGGATGTGATCTGGAGCCAGGTGGGGATCCAGAAAACTTTATGCAGTAAAGTTGCTTTACTCTGTACTGTGAAGAAAAGTTAGTTTGCAATCCAAAGTGGAATTTTTTCTCAATAGAATGTTAAGTCCTTTTTGTTTTTTTTAATTTTATTTTATTATTATTTTTTTAAGTAGCCTCCATGCCCAGCATGGGGCTTGAATTCACAATCCTGATATCAAGACCTGAGGCAAGATCAAGAGTCAAATGCTTAACCAACTGAGCCACCCAAACACCTCTAGAATGTTAAGTCTTAAAGGTTGACTGTAAAAGATTATTCTAAAATTCAAAATCCCACTTCTCTATACAGTAGGTGGTAGATTTCTGAGGCTTGCCTTTAAGATCTCATTTTGATGTGTGATGCCTCCAGAATGTGTCACGTTTACATGTTTGTGCACACGCACGTGATTGGGCTTCAGGAATGTAGTGGGAGGGTCCGTTTTGTCTTTCCTGAAGTTGTTCACCGGCAGGCGTGGGGTTAGGGGAGGTATCGTTCTATGGAATCTTTACCTGATGCAGTTCTGTATTTTGCCCTGGTTGGTCAGGGGTGGGGTGGGGAGCGGTGAGTGAACATTTTTGACTTGAATGTAGTATAATAGTCTCCTTATTAATCCTGACTACAGTGTAGAAGAAACAAAACAAACCTCTCCAAACCAAGTTTCTGCAGATTTGAATGGCTGTGAGATCTCTTTTTGGCTAAACAAGTCACTGATGTGACTGCAGCCAGACGAAGCCTTGTGCTTTCTGTCATCTGGGAGCAGGGGGCTCCCCCGGATTCTGAGTGACGTGTACTGTGGAAATATTCTCTATATTTATGATGTCTTTTCCCCACAACATGTTTCATGCTACATTTTTCAGTGATGCAACAACTGTCGCACTGGTGACATTTGTGATAGGGAAGCCTCACCTCAGATGGTGCCGTGTGTCTCCTTCCAGGGTAGGGAGCAAGGCAGGTGTGTAAATCAGGATGACAAGTCAACTTTCCTTTGCAGTTGTTTGACAAGTTCATGGATATTGAGGTTTAGGGAGAATGTTTACTTTTAAGATGACTTTGGCACAGATAATGTTTATATAAAAACTATTACGTAGGGAAAGGATTACCATTTCTAGAGCACCTTTTATGTGTCCTCATTTTTAGCTGTCTTACGAAAGAGAACGTGCCATTTTATACACACGGGAAGGAAGAGTGACTCGTGCAGGGCTCTATGTGGTATAGCTAATGATTGTCAAGCTCGCATTTGATCTCAGATTTGTTTGACTTTAAAATTCTTGTGGTCCACCCCCAACCCCCATGTTGGTAATTTATACAGAGGTTCTTCTCTGGACCTTCCTGACTACCCTGTCTGTATTTTATGCTCCACCAAATACATAGATCCAGCCTCCCTGGAAAAACTGTGACATCTGGCTCTATTGTCTTCATATTTTTCATATGTCTATTTCTTACATAGGCTGTAAACATTGAACATACTGAATTTTTTGCCCAGGGACTTGTGAGCCCTTGGAAATTGTGTGCAAAGTGGTGTGTGTGTGTGTGTGTTAAATATCAGGATCCATAGCTTTTTCAATGCTTTCTGACTCAAAAAGCCAGCCTCAGGAGCCACTATTTTATGCCATTAATATTTTCCAGTACTATTGTTTAGTGAATTAATATACATAAAGTGCTTAGAGTAGGACCTTACAGGAAGTAAAGTCACTATTAGTATTGTTACCAAGTTTTCTGTGTGCATAGTCTTCAAAATGTTTTAATAATTGGATAGTAGTCTGTGGAATCGAATATTACCAGATAGACCATTTCCTTATTGTTGTCAATCTTTGGGTTCAAACTTTACTTTTCTTTGTTTTGTTTTGTTTTAAGGTTTTGGAAGGCAATTTATTATTTTTTTATTTTTTTAATGTTTATTTTTGAGAGAGAGAGAGAGACAGAGACAGAGCATGAGTAGGGAAGGCATAGAGAGAGAGGGAGACACAGCATCTGAAGCAGGCTCCAGGCTCTGAGCTGTCAGCATAGAGCCCAATGTGGGGCTTGAACCTATGAACCGTGAGATTATGACCAGAACCAAAGTTGTCTGCTCAATGGGATTGCGTCACCCAGGTGCCCCAGGAAGGCAACTTGTTGAGTATTTTTTTAAAGTTTATTTATTTTGGGGCACCTGGGTGGCTCAGTCAATTGAACATCTGACTTCAGCTCAGGTCATGATCTCACAATTTGTGAGTTTGAGCCTCACATCGGGCTCTGTGCTGTCAGTGCAGAGCCCGCTTCAGATCCTCTGTCCCCCTTTCTCCTCCTCCACTGCTCACGTTCTCTCTCTCTCAAAAAAAATTTTTTTTTTTAAAAAGTTTATTTGCGAGAGAGAGAGAGCATGCACACGTGTTGGGGGAAAAGCAGAGGGAGGGAGAGGGAAAGAGAATCTCAAGCAGGCTCTGTGCTGTCAGTGCAGTGTGCAGTGGGCTGCGATCTCATAAACTGTGGGATCATGACCTGAGTCGAAATCAAGAGTTGGACGCTTTACTGACTGAACCACCCAGTCACCCCCAGAATTTACTTTCCTTAGGGGCATGGTCAAAATGGGTGGTGGGAGGACTGGGTACAGGCTTCCAGTTAGGGAACAACTAAGTACGGAGGCTGAAAGGGACAGCATCAGGGGTATCATGGCATTCTAAGAGCCTTGTGTGGTGACAAATGGCAGCTATGCCTGTAGGGAGCACGGCATAATATACAGGTGCAGTGTGGAGTCACTGTGTTGTGCATCTGAAACTAATGACATTGGTGTCAGCTACACTTGGAATAAAAAGTCCTCTTTATCAGATCGTTACAAAAAAGGTTTTTTCCCCCTTTTTATAAGCAATTTAAATCTTTACGTATTTATATATAATTTGGATTATTTCTGAAGATTCCCCCTACTGGGTCAAAATGTATGAACGATTTGAAAATTTTAGACGTTGCCAGATTGCTTTCCAGAAGGCATATACTGATGTGTGCTGGCAGTATATTGCAGTCGGCATCACCGTGTGATCTAGCATGCAGTAAACAAATAGAAAAGTTTAATAAGCAGAAGATTGCCTTATTTCATAAGTATTTTTCCAGTTTCCAGACAGGTGGAACATTTTCTGTGTACTGTTTTGTTGTGAATTATCTTTATCTTGCCATTGAATAGGGTTTTTATGGCTTTCTTATTAGTTTGAGGTACACTTAGTCACCTGTTACAACTATGTATTCTGAGAATGCTTGCCCTTTTTTTAAAAAGTTATTTATTTATTAATGTTTATTTTTTTGAGAGAGAGCGAGCGCACATGCAAGTGGGAGAGGAACACAGAGAGGGAGACTTAGAATCTGAAGCCGGCTCCAGGCTCTGAGCTGTCCCCACAAAGCCTGATAGGGATTCAAACCCATGGATCACGGGATCATGACCTGAGCCAAAGTCGGATGCTTAACTGACTGAGCCACCCAGGTGCCCCTATATATTAGTTATAAAATAATTGTCTCCTCCACAATTTGGATTATGTACTTTTTATTTCAAATGTCAGTACTTAAATAAATGTTGGTTTGGAAAGCCATTAAAAATGTTTAACTTTCCCCAGATTACAGGTTTAAAATGTAGAATTGGTTTCAACCTTGTGTTGAAGCCAATGTGATAAATTTGCTACATTAGAAAGAGCTATGTACCAGTCCTGGGAATAGCACACAAATAGCCCCAAGTCATTATCAACAGATGCAGATGCTGTTGCTGAAGCCTTATTTACAGTTGTGTTCAGAAACACTGGGTAAGGGCAGGCTTGAGGGAGATTCTTCTTTTCTTTTTTAAAGTTTTCATATTTATTTTAGAGAGTGTAAGTGGCGGAGGGCCAGAGAGAAGGAGACAGAGGATCCAAAAAGCAGGTTTCGAGCTGACACCAGCAAGCCCGATGTGGGGTTCAAACCCATGAACCATGAGATCATGTCCTGAGCTGAAGTTGGACACTCAACTGACTGAGCCACTCAGGCGCCCCAAGGAGGGAGATTCTAATGGAAGGCTCTTTGGAACCTGTAGGGAATGGAGAGGTGTTTGTTTGTTTGTTTGTTTGTTTTTAAATGTTTGTTTATTTTTGAGAGAGACAGAGAAGCAGAGCGAGGGAAAGGCAGAGAGGGAGGGAGACACAGAATCTGAAGCAGGCTCCAGGCTCCAATCTGTCAGCACAGAGCCTGACGTGGGACTTGAACTCACAAACTGTGAGATCATGACCTGAGCCTAAGTCAGATGCTCAAACCAACTGAGCCACCCAGGCACCCGTTTTTAAGGAATCTCTACAGCTGGTGGCCTTTGACTTGAATTCATTACCCCAAGATCAAGAGTCGCATGCTCCCCTGACTGAGCCAGCCAGGAGCCCCTGGAGAGGTGGATTTTAATGGGAAAGGTACTAAGCGTTATTCTTACCTTTATGGTATTGTTTTCTATCTGTGTTTTAAACACAAGTCTCCTGGGATTCTTTTCTTGATTTGTACGGCTGCCACCGTAGTGCTCATGACTGTATCCATGGGAACACAAGGAGGATGACATGAGTTTTTAACTTGTTGCTAAGCAGATCTAGCTTGGAACATATTAAAATTTCTCATTAAAAGGTGTTTGAGTGTTTTACCTTCTGTGGGGGAAGGTAACCAAATAGGGCAGTTTGGAATTACAACTGTAAAATTTTTTAAACCCTTCTAGTAGAAAGGACTGGTTGTGTTTTTAATTAATTCAGTATTTGAGATGGAAGAGAGTTGGTTGAAATAACTCACTATTCTGTAAGCTTGGCCTCTGAAGCCCAGAGGACTGCTTGTGGACGCCTGATCCACCCTGAGTGTGTGTAACGTCCCGGAGTGACAGCAGACGCTTCCGGTGGCCCTAAACATGGAAGCCTCGTGGAGATTGAGACACTCGTCTCTTATTTTGGTTGACATTTTAATTTAAAAAAATTAAACAGGTAGTGTGTCACTGGTATAAAATAACTAACTTTCAAAAAGATCTACAGTAAAACACAATTGGTCTTTCACCTACATCTTCTAAGTTACACAGTTCCCAGAGGCTACCATGCTTATTAACTCCTTGTCTCATTATAGTTTAAAGAATTACCTGAGTAGTTATTTAATAATAATAGATAACAGGGGCATCTGGGTGGCTCAGTCGGTTGAGCGTCCAGTTCTTGATTTAGGCTCATGTCATAATCTCACAGTCCTGAGATTGAGCCCCATGTCGGGCTGTGCACGACAGCACGACAGCTTGGGATTCTTTCTCTCTGCCCCTACCCCGCTCATGTGCTCACATTCTCTCTCAAAAATAAATAAACATTAAAAAAATAATAGATAATATTTATGCATTTCTGTAGGCCAGCCCCTATGATAGGTGTATTACACAGTCTTGGGAAGTAGTCCATTGTAACTCAGTGAAACTCACATAACTCTCCCACAAAAAATCTAGTTACCATCTGTCATCCTAGAACAAAACAAAACTCCATCAACTCAGTTTCACTGATAAGGAAACTGAGGCTTAGAGAAGCTTAACAACTTGCACAAGACTTAATATTTCTTGCTCAGTAGATCATAGGTTCCAAATAAGGAGGCTCCATACTTTATTTCTGCTTTACTCCCTGTGCAGAGCATGGTTGTGGTAGGGTTTGGGTAGTGTGTCAAGTGTAGTATGAAGGCCAGTTTTACAAAGTAGATGGTTATGTCTTTATTTATTATTAGCTTTGAACTTGTTTAGCCTGTAACTCAGACTTCTCTTTGTAGATAAGTCACATTGAGTATTGGAGCAGCACTGAATCTGCATATTAAGGGAACCTTATATTTTTGGATTTCATGTTGGGAACAGTTGAGAGACCCTCTGGTGATCTGGGAAGGTCCAGGTTTGGAGGTAAGGGCGGTTGACATGGGGATTGGCTTCATTGTGTCTGTTCCTTTTGGGTCTGTTTGGTTCTTAACTTCTTTTACTTCACTCCTGCTCTGACTGTATCTTGGCACTGTGTCTTTTCAGTTTCTTGATCTCTGTGAAGAAAGAAGTAGGAATTGAAAGGATCATATTTGGTTAAATGTCAGTGTTCACGAGTTTCTGTGATCTTGAAAACCTGTGTTGAGTGTTAGTTGTATGTAGTGCCTCCACCTTCTTACCTTTAAATAAAAGAAAACAGAAGTTTAGAGCTGGATAGGATTACTGAGATTATGTAGCAAGATGAAAGCAAGGGACAGTTCAATTCCGTAGATCATTGTTGAGTTATTTTCTTCATGTGTTAAGTGGGCTTAATTACCTCACAGGGTTGACACTGAGGATTATAAAAGCCACATTTACACATCTTTTTGTGATAAGTTCTTCGCTTCCTTGGGCTCCTTTGTGAGTGTGCTGTGAGATAACCATACACAACAGTCTTAGAAACTCTGATGTTTACTGGAGAAGATCTTTAGAAGCATCTTTATAAAAGTCTTGGGCTGATGATTTAATGGTAATACTAATAGTTACACTTGCTGGGCACTTAGTATGTGCTAGTGTGCATGGTATGGGGAGAAAAGTATTCTGGGACCTCATAGGAGGGATTGGAGTAGGGGAGGATGGAGTCAGGAAGGCCATTTGAAACAGTCGATAGTATTTTAAGCTTGAGAGTGAAGGCTCGGCTAAGCGTCAGCAATGGGATGGGTTTGGGAGGATGTGAACAAACCACACCGGGCTGGCGGAGAGAGGGAGGTAACAAGATTGAGTTTTGTTGCTTTGAGTATAATGGGGTACTGTTAACAGTGGAGCCGTCTGGAGAGGTCACTGATGCTTTGCAAACTGAAAAAATAGGTTAATGCAGAGTATGTACCTTGGCTGAAGTGAGGAGGCAGAGCCCAGAAGAGGAGGTGGTGACGCCGGTGAGCAGCAAGCAGATTTGCTGCTGTGGAAGCTCGGGGGCGCCTGGCAAGTGCAAGTAGCAGGTGTCTCCCGAGGCCCGGGCCCAGGTGGAGAGGGCACACTGGGGGGCACGGGAGGTTCTCAGGTCCTCAGATGAGGGAGCTGCCCTCTCCTAGCCCGGCAGAGGGCAGATGTATTCTTGGCAGAGTTTGCAGCAGAGGGACACTAGATTTGAAGAGGGAAGGAAGGGTGAGGCCGGAGGTGGGAGTGTGGGAAGGGGCACAGATGAAGTGAAAGTCCAGAACACCCCCCACTTTTCGCAGCCTAGCTCGTACCCTCAAGGCAGCAGGTTAGAAGATTCTTCTATGGGGAGAAAAGTGGTCCAGATATAAATGTCAACAGTCTTGCCAGTTGTCACCCTGTATTCAAGTTACTGTTGCCATTACTGTTGCTTTAAAATAGCAACAATCATTTTAAGTTGTCAGGGTTTCTGGTGGTTAGGATTTAGGAAAGGTTCAGCAGGGCGGTTCTGGCTTAGGTTTCTCTTCAGGTTGTTGTCACAGCAGAATGGGCTGGGCACACCTCTTTTTCAAGAGGGGGACATTTCAAGGGGAGCCAAAGTAGATTCCATCTTTTTTTTTTTTTAATGTTTTATTTATTTTTGAGAGAGAGAGAGAGACGGCATGAGCAGGGGGGGGTCAAAGAGAGGGAGACACAGAGTCCGAAGCAGGCTTCAGGCTCCGAGCTGTCAGCACAGAGCCCGACGTGGGGCTTGAACCCACGAACCGTGAGATCATGACCTGAGCCGAAGTCGGACACTTAACTGGCTGAGCCACCCAGGTGCCCCAGTAGATTCCATCTCTTGATAGAAGTTGAATCCAAGTCAGATCGTAGAGGTGCCTAGCTGGCTCCGTTGGTAGAGCATCTGATAGATGGTAGACACTTGATCACAGGGTTGTCAGTTTGAGCCCCATGTTGGGTGTAGAGCCCCTGAGAGCCTTGGAAGGCTCCTGGTCTGTTTGAAATGCCAACTGAAACCTTCTTGAATCTTTTTGAGGTTTTAGAAAAGTTTTTCTTTTTCTTTTTAAAAAATTTTAAATTTATTTTTTAATTTACATCCAAGTTAACATATAGTGCAGCAGTGATTTCAGGAGTAGATTCCAGTGATCCATCCCTTACGTATAACTCCCAGTGCTCATCCCAACAAGTGTCTTCCTTAATGCCCCTTCTCCATTTAGCCCACCCCCCCAACAACCCTCAGTTTGTTCTCTGTATTTAAGAGTCTCTTGTGTTTTGTTTCCTTCCTTGTTTTTATATTCTTTTTGCTTCCCTTCCCTTATGTTCATCTGTTTTGTATCTAAATTCCTCTTATGAGTGAAGTCATATGAGATTTGTCTTTCTCTGACTAATTTTGCTTAGCATAATACCCTCTAGTTCCAGCCACGTAGTTGCAAATGGCAAGATTTCTTTTTCTTTTCTTTTTTTTTTTTTTTTGCTGAGTACTACTCCATTGTATATGTATATACCACATCTTCTTTATCCATTCATCTGTTTGTCAATGGACATTTGGGCTCTTTCCATACTTCGGCTAGTATCAATAGTGCTCCTATAAACGTTGGGGTGTATGTGTCCCTTCGAAACAGCACCCCTGTATCCCTTGCGTATATACCTAGTAGTGCAATTGTTGGGTCGTAGGGTAGTTCTGTTTTTAATATTTTGAGGAACCACCGTACTATTTTTAATTTTTTTAAGAACCTCCATGCTGTTTTCCAGAGTAGCTACACCAGTTTGCATTCTCACCAGCCGTGCAAGAGAGATCCTCTTTCTTCCTTTCTCGCCAACATCTCTTGTTGCCTGAGTTGTTAATTTTAGCTACCCTGACTGGTGTGAGGTGGTATCTCACTGTGGTTTTAATTTGTATTTCCCTGATGATGAGTGATTTTGAGCACTGTTTCATGTGTCTGCCGGCCATTGGATGTCTTCTTTGAAGAAGTGTCTATTCATGCCCATTTCTTCCCTGGACTGTTGATTTTTTGGTGTTGAGTTTGATAAGTTTTTTATAGATTTTGGATACTAACCCTTTACCTGATATCATTTGCAAATATCTTCTCCCATTCCACTGGTTGCCTTTTAGTTTTACTGACTGTTTCCTTTGCTGTTCAGAAGCTTTTTATTTTGATGAGGTCTCAGTAGTTCATTTTTGCTTCTGTTTCCCTTGCCTCTGGAGACTTGTTGAGTAAGAAGTTGCTGTGGCCAGGGTCAGAGAGGTTTTTGCCTGCTTTTTCCTCTAGGATTTTGATGGCTTCCTGTCTTACGTTTAGGTCTTTCATCCATTTTGAATTTATTTTTGTGTATGGTGTAAGAAAGTGGTCCAGGTTCATTTTTCTGCATGTAGCTGTCTAGTTTTCCCAGCACCACTTGCTGAAGAGACTGTCTTTATTCCACTGGATGTTCTTTCTTGCTTTGTCAAAGATGAGTTGGCCATACATTTGTGGGTCCATTTCTGGGTTCTCTATTCTGTTCCATTGATTTGAGTGTCTGTTTTTGTGCCAGTACCATACTGTCTTGATGTTTACAGCTTTGTAATACAGCCTGAGGTATGGAAGTGTGATGCCTCTAGCTTTGGTTTTCTTTTTCAGGATTGCTTTGGCTATTTGGGGTCTTTTCTGGTTCCACACAAATTTTAGGATTGGGGCACCTGGGTGGCTTAGTCGGTTAAGCTTCTGACTTTCACTTAGGTCATGATCTCGCAGTTTGTGAGTTCAAGCCCCGCGTTGGGCTCTGTGCTGACTACCAGCTTAGAGCCTGGAGCCTGTTTCAGAGTCTGTGTCTCCCTTTCTCTCTGACCCTCCCCTGCTCACGGTGTCTCTCTCTCTCTCTCTCCTAGAAATAAATAAAAATATTTAAAAAAAATTTTTTTTAGGATTGTTTGTTCTAGCTCTGTGAAGAATGCTGGTGTTATTTTGATAGGGATTGCTTTAAAAAACTTTTTCAAGCATAACCTGGATTTGATCTTTTAACCTATAGCCATTTCTTCTTTTGAGAATTGTTCTGCCCTTAGGAAGGCTGGGGATGAGAAATAGTCCCGTTTTTGATCCCAGCAAATCCTGAAGTCTTTATTTTTAACCATTTGTTTTCCCCAGCCCCTCCCTCTCTCCCCTCACTTTGTCTTAGGCAGTGTGAAGAAGCTGGGCAGCACCCACACTATTTCCCCTGGAAATCTCAGGTGGATCGCTGAGTTTGTTGGGTGCACTTCCTGTTTCCACTAGTGGTTCAACAGGGGTCCTCTCTTCTCCATGTACAGTCATATTTTTCTTCCTTTCACCAAACCTTTATTGGTAGTCTCCTTGTTGAGGCCGCAGTGCAGGCCTTCAACAGCCTACTCAAGGCCTTCTGGTTTGTCCTCACCACCAGGAAGCAAGTGGTACCATGTGCCCTAGGCTTTTGTTATAGCCACATCTCACTTCCAGGTGCCAGAATCTGTCCACCTATTCCTGCTGCCTAAGTAAGTAACTGACTAGAATAAGTTCATGGTTTCTGTGGGGCAAGAAGTTGAAGGTGGCTGGACTGTGGTTCTGTCCCAGGTCACTTGGGTGGTTGCAGTCAGTTAGGTGGGGGTGGGGGGGTACGGATGCTGGAGGAGCGGTGGGCACGGGGGTCGGTGGCAGGGCTTCTCCCTCTCCAGGTGGTCTCAGGGCCTCTCTGTGAGGTTTCTGTGGGGGGATCCGTTTGTGCTGCTGCTTCAGGGCGCTCCGGTTGCCTCCCTGGGCGCTCACTGTCCAAAGATACGCATCTCACGGGAACCGGGCAGGCAGAATGTTTTATGTCTTTTGACTTAGTCTTGGACATCCTATCACGTCACTTCTGCTATAGTCACAGATTTACCCAGGTTCAAGGAGAAGAGAACTTAGACAGACCTCACCTCTTGAAGGCAAGTGGTTCAGTTGGCGGTGCTGCAAAGATCATGTGAGACAGAGATAACGTGGTCAACTTTAGAAAACAGTCTGCCACTGCCCTCAGTGAGTTAGAGCCCCGGGTGACCACGCTGCAGGCGAGTCTTGCCACTTAATAAGCTCCATCTGTGCACATGAACTTAAAGCCTGCTTTTTAGTTAATACTTCCTTCTTTCAGGGATCATCATGCACAGGAAGAAAGCCTCTAAACAGTCTAACACAAACAGATAAACCAAAGAAACAGAAAATGCAAGTTGCAGAAGGAAAGTTCAAACTTTAAAAACAAGAGACTTGGGGGCACCTGGGGGGCTCAGTAGGTTGAGCATCCCACTCTGGCTCAGGTTATGATCTCGTGGCTTGTGAGTTCAGGGCCCACATCCGGCTCTGTGCTGACGGCTCAGAGCCTGGAGCCTGCTTTGGATTCTGTGTCTCCTCTCTCTGCCCCTCCTCCCCTCATACTTGCTCACTCACTTGCGCTCTCTCTCTCTCTCTCTCTCTCTCTCAAAAATAAATAAATTTAATTTAATTAATAAATTGATTAAAATATTTCAAAAAACACTTGGAAAGTAATTTAAAAAAATAAATAAAATAAAAACAAGAGAAGCAAAGAAATAAACGATGGTGTTACATTCATGGTACAAAGATAAGATGTGGTAAAATAAGCAACCATTCAGAAGACAAGAAGAAACTCTTGGAAATTAGGATAGCAGGAAAATCTGTAGGAAACTGAGGAAATCTAGAAAGTAGTAGGCAAAGACAGATGAAAAAGAGACTGGACAATGCCAGGGCCTTGAGTGGATCCTTGACTGACAGATGTTATTTAAGGTGGGAGAAGGAAGTGTGGAAATGTGAATATGGACTGTGTATTAAGTGAAAATGAATTAATATTAACTTTCCCAAAACATGATAAGGCACTTTGTTTATGTAGCAGAATGTCCTTATTCCTAGGAGATACATACTGAAGGAGGTAAGTGTTAAGATGTCTGCATTTCTCAGATGGTTGTGTGTATGTGTGTATATATGGAGAGGGCAGGCACAAGAGAGAGATAATTAAAGCTATTATGGCATAATGTTAATAATTAATGATGAATACAAAACAAAACAGAAAGGAGTATATCAGAGTTAATGGATGGGTTCAGGAGACCCAACCTCTGAATTACTAGGTGTTCTAGAGAAAAGCAAAAAAGAAAATGGAGAAGGAACAGTGATTAAATTAACATTTAAACAGTTTCTAGGACCAGAGGTCCTAAATCTCTGGATTGAACAGATCCACTGAGTGCCCGGGACAGGGAATAAAAGAAAATCATAAATCGGTACATCACAATGAGATTTCAGAACCGTGAGAATAGAGAGGATCCCAAAATCTTCCAGAGGGAACATATCAAGTTATAACAATGCATTGAGAATCTGTGTGACACCATAATGTAGCTGGCAGTGGAAGACTGCCTTCAGAAGCCAGGAGTGTGTCTTCCCGTCTAGGATTCTGCCAAACCGTGTATGTGAAGTGTGGGAACAAAGACATTTTTTTAGACAAGTCATTCTCCCCTCCACCCCCCAAAGTGGGGGAGGATCTTAAACCCTCCCCTTCTCTATATGTACTGCCTTTTTGGGGACTCCCTGAGAATAAGTGCAGATGTGATACTTTATTTTTCTTCTCTGGGTGTTTTTTTTTTTTTTTTTTTAAGTAGGCTCTTTGCCCATTGTGGTCCCAAACTCATGACCCCGAGATCAGGAGTTGCACACTCTAGGATGGAGCCAGCCAGGCACCCCGAAGCTTTTATTTTTAAGTAATCTCTATACCCAGCGTGGGGCTCGAACTTACAAGCCTGAGATTATGAGCCATGTACTCTAAGCGACTGAGCCAGCCTGGTGTCCTGAGGGATTTTTTATTTATTTTTTAATAACAGCTTTATTGCAGTATAAATCCTATATGCCCATTTGAAGTGTACAAGTGATTTTAATATATTTACAGAGTTGGGAGTCCATTACTACTACATCTGTTTTAGAATGTTTTCATCCAAAAAGAAACCCCATACCCACTGGTAGTCACTCCCCATTTTTCTCAACACCCAGCCCGAGGCAGCCACCAGTCTGCTTCTGTGTCTCGATTTGCTTTGTCACATTACGTATAATGGGATCATATCACATGTGATCCTATGTTACTGGCTTTCTCCACCTCATACTTTTTAGGTTCATCCATGTTACAGTATGTTTCAGTCCTTCATTCCTCTTTATTGGTGGATAGTTCTAGTTTGTGGATGTACCACATTTATCTGCTCATCAGTTGGTGGACATTTGTATGGTTTCTCCTTTTTTTTTTTTTTTTTAAGTTTATTTATTTATTTTGAGAGAGAAAGGGAGAGAGCGTGTGAGCGGGGGAAATCCCAAGCAGGCTATGTGTTGTTAGTGCAGAGCCTGATGTGGGGCTCAATCTCACAAACTGTGAAATCATGACCTGAGCCGAAACCAAGAGTTGAACACTTAACCCACTGAGACCCCCTCCCTCAGGCTCCCCGTCTAGCCTGGTTGTATATGAAGGCGGTGAAGAAAGAAAGAAGAGAGCTTGAAGAATCATAGTAATCAGCAAAGTTTAATGACTAAGATTAGTCTATTATTTAGTGTATTAAGTTTCAGGGGGGAAGTGAGTTAAAAACACACACACAAACACACACACACTTTATAAACCTTACCATAGCCACTTAAAACAGCATTTCTTTGGATAGTAGGAAAGGGAGGTTAGACTTCAAAACATGGTAGACAGGATTATGCCCTTTCATTTGTCTGTCAAATGAACTTTAGAGGGCACGTCCACTTCTCTAATTTACAGATGGAAACTGAGTCCTGGGTACTTTTTGAAATTTCTGTATTTTGCAAATGGTTGGTTATTCTGTAGCTGTTGTATAGGAAGAAAGTCCTGGGGTGACTGGGCTCCATCTGTCCTCATTGGAGTTGTGGGTTCCTTACAGCCAGGTTAGGAGCAGCTTCCCTGAGATGTTTTAATAGCTTGGGACTCACTTCAGAGTTGTCAGTCCCAGCTGTCAAGTGTTGGGTGTTTGCTGTTGCACTGAGTAATTTCGTCATCTTCTCAGTAGTAACTGCTGTATATTAGGCATTGAGACTCAAACTCATAATCGAATCCACGTTTTTGTTTTTGTTTTTTTTTTGAGTGTGTGCATACAGAGGAGAGGCAGAGGGAGGGAGGAAGGGGGAGGGAGAGAGAGAATATCTTAAGCAGTCTTCGTGCTCAGCTTGGAGATATCCAGATATCTTTTTTTTCTTTAGTTTTTTAAAAATGTTTATTAATTTTTGAGAGAGAGACAGAGTGTGAGTGGGGAAGGGGTAGAGAGAGAGGGAGGCACAGAATCCGAAGTAGGTTCCAGGCTCTGAGCTGTCCTCACAGAATCCACAAACTGTGAGATCATGACCTGAGCTGAAGTCGGACGCTTAACCAACTGAGCCCCCCCCCACCCCCCCGTGCCCTGAAGATACCCACATATCTTAATGAGAATGCTCTGATTTTTATTTTTTTAAAGTTAATTCCTGGGGTGCCTGGGTGGCTCAGTCGGTGAATTGTTCAGCTCTTGAGGTGCTTCGTCCTACTCTGATTTCGGCTTGGGTCATGATCCCAGGGTCGTGGGATCGAGCCTTGTGTTGGGTTCTGCACTGTGTGGAGCCTGGTTGAGATTCTCCCTCCCTCTCCCTCTCCCCCCCCTTCCTCTTTTTCTCTCTCTCCCACTCTAGCTCTCTCTCTCAGTTGTGTTCTCTCTCTGTCTCTCAGCTGCTGGCAGCTAATAGAACTATCATTGTTGCACAGTGAATTCACATGGTTGGTTAGAATAATTTGATGGTAAATTTTGAATATTGCCATTAATGAGGGGAGACTGGAGTGGATAGAAATAGTTGATATGAGTAAGCATACTTGTGAAAAAATGGGCTCCCTAATTATTTAGAAAGCTGCACGCCTCTGACTTCTTGCGGCTGAGTGTTGCGGGAGTTCTGTCAGTAGACCTTTTAAGAAACTTACACTGGAGATCTTTATGCTGAGTTGGCTAGAATAAGGAATTGCTGGGTCTGCTTTAGATGAAAGCATTGTAACCAGACTCTTAAAAACATCCTTGTGATTGAATCTAGTTTTCATGTCTGGATCGATTATTTTAAGCTCTTTATATGTACCAGGACCTTTGCTACTGTTTTAAAATGCTGTTTTATTTCATCTCTGTAAGGAAGGGCTTGTGTCCTCCATTTTTACAGGAGAGAAACTGAGGCCTGGGGACATTAGAGAAGTCTCCTCTGGTCTGGGCAGAGCTGGGACGTCATCCTGGTACACCAGACTGCTCTCACCCCGGTGACTGTTAGGTGCGTTATTAATGAACGGCCGTTAACTTGGAGGGGTGCAGAGAAGGGAGTTACAGGCTCCCTCTACCCTACTCTGCCTCCTTTTGGCAGCGACCAGATTTCTCAGACCTTTGCCCGAGTGTTTCATTGTGTTTTATGTTGCATAGTCTGCTGCTTGCACATGTGAGCTCGCCCATCGGTGTGGTCCTGTGAGCAGGTCCCTTCAGGTATCCTACTGTCCTTCCACGCCTGTATTTAAGTATTTGTGTTTAAGTATCTTGTGTCCTTTCATTGAGACCCTGATTTGGGTGAAAATTCTTCAAGCTGTCTTTTTCTAGCACATTCCGTTTTTATTATTTACTCATTTATTTAATTATTATTTTTAAAGTTTTATGTCTTTAAGCATTCTCCACACCCAAGGTGGGGCTGGATCTCACGCCCCTGAGATCAAGAGTCACATAGCCGTCCAACCAACTGAGCCAGGCAGGCGCTCCCAGCATGTTCTGGGAACCCCCAGCTGAGATTTTTTTGATAGACACATCGCAGGCACCTAATTTAACATTTTCTGTCCTCCAAAGTTGACAAAAATATTATTATTGATAAATAATGAATGTACTGAGGATGTATAACTATGCACATAAAATGGGAAGGATGAATGTCTGCAAGATTTCAGGGAAGCATGGAACACAAAGCTATTAGGAAATCGCTGCTGAATTCTATAGCATTATTCCTTAATAATTTCTTAAAAGGCTCACGTGACATGTTTGTGACCGTCACGTACAATATGGGTTCCGTTTTCAGTTTAGGCACTTGGGTAAAGAGTAAAGAAGATTTACTTCTCATCTGAGCTAGGCATATGGTTGTTGAGTAATGCCTAACAATGGCTCTGGGGTGTCGACACCCCTTCTGTGCTGTGGGAGGCCTAGAGAGGAAGGTGTGTCCCCAGCAGAGGAAGGTGAGCAAGACTGATCTGTTCGATTTATAATTGTTGGTCTTGATCAAACCTTTTTGCCTGTGATTGACTTTTCCTCCCCTACCCCCACCTGGGGGTGGTATAAATACATTTTGGAAGCTGCCCGTGTACTCTGGAGTAAAGAACCAGCACAGAGGGCACCCCCCCATGCCCACCCACCTCCATAAGCCTCACCTGTCCTCCACCCCACCCCCTCCTATCTCTTTTAGGCTTCAGAACTGGGGTCAAGAGGGGTCTCCAGGGAGATAAGGGGGAAATGTCCGGGCTAGGTGGCAGCAGCGGGAGCCGCAGTGGTTGACTTAAAAAAAAAAAAAAAAAAAAAGATTGTATATTTAAATAGGTGTGTGGTACAAAATTAAAAGATGCAAAAGTCTATGTACAATGAAAAGGAGACTCCTCCTGCATTCTTAGGCTTCATTTTCCCCTCTGTGGAGACCGCCATTTTTACTGGTTTCTTCCAGATGTGTTTACACTGGCTTCCAAAGGAATATCTTAGCTGTTGTACTTTAGAATGGCAGGAAGCTTGAACGATTCACACTCAGACATTATTTTCCTTCCGTAAAGCTCATTGGGATTCCTTCCTCTCCGTGCCTTTCCTGTGGCAGGTTTTGTAATTTGCTTTTTTCACTTTGTGACATTTTCTATGTTTTTATGATTTTCCACTTTTTAAGAAATGGCTTTGGTATCTCTTTTCAGAAGGTTGTGATGAATTCAAGCTAAGGTTTGTGAATACTCCTGGCACATAATAGTTAATCAATAGGTATTTCCTTTTGTCTTGTCCTTTCTTTCCCTCCCACTGGTGGTGTGTATAAAAGAAAAAACAAGACAAAAAAGTATTTTGGATTCTAAAATTAACGTTAAGCTTGTATGAGTTGCTTCTTGGTGAACTCCTTCATTTGAGTGGAACTAAATTATTTTCATTCTTTGAATTCACTTTGCTCATATTATTAAAAAAAATAAAAGATAACTCAAGTCTCATTTTGTTTTTCTTCCCTTATAATTTCTTTATGTTGATTCTAGACCCAAACATACACAGAGTAGAGACTTGTGAAAAAGATTTTTCAAGTTATCTTTGCAAAATGGTCCTCATCATACTGATGGATGCTGTGTGTGTCTAGTCTCTGGATTTAGGTTTTCCTCTTGTGTTGTTTATGGTGGGTCTCCCTCTCACTTTCTGCTTGGCTCGCATGCATGCTCGCTCTCTCTCAAATTAAAAAAAAAAAAGCTACAAACTGTAGTTTTGATGTTTTTAATATGTTTATGGTTCTGATATTTTAATTAATTTAAAAATGTTTATTTTTGAGAGAGAGAGAGACAGAGAGTGCACGCGTGAATGAGCGAGGGAGGGGCTGAGACCGAGGATCCAAGGCAGACTCTCTGCAGAGCCTGTTGTGGGGCTTGAACTCGTGAACTGTGAGATCATGACCTGAGCCGAAGTTGGATGCTTAACTGATTGAGTCACCCAGATGCCCCTAATTTTTAAATTTTAGAATGAAAGAGAATGCATGCAAGCAGGTGAGAGGGGCAGAGAGAGAGAGAGAGAGAGAGAGAGAGACCTAAGCAGACTCCACTCTTAGCGCACAGCCTGATGTGGGGCTCAATCCCACGACCCTGGAATCATGACGTGAACTTAAGTCAAGGGTCAGATGCTTAACTGACCAAGTCACCCGAGAGCCCTAATTCTGGGAGTTTTTAGAGTGTTACTTCCTTGGCAAGGGAGAAGCTACCAGTCTCCCTACCTTTCCCGCATACTGTGGATTGTGAGATGCCTCACCCACTTTCCCCACGCGTTAACATCTTACAGAACCATTACGTTACATTATGCAAACTAAGAAGCCAACATTGGTGCGTTACTATTACGTTAACCAAGCTTCAGACTTTATTCTCAGTTTACTAATTTTCCCATTAATGTGCTTTTTCTGCTCTGGAACCCAATTCAGGCTGCCATATCACATGTCTCCTCTGGTCTGTGACGGTTTTTCAGTTCCCTGGTTATTCACTGTCTTGAGAGTTGAGGCATTCTAGTCAGGTTTAGGTATTTTGTAGAATATCCCTCAACTTATCTGACCTTTTTCTTATGATTAGATTGAGATTATGGGTTTGGGGCAGAATCTACAGAGATAAAGTGTCCTTTGAATTTCATCATACTGGAGTGGGAGGGCAGTGTACGTGCTATAGTCATGACTTCTCACTGCCGGTGTTAAAATTTTGGTTATTGGGCCCAAGTACTGTTTAGGGTTCTCTGCTGTAAAGTGACCCCAGTCCACTTTCATGCTATGTTCTTTGAAATCGAGTTAACTAAGTACAGTCCACACTGTACTTAGGTGGAAGGAATTAATCTCTACCTCCTGGAAGAAGGGAGTATTTATATAGATTATTTGAAATTCTTCTGCTTTCTCTAGGAAATACCTTCTTTGCCCACTTTTCTATTGGTTTATTGGGCTTTTTTATTTGGTTTTAAAAAGTGTTTTACCTAAGATCTCCATAAATATTTGGATAAATTAATGAACTAGCTACTTGCATGTGAACATGTACATTTTGTTGATAGAAAGTTATGAGGTCTATCGTCAGCCAAGTAGATGGGTAGCTCTGCATCCCATCAGCGAGTATAAATAGCTGGGCACCAGGGGCATTGGGACCCAGAAGTCTTCCATTTTTATATTGGCCCTTCTGGTGTCAGATAATATTAACAACAACAGAGGAACTCACTTTGTTTTACCAGAAATTCCTGGGAAGTGCCACAGAATACCCGGACAAGAAATTGCGCTTATTTCTTAAACACGAAAGGTCTGGGCTGAATGTAATCAAGTGTGGTTGAGAAGAACACCAGGCTGGAATAGGGTGGGAGCCTGCCGTGAAGATCGCTTTGACACTGGGTCACTTTGGGCAAGACACTTCCTGTCTCTAGAGTGTGGTTTCTTCACAAATTAAGCAAACTCCCATCTGTGAAGTTCTTTGTAGCTTTAATATTCCGAGTCGGTTTTTGAGCTTGCATGAATTTTGGAGAAATTCTTGCAAGGGAAGGTGAAGTCGTGTCATGTGGACACGATCGCTCCGGCTGTTGTTGTTATGGGACAGGCTTGGATTTGAGGCAAGGGAAAGAAGCTGAAAGTTTGGTAAGGATGGTACTACGATCTGAACAAGCCACTTCGGGTCTGGACCAGTGTTCAGAAGTGTAGAAGGCAGCCATAGCCAAGAAGCCTGAAGGAAGTAATATTTAGTCATTTTTTGGTTTGTTGTTTTGTTCTGTTTTTGTCTTACTTCCAACACTTGAGTTTGATAATGAGAATAATCCATTATTTGGTAAGTAGAGTTCTTAAGGTGCGCCAGGGCATTTAGCTGAGCACCTTACGTTTATTGTCCCATTTAATTCTTACACTTTGAGGTAGGCATTCTTTTTAACTGCTTTTTTTCCAGATGAGAAGAAAATACAGCCTTCCTTCTAAGAAACCTTTCCAATGTCTTAAACTTTGTAGATGGTGGAACTAGAATTCTGACTTACAATTGTTCTCTGATGGTAGTTTGAGCTCTGGGCCCATCTAGTTAACCAGTTCCCTTAGTAGGTTCTCTGTAGGTGTGCTTTATATGTTCTGCTCCATGTTCACATTGTACTGCTTTTTGATAAAATAACTAAGAATTGGATGTACAAGGTGATGATTTGTTGTGAGTTGTAAGTGATTTTCTTAACAAATATGGAAATTTGAACTTTTGCGTAGGTTTTTAGGCAAAAATTAAGTTCTTTTCATATCTTGTATAATAAAATTAACTTTTCAATCTGTTCTAAATTAAGAAGAAAAGAGATGTACTTTTCGGTGACTAGTATTATGAAATTGACAGCATCTGGGTTTTTGCCATTGTTAAAATGTGTTATTACCAGATTGGTATGCTAATGAAGAAATTGTATGGTAATTTTCATCCTCAAGTATAATATTAAGGATAGAAATTTCCTTAATATGGTTTCACTTGCATAAATTATAATCCTACAAATTGGCTCAGATTTGTTTTTAAAAGAAAGCAACCAATAAAATTGTATATTGTGATGTTGCTGAGTTCTTTCGGGATATAAATAATGTGGTTTATTTTTATATAGGTGTTACTGTTTGAATTAGAATAGTAATAGTTGGAGCTTCAGATTACATATACAGTATAAGATCATCGCTTACAGGAATGAGATGGTATCCTTCCCAAAAAAGGTTTTTATGGAATTGTTTGCCAGTCATTATATGTCAAAAAGAGAGGAATTCCCTACTTCCTGTTTAAAAACATAGCGTAAAGTCTTAGTTTGGTTCTGTGCTTTCTGGAACCTCGCTCATTTCAATACTGCTCTTGGGTCTGATGAGCTTGATGTCATTACACCCGGAAGTTACGCCCACTCTCTGCCTGTGTCAGCGCTAGCGTGCCCTTAGACGGTGTGTGGGACCAGGAACACCCGGCAATTTTTCAGGGGGATAAAGCACTGTGAAGAGATTGCGGAGGCTGGAATTTAATAAAATCCTCACAAATTTGGATTATAGAAAAGTCAGCAATAATTATGTAAATTAAAACAATCTGACCCATAGTGCTGTTTTTTATTCCACCAAAAGATAGGGCATTTGTTCCTTCTTTATTACACGACATCAGTAGTTTTTACTCTCAGCATCCCTGACCTCATAAGACTGAAGAGGGAAGAAATTAGTTTTCTAGTTTAAGAAAAACGTAGTCAACAGTATCATTTATACTTCGTAATTGTTAAGTTTGGGACAAGCGCTGGGAGAGAGCAGCTCCATGGGCCGTAGCTGCTCTTGTTAGAGCTGAGCATCGGGGCTCCCGGGGCGCTTGGGAGGGGCAGCACCTCCACCCGGCTCTCCCAGGACTGCGTGTACGCTGTGTGGTTGTAACTTCAGTTGGACATGAGCTGTTCTGTTGGGTGGTTCTGTAATAGGCAGTACTTCTTCACAGTCCTCTGTTCCACTTCGTTGTCAGCCCACGTTACTCAGTGCACTTGTACAGCTTTAACGGTGCCCGGTGTCCACTCTGCGGCTGCCCCAAACTTTAATGAGTCTCTTGTTGTTGGACATTTGAGCTGCTGCCAATTTATTGCCATTTTTAGCAGCACTTGATGAACAACTTTGTAGATGAATCTTTTGTTTTAAGATAGATTGCTGGAGGCTTGGTAAACATTGCCAAACTACTCTTCGGAAAGCCTCAACTAATTAACAGTACACATTTGTCAACATTTTTGGTGGCTACTTTTTCTGTACCCGTTTCTTTCTTATGGGTTTCTCTCTCTCTCTCTTTTTTTTTTTTTGGTTTGTTTTTGTTTTTTTGAGAGGGAGAGAGTGAGAGACAGGGTGTGACTCGGGGAGGGACAGAGAGGGAGACACAGCGTCCGAAGCAGGCTCCAGGCGCCGAGCTGTCAGCACAGAGCCCAATGTGGGGCTCGAACTCATGGACTGCAAGATCATGACCTGAGTGGAAGTAAGTCGCCCAGCCAGCTGAGCCACCCAGGCGCCCCTTCTGTACCCATTTCTTATAGCCTGCTCTGCTAGACTTTTGGAAAGAATCCTGTGTTCTCTTTTTCCTAACTCAGCTCTTAATAAGGAAGTTCTTGTAACGTGTGTAATTTCAGAGATCTGTCTTTAGCTGGCAGGTCAGTAGTTGAAGTTTCCATGGACCATGGAGATGTGGTGAGGATGCTGGGAATATTATGTTATGGGATAAATCCACCAAGACCCTGTATTTCTTAAGATGGTGGCACATCACTGTTACACTGTGACTTGAAGGGTTTTTCCTTCTTGGAGTAGTACCTGGTGGTGACACAGCAGTGTGGTCTTGCCCATTCTGTTGAGTGTGCTTTTGTGACATTACTGGTGGAATAATGTTAAAAGAGGAACAGGGTTCCCTGAGCATAAAACATTTTCACTGTGAAATTAATTGTCCACTGACTTATTTTGTCCCTCTTTGTTGTAAGGATTCTGTGTGGTGATACTATATTGGTGTTTAATGATGAGTTCATTAAATCGATAGCATTGAAGAAAAGCAGTTGTATTTTTCTAGAGAAGACTGGTTCTGAATCCAGGACACCTGTAGTTCAGGGGCTTGAGAAAAAATAAACAATACACAATTCCAGTTGCTAGTGTAGACAGCGTTTACCTCAGTAAATGATCTAAGGTTTACCTCAGGTTACGATCTGACTTCCTTCTTGGGAATTAGGAGCAGGGCATAGAATAGGCATTGGGTGGTCTCAGGTCACTGGACGCGATACAGCCCGTTCTGAGGTCAGTGGGCCATCGTGAACCGTGGGATGTTTGAAGTCGCCTGTACCCAGGGGCAGAGCTTGTGCCCTTAGGAGGTAGAGCACCATTAGGGAGAGAGGAGCTGGAGAGGAGCCGGGAGGGCTGTGTTTTAGTGGCCCGAGCTGTGAGGTCTCTTTCCAACCTGCTGGCTGCCCCTCTTGTCAGTGCAGACTGCTGGGTGATAGGGAATAGAGCACGTGCTGCTCCCTTTCTAGAGCTTTCCATGACTTGGCCATCTCACCTGAATTGTTACTTTATGCATTTTAACTTAGCTTTTATGTGCCAGATGGTGAGGTCACACAGAGGTCTCAAGGGCCTCAGTCTCACAGGGGACACAGAAGAGGACAGCTGTTCCAGTGGGCACCAGCTGTGTAAGGTGTGTCCTTTCTAGTGCTCATAGAAACCTGGACACAAGGAAGGCATTATTCTCCATTTTTCGGCAGGGATTGATGATAGTGTCACTCAGGGGCAAGGTGGCTCAGATGGGATTCAGACCCTGCATGGGATTTAGTCTCAGGTGTGAGCTTAGGTCCTGGCCAGGCTTGTCCTCAAATGCAAGTCACTTAACCCCTCCTTTTTAAAATTTTTAATGTTTGTTTATTTTTTTCCCCCCATTTATTTCTGAGAGAGAGAAGCAGCATGAGCAGGGGAGGGTCAGAGAGAGAGGGAGACACAGAATCCAAAGCAGGCTCCAGGCTCTGAGCTGTCAGCACAGAGCCCGATGCAGGGCTCGAACCCACGAACTGTAAGATCGTGACCTGAGCCAAAGTCGGATGCTTAACTGACTGAGCCACCCAGGTGCCCCATTGTTTATGTATTTTTGAGAGAGAGAGAGAGAGAGAGAGAGAGAGAGAATGCAACTAGGGAAGGGGCAGAGACCGAGGGAGGTGGGGGGCAGGGACGGGGCAGAGGATCTGAAACAGGCTCTGCTCTGTCAGCACAGAGCCCGACGTGGGGCTTGAACTCACGAACCAGAAGATCATGCCCTGAGCCAAAGTTGGATCCTTAATTGACCGAGCCACCCAGGCGCCCCATAATTTAGTCTCTTTTGATGTTGACTTTCATCACCTGGCTGAAGTAGTATTTGTCAGGTGTCTCCACTGTAAAGTTAATCACTCCCTCCACCCCCTTCCAGAATGTCCTCTTTTGTGGAAAACACGGTGCATTCTATACTTATAGAGCCGAGAGTTATGGTCTGTCTCTGTGGAAGGATCTTATTTTATTTCATTCTATTTTTACAGAATGTTGTATTTATTTTTGAGAGAGAGAACACGAGCGGGAGCTGGGGAGGGACAGAGAGAGAGCACGGAACAGAAGACCCGAAGTGGGCTCTGCGCTGACAGCAGCAAGCCCGATTGAGGGGCTCAAACCCACGAAATGTGAGATCATGACCTGAGTCGATGTTGGTCGCTCAACCAACTGAGCCCCCCAGGCGCCCCTCTGTGGAAGGATTTTAACCATCAGAATTGGTTCGATGGGAATTGTGATTCAGAAAGATTGCTGTAGCCAGAGTGGAGAGTGGGTTTGAGGATGGGTCTCTGTGTGGGGTCTTAGCCCGGAACTCTTAAGACAAGGTGAAAAAAGATGGAGACCTCAGCTTCCGGCAGTAGCAATGGGGCTGGATTTGAGAATGGAGTGATTTGAGAAAATTTGAGGAGGTATAATGAGGGACCCACTGGGTTGGGTGAGGGGACTGGCAGGAATTGGGGGAAGTGGGGTCCGATACAACTTGCGAAGATCTAGCTGGGGGCTGGTAAAAAGAGCCTGGGGCGCCTGGGGGGCTCAGTCGGTTAAGCGTCCAACTTCAGCTCAGGTCATGATCTCATGGTTCATGAGTTCGAGCCCCACATCGGGCTCTGTGCTGACAGCTCAGAGCCTGGAGCTGCTTTGGATTCTGTGTCTCCCTCTCTCTCTGTGGTCACTCTCTGTCTCTCTGTCTCTGTCTCAAAAATAAATAAAATATTAAAAAAAAAAAAAAAAAAAAAAAGGAAGAGCCTGGAGGAGAGAGCCAGACAAAGAAGTATAAATTTGCTTGTAGGAAGACATAAGTATTTAGATACCAAAATTGTTTCTGACTTCTTGGTTTTATAGAGGACAAACTTTGTCATTTGAGAATTCTTAAATGTTAAGGTAATTAATGGGGTAATTTTGTGAGGTGAAAAAAGTACTTTAGCTTTTGATCTGTCTTTATGCTTCTGTGAATTTATGGTGCCTCTAAAATCTAGGCAGTGTATGTAATGGTTAACATAATGAGGTCTGGAAATCTCCTGCGCATGGGTGAGATCTTGGCGAGTTACTCAACTCTTAATTTTCTCATGTGTATGATGAGGATGGTGCTGGTACCTGCCTCCTAGGTTGTTAGGAGGATTAAATGAGCAACCACATGTGAAAGTAGCCAGCAAGTGGTACAGAGTAAGTATGCATATATGTTAATTGTAACAGTAGCAATTATGTTATACTAGTGTTGCTGTACAGGTTGATTTACATTTCTTTCTGAATGCCCAAAATGAGAAACCAAAAATTTGGATCAAAAAATGATTTTTGGCTCCTAACCTAAACTTAACACAGGTTAAATTTATGGATGCATAGTTTCTCAGGATATAGTGAAAGTGTGGATGGTCAGTTGGTACATTTAAGAATAAGAATTTACCAGTTTTTATTTTACCTTTTAAATGTTTATTTATTGTATGTGTGTGTATGTGTTTGTGTGTGTGAGAGAGAGAAAGAGAGAGGGAGAGAGAGCAGGGAGAGGGGCATAGAGAGGGAGAGAGAGAATCCCAAGCAGTTTCCTTATTGTCCACGCAGAGCCCAAAATGGGGCTCGAACTTATGAACCACTGTGAGATTATGTCTTGACTTCAAATCAGAAGTTGGATGCTTAACCAACTGAGCCACCCAGGCGCCCTGAATTTACCAATCTTTTTTAAAAAATTTTTAATGTTTATTTTTATTTATTAAAAATTTTTTTAATGGGTATGTGTTTTCTTTTTTTAATTTCTGAGAGAGAGAGAGCGACAGTGTGAGCAGGGGAGGGTCAGAGAAAGAGGGAGACACAGAATCTGAAACAACCTCCAAGTTCTGAGCTGGCTGTCAGTACAGAGCTGGACACGAGGCTCGAACCCATGAACTGTGAGATCATGACCTGAGCCGAAGTCAGAGGTTTAACCGATTGAGCCACCCAGGTGCCCCTATTAAATTTTTTAAAAATGTTTATTTATTTTTGAGAGATACACAGAGAGTGAGCAGGGGAGGGGCAGAGAGTAAGGAAGACTAAATCCAAAGCAGGCTGCAGGCTCCGAGCTGTCAGCACAGAGCCCGATGAGGGGCTTGAACCCATGAACCATGAGATCATGACCTGAGCCAAAGTTGGACGCTCAACCAGCTGAGCCACCCAGGCACCCTTTGAATTTACCAGTTTTTAAAGCTTTATTCTTTTATTATTTTATTGATTCTTGCTGCTAAATTATTGATCCTACTCTGGGTTTGTTTGTTTTAGTTAGTTTATTTGTAATCTCTACACCCAACCTGGAGTTCAAACCCCAAAGATCAAGAGTCGCATGCTTCCTGGGCTGAGCCAGCCGGTGCCCCTAGAACATTGCCTTTTTAACAGTTGCTCCTGGTACCAAGAGGATAATGCGTATGTTGTATCCTACGGAAACAGTCCTTTGGCCTTAATTCACAAATTTGGGCAGAATGTTGTTTATAATGTTTCTATCCTTAATTTCTAATGGGTTTAGAATTATATCCACCTTTATGATTGCTAAAATTATCTGTTCCTTCTCAAATTCTGCAGATATTAGTCTATTTTATTAGCTTTTTCTAGAGACCAACCTTGGTTTGGTTAATCCTCTCTTTATATTCTGGTTTTCTGTTTCATTAATTTCTGCTGCCTTCCTTTCCTAGGATTTATTTTATTCTTTTCATGTTCTTAAGTTGGATGCTTAGCAAAGTAATTTTTAGCCTCTATAATTTATCATAAGCGTTTCAAGCTGTAAACTTTTGGTAAGTTAACCCCTTCACTGGTTTCCATAAGTTTGTAGTGTTCTGTTGTTCAGTTTTAAGTGATTTTAATTTTTTTTTGGTCAATATTTCTTCCTTGACTCAGGATTATGTTAGGAATATTTTATCTTTTCTGACTATATGGAGATTTTTGGCTTATCTTTTAATTATTGGCCTTTAGTTGCATTGTGGTCTACACAGTGTAGTCTGTATTCTACCTATTCTTTGAAATATGCTGAGAGTTGTTTTATGGCCTTGTACATGGTCATTTTTGTAAAATATTTTGTAAATTTGCTTGAGAAGACTGTTTATGCCTTAATTTTTAGGTGCAGCCTTCAAAGCATGTCCAGTAAATAAAAACTGTTTACTTGGTTAGGGCTTCTGTATCTCTTAGTTTTTATTTGGATTGTCAACAGACGTGTCCATCTCCGGTGCGATGATGTGTTTGTCACCTTCCCATTTGTCCAGCCATTTTTGCCACGTTTATTTTGATGCTTCATTAAGGGCATATAAAATTACAGTTGTGTCACTAACTTTCCTTTGTCCCACTCAGGTTTCATTTTGTTAAGGAGCCTTTTACTTTTCTCTCCTGTACTCATTTAGAAGTTTCTGTATCCCAGCTGTCAGCAAGTATTTGTGACGTCTTACTGTACACACTTACTTTAACATCTAAAGTTGGGGCACCTACGTGGCTCAGTCCGTTGAGCATCCCACTCTTGATTTAGGTTCAGGTCACAGGCCTAACGGGGTGTGTTATCATGGACCCTGTTTGGGATTCTCCCTCTTCTCTCCCTCTCCTGCCTGTACACTCTCTTTCTCTCTCAAAATGAATAAAGAAACTAAAGTTAATTTTTCATCTTTAGAATGGTTCGGCTATTATTCACTGCCCCAAAGTTATGTGGCAGTAATCTCCAGAATTTTAGTTCTGCTCTTTTTCAAAACCCCCTAAATTGAACATTATTTTTATTTTTTTTATAGGCATTGTTTACAAAATCTTGTTTACTTACCATTTCTTTTTTGAATGTCAACCTTTCAGGATTTTTTTTCTTTCCTGAGCAAAAGGTAAAAATGTCCCAAAGTTGTCATGTATGTGAGAACATTTGTAGTTTGCCGTATTTCTGAGAGTTTTGCAAGATACATTCTTAAGATTTCCTCTTAGCACTTGAAAGACATGCTACTCTATCTGGCTTTGGGGGAATTTACTATCAGTCTGTCATTTTATTTGTAGGTGATATTTTTCTCTCAGACTTTTAAAATTCATATCAACCTCTACTAAAGTTCTTTTTTTAAGGTATAATTGACACACAATGAAATGCATAGATCTTAAGTGTTAAGTGAGATTTGACAGCTGTATATTCCTCTGTATCTTACACTTCAGACAGAGTAAACAGTTCCCTCAGCACACACAATTCTCTTGGACCCTTTCCCAGTGATCACTCCTTTCCTACCATCCAGGCTCATTTCTGTCACCACATAATGGGTTTTACTCTTCATGGATGTCATATTAATATACTAATACAGTATATATTCTTTAGTATCTGGTTTGTTTTTGTTTTTGTTTTTGTTTTTCTCTTCGCTTTGTTTTTGAGATTAATCCATGTGGTTGCTTGTGTCAGCAATTTGTTCCTTTTTATTTCTGTGAGTAGCATTCCTTTGTTTGATTGTGCCTGTATTCCAAATCTGCTGATGGATGCTTGGATGGTTTCTAGTTTTTGGCTATTATGAATAACATTCTTTTTGTTGATAAATATTTCTCTTGAGTAAAATATAAAGGAATTGAATTCCTTTTTTGTCTCTGGAATACTTCAATATTATCATAATGGGACGTAGGTCTTGGTTTCTTTTTGTTCATCCTGCTCGGTAGACGTGCTTCCTTTGTTTGTGGGTTCGTGTCTTTGATCCTATCTGTAAAATTATTAGGTTTTATCGCTTCAAACATTACCCCCTTAAGTCTTGTCTTTTCTTAGGACTTTGATTAGACCTGAGCCAACAAGTATCAGATACTTAACCACCTGAGCCACCCAGTTGCCCCTTTTGATGCTGTTATGTTGCGTACTCATTCCAACTTCTATTTCTTTAAACATTTCATGTGTATTTATAATTCTGTATTTGTTAATTACAGTATCTACAAACTCTAATAGAATTTTTTTTTTTAGTATTTTCATCTTTGAATCTGAAATCTTGATTGATCTTTTTGTGGCAGCCGGAGAGCTGAACCCACGTAGGACAGTGGGCTTTTCCCCCCTTTCTGCAACGCCAAGGAGAGTGAAAAGAGGATAGTCTTGGTTTATAGTTACAGGGGTTTGGTTTGGTTTTGTGAGAGAGAGAGAGAGAGAAAGGGACATGTGCAAGCAGGGAAGGGGCAGAGAGAGAGAGAGAGAGAGAGAGAGAGAGAGAGAGAGAGGGAGAATCTCAAGCAGGCTCTTTGCTCAGCGTGGAGCCTGACATGTCGGGCTTGATCTCAGGACCGTGAAATCATGACCTGAGCTGAAACCCTGACTGAGCCACCCAGGCGCTCCTAGTTACAGGTTCTTAAAGTTGCTTGTTTATCACCTACTTCATTTAGGCACTAGATCTATGGTAATGTGTCTCACTGTACACTATAAAATTGTAAGATCAAATTTACTAAAACTGAAAAAATATTTTAACTGAAACTGAGTGTGGTACTGCTTTCTTTAGTTCATTTCCATTTTATTTTATTTTATGTTTTTTTTTTTTTTTTTTTAATTTCTAGGAGAGAGCGTGAGCAGGGGAGGGTCAGAGAGAGAGGGAGACACAGACTCTGAAACAGGCTCCAGGCTCTGAGCTGGCAGTCAGCACAGAGCCCGACGCGGGGCTCGAACCCACGAACAGAAAGATCATGACCTAAGCGAAAGTCGGACACTTAACCGACTAAGCCACCCAGGCGCCCCTATTTTTTTATTTTTATTTTTTAAAATATTTTTATTTCTAGGAGAGAGAGAGAGAGACAGTGTGAGCAGAGAAGGGTCAGAGATAGAGGGAGACACAGACTCTGAAATAGGCTCCAGGCTCTGAGCTGGCTGTGAGCTCAGAGCCCGACGCGGGGCTCGAACCCACGAACCGTGAGATCATGACCTAAGCGAAAGTCGGACGCTTAACCGACTAAGCCACCCAGGCGCCCCTAGTTCATTTCCATTTTAATAGATGTCCCTGTTAGAGTTCAGAGCTCTTGAATTATGAAGATACATTTAGTTTTTGTAAGTAATCTGTGTAGGTTTTCCCATTTTTAGGAAAAGAGAAACATAAGAGCTAAACTTTTCATTATGAAATGATTCATCACAGATTTTAAATGAATTTTCTTAATATTTTTCTTTAAAAGAAAATGTGATTGCAGACATAATATTGGAATGCATTTTTATGATGAAAAATCCAAACATTTAGAAAATATATGGAGAAGAACACAAATTCCATTTTTCCTCCCAATCCACTGCCTCACTTCTTTCCTAGAATTATCCACTATTTAATTTACAAGGTGGTTTATCTTACCTACAGTTTGCATTTTTACTTTTTAACTTATTTGCAAAGAAATACATATGCTAAAAGGAAATAAAACAAGTATTCTCAGTTGTTTTTTATAACAGCTTTATTGAGATATATCACAAAAAATGTACAGTTCACTTGTTTAAAGTATACAATTCAGTGATTTTCAGTATGTTCACAGAGTTATACAACATCGTTGCAGTCCATTTTACATGCTCCTCCTCATCCCACAGAGAAAGCCAGTAACCATGAAGCGGTCACTCTCCATTTCTCCCGAGTATTGGACCCCTTCTGGTGGTCATTGGTCCGCAGAGTTGCCTATTTGGGACATTTCCTATGAGTGGAATTATACAGCAGCTCTCACCTAGCACAGTGCTTTCAGGTTTCATCCATATTGAGCATGGATTAGTACTAAATTCTTTTTTATGGCAGCATAATATTCCATCATATGGATATACTATGCAGCTGACCCTTGAACAGTACAGTTTGAACCGCGCACACCTATTTAAATGAGGATTTTTTTATGGTACTGTAAATATCTTTCCCTTAGGATTTTCTTAATAATAATTTTTTTTCTCTAGAATACAGTATTGTCAGATTATGGTATATAATACACACAACATATGAACTATGTATTAATTGACTGTGTATGTTATCAGTCAAAGGTGGTCTACGAGTAGTTAGGTTTGGAGGGAGTCAAAAGTTACAAATTTTTGAACGGGAGATTGGCACCCCTCGTAACCCCCTGTGTTTTTCGAGAGTCAACTGTGTATCCATTCATTAGTTGATGGACATTTGGATCATTATCACCTTTTGGCTGTTGTGAACAGTGGTGCTGTGAACATTTGTATAGGAGTTTTCATGTGGGTATGTTTTCATTTCCCTGGGCTGTATACCTAGGAATGGTAACTATATTTCTCTCACCTTTTGAAGCACTGCTAGACTGTGTCTCAAAGTGGCTGTACTATACAGTTTTTATATTCTCATCATTCAAGACAAATAATCCATTTTACAAATGGGCAAAAGACTTGGATGGATATTTCTCCAAGGATTATACACCCTTGACCAACAAACATATCAAACATACTTCATATCATTAGTCATCAGAGAAATGCAAGCCAAAACTACGACACACTACTTCATACTCACTACCTAGAATCAGAAAATCCAGTATTAACAAGTGTTCGAGACGATGAGGAGGAATTGGAACCCTAGGACTCCTTGGAGGATGTAAAATAGGAATGTAAATTGTTCTCTGGTCTCAAGCAGTTAACAAACGCAGTAAGCCTTAGGGAATGAGAACTAATTCAGTTTCAGGGCAGAACAGAAAATATGCCAAGAGTATTTCCCTTAGTGTGGGACAAGATGATTTCCAGTCAGAACATCAGTGCTGGATTAGGTAACGTCATATCCCACAGTGAATGCTTTTTATTATTTGTTTCTTTAATTTTTTTTAATGTTTTATTTGTTTTTGAGAGAGAGATAGAGACAGCATGAGCAGGGGAGGGTCAGAGAGAGAGGGAGACACAGAATCTGAAACAGGCTCCAGGCTCTAAGCTGTCAGCCCAGAGCCTGACGCGGGGCTCAAACCCCGTGAGATTGTGAGATCATGACCTGAGCCAGAAGTCGGACACTTAACATCCATTACTATGTAATCCTTCTACTTCCAGTCAGGTCTGGGCTTATTGTTATTTTTTCTTTTTTAGAGGCAGTGTGCGAGTGGAGGTGGAGGGAGGAAAGGAGAGGGAAAATATATATTAAGTGGGCTCCATGCCCATTGTGGAGCCCAACACAAGACTTGGCCCCACAACCCTGAGACCATGATCTGAGCCAAAATCAAGAGTTGGCGCCTTAACTGATTGAGCCACCCAGGTACCCCAGTCTGGATTTATTTTTTAAGGTTTATAAAACTTGGCCATCAACTGTAAACAAAGAGAGCAGCTTTATTAGCTCCCTCAGCAGACATTGGTATCTATCCAGAAATTAATGACTTTGCTTTGTTTTCGTCATGTTTATTTCTTCAGTTTACACACAGCAAAATGGATTCAGTTCTGGTGTACGTGTTTGTGAGTGTTGAGACGAGCGTAGTTTCACATCACCAGCCCCACGGTTGGGATACAGAATGGTTTCATCTCTTGAGAAAGTTACCTTGGACAGTTCTTAGCCTTTCTGCTACTTCTTTTTTTTTTTTTTTTTTTTTATATATATTTTTATTTATTTCTAGGAGAGAGAGAGACAGCGTGAGCAGGGGAGGGTCAGAGAGAGAGAGAGAGTCACTGACTCTGAAACAGGTTCCAGGCTCTGAGCTGGCAGTCAGCGCAGAGCCCGACACGGGGCTCGAACCCACGAACCGCGAGATCATGACCTAAGCGAAAGTCGGACGCTTAACCGACTAAGCCACCCAGGCGCCCCTTGCCCATTTAAAAAAAAAAAACTGGGTAATTTTCTCACTGTATTTTTGAAGTTCTTTATACATTTTGGGTACAAGTCCTTTGTCAGATATGTGATTTGTAAATGTTTTCTCACAGTCTGCATTATCTCTTACAGTTTCTTTTGCAGAGCTAAAGTTTCAAGGTTTTGATTAAGTTAAATTTACCCTTTTTTTTTTTTTTTACTTTTATAGATTATACTTCTGGTGTCATATCTAAGACCTCTTCTCCTGAACCAGGTTCATGAAGATTTTCTCTTTTTTTTTCCTAAAAAATTTATAGTGTTAGGTTTTATTTTTAATATGAGATCCACTTTGAATAAAATTCTTGTAAGGTTTGAGAAATAGGTTGAGATTCACTTTTTTAAATGTTTATTTATTTTGAGAGAGAGAGTACAGGCATAGAGAGAGGGCATGAGAGAGTCCCAAGCAGACTCTGATTGTTGTTTTATTGCTTTCTTTCATTCATTCATCCATCTGTTTATTCATTAATTCATTCTTGCTTACATTGGTTTCAGATTCGGCCAGGGGGAGGCAGATCCCATCATTCTTTGAACACTTTTTACCTCCTGGCATAACAAGATATTTTATGGTCTTCTTGTACATTTCCTGTCGTAGTCCTGGAATCAACCATTTCTCCAAGGAGACCTAGTTTCTTTTATTGGAGAATGGTGTTTAGAACCAAGATCTGGGAGCTAGATGTGCTCATGTGCTCATTATCGCTGGATGTCGTTGGATCAACACCCTCTCAAAGGACATTGAAAACTTGAGTTTGTACTGTTACACGTCAAATCTTGTCCAGCACTACAGACTTCTTTCTAGCCCTCCCTTTAACTCTTTCACTCAGCATAATTGAGATTCATCTTGTATGCTTAAATAGCTTTTTTTCTTTTTTTTAAGAAAAATTGCTGAGAAAAATTATTCCATTGAGTAGATGTACCACAATTTTAGTTAGGAAATTGCCAGATCCCGCTCCCTCCCAAGTGATGGCATCATTTTGCATTCTGACCAGCAGTACATGAAAGTTCTAGTTTCTTCACATTGTCAAACCTTTGTATTGTTAGTCTTCTTAATTTTATGCTTTTTATAAGTATGTTTTGGTATCTTAAATGGTTTTAATTAGCTTTTCTCCATTGCCAGCAATAGACAAATTATGGAAAAAGCCCAAATGTCCATCCACTGATGAATGGATAAAAGAGGTGGTGGTGGTAGTGGTGGTGGGGTGTGTGTGTGTGTGTGTGTGTGTGTGTGTGTGTATTACTCAGCCATCAAAAATAATGAAGTCTTGCCATTTGCAATGATGTGGATGGAGTAGACTGTATTATGCTAATAAGCGAAATAGATCAGTCAGAGAAAGACAAATACCATCAGATTTCATTCATATGGGCTTTAAGAAACAAAACAGATGAACATATGGGAAGGGGAAAAGAAGAGAGAGGTAAAGAAGCCGTAAGAGACTCTTAAAGATAGAGAACAAACTGAGGATTAATAGAGGTGGGTGGGGGATGGGTTAGGTGGGGGATGGGTTAGGTGGGGGATGGGTATTGAGGAGGGCGCTTGTTATGATGAGCACTGGGGGCTGTATGGAAGTGATAAGCCAGTGAATTCTATTCCTGAAACCAATATTGCCCTATATGTTTATTAAATAACAATTTGAAAAGCAAAAAAAAATTTGTTTTTCTCTAGTGACTAATGATTTTGAGTAGCTTTACATTCCTTGTGCTGTTTGCTCTACTTATACCTTCTTTGGAGGCATGTTTATTCAAATCTTTGCCCATTTTTTTAAACAATACGATTATTTTCTTTGTGTTGAGTTCTGAGGGTTCTTTATAGATTCTGGATACAAGACTTTATCAGATACCTGATTTGTAATTATTTTCTCAGTCTTTGGCTTGGCTTTTTGTTTCCTTAAAAGGCTCATTTGAAGAATGGAAGTTGTTTGGATAAAGTCCAATTTATGAATTTTTTTCTTTTATGGATTGTGCTTTTGGTGTTGTATCTAAGATCTTTTTCAACCTAAGTTCGAAAAGATTTTTTCATGTTTTCTTCTAGCAGTTTTATAACTTCTGGCTTCACATTTAGTTCTGTCATCAGTTTTGAGTTAATTTTTGTATATTTGTGTATGTAAGGTATGTATCCATTTTGATTCCCCCCCCCCCCAAATATTTGTTTATTTTGAGAGAGAAAGAACAGGGGAGGGGAAGAGAGAGAGAGGGAGAGAACCCCAAGGAGGCTCCGCGCTGTCAATGCAGAACTCAACACAGAGCCTGGCGCAGATCCCGCCAATCATGAGGTCATGACCTGAGGCAAAATCAAGAGTCAGATGCTTAACTGAGCCGCCCAGGTGCCCAAGTTTAAAAAAAAAAAAAAATCCATTTGTTCCAGCATCATTTGTTGATCAGATTCTATTTTCTCCATTGAATTCTGCCTTTGCACATTTGTGGAAGGAAAATCCGTTGGTCCTATTTATGTGGTTCTGTTTTTGGGACTCTGTTATGTTAATTTATATCCCTGTGTGCCAGTACCACACACTGTCTTAATTACTGAATCTTTATAATTAGTTTGATTCAGGTAGATTTTCCAGTTCTTCTTCTTCTTTTTTTTAAATGTTTGTTTATATTTTGAGAGGGAGAGAGAGAGCACAAGTGGGAAAGGGGCGGAGAGAGAGGGAGACAAGAATCCAAAGCAGGCTCCAGGCCTCGAGCTGTCAGCACAGAGCTGGACAGTTTTTCTTGAACTCACAAACTGTGAGATCATGACCTGAGTGGAAGTCAGACACTTAGCTGACTGGGCCACCCAGGTGCCCCTCTTTTTTTTTTTTTTTTTTTTTTTTAAAGGTTATTTATTTTGGGGAGAGAGTGAGTGGGAGAGGGGCAGGGAAACCAAGCAGGTTCCACACTCAGCGCAGAGCCCAAGGCAGGGCTTGATCTCAGGAACCATGAGATCCGGACCTGAGCCGAAATCAAGAGTCAGTCGCTTAACTGATTGAGCCATCCAGGCACCCCTGAAAGAGGTATTTTTCAATTGTGATGTTTATTAACAATTTTGATTTTTACTTTTTAAAAAAAACTATTGATCTCTTTCCTACAACTTTGCTAAAACTCATTTTAGTAACTTTTTGTAGATTCTGTAGATTTTCTGCCCAGATGATCAGGTCATCTGTGAATAAGACTGGTTAATTCTGCCTTTCCAATGTGGATTCCTTTTATTTATGTTTTGACTTTTGATTTTTATTTGAAATATAGCAAGACTGTATTCCATGTGGGTTCCTCATCTTTGTTGATTTCATTTTCTTTTCAGATTATGTGTAGCGGTAACACTGAGCTATGTATAAAAAGGTGTACTCAGGGGTAAATGGGAGCATCTTTCTTTTTTCCCCTTCTCTTCCTATCTCCATCCTTTAAACCCTGATCCCACCTTGTCTGATTCATAGCATCCACGCCTTGGTTCTTTCCTTCCCACCATGACTCCATCATTTTTCTTTGAAGTCACTGCCCCATAAGTTTTACCAAAAGTATAGAAATTATTTCTTCATAATTTTTAAATTTTTTTAAATTTTTAAAATTTATTTCTGAGAGAGAGACAGCATGAGCAGGGGAGGGCTAGAGAGAGAAGGAGATACAGAATCTGAAGCAGGCTCCAGGCTCTGAGCAAGCTGTCAGCACAGAGCCCGATGCGGGGCTCGAATCCATGCATCGTGAGATCATGACCTGAGCCTTAGTCGGATGCTTAACCAACTGAGCCAGCCAGGCGCCCCAGAAATTATTTCTTACAAAAGCTGGAACATATTGATAGATAACATTAAGTAAAAGATTAGATATCTGGCAGTCTCATTAAAACAAGAATTCTTAAACCTGGCTTTATGAATTTTCTAAAAGTGTGTTTGTATTGGTGTCTGTATATGTGTGTGTGCTTATATTTCATCGAGATTTTTTTTCTGGAGAGTGGAGTCCATAACTTTCACATCCTTAGAGGAATTTATTTAAGCAAACAAACAGAAAGGTAAGAATGATACCTTTAGAATGAACAAGTTTGGGCCTACCCCATGCAAAGGTTAGTGAGATTAGTGAGCCTCTTGTGTCTTGAGTCCTCTGTACCTTTGAAGATAACGTTTAAAATGTCCCTGTTGTAGTGAGTGCATGACTGTTGCCTCTGGTGAATCCAGTTACACATGTCAGCTCAGCACCTGGCACTTCTAAACCTTTGGCCTTCTCTTTTGTATCACAGATTTTTTAGAACTTGAATGCACTTAAGTTTGCTTTCAGATTAAGTATTTTTAATGCTTATTTTTTAATAAAGTAGTTAAAAGAATCTTTGGATTCCTGTTGTCAAGTCACTAAAAGTTACTCTGGCAGAGAAGGATAAGGGCACTCCCAGCTCACGCGAAGAACACGGATGCCCCGTGTCTGACAACAGAGCGTCCTAGGAGGCAGTGCTCTGACCCCTGGGCGGGAGCCATTCAGTCCTGACCCTGCCTCCTTCTACGAAATGACTTGTTGAGTTTCCTCACCCAGCAGATGAGAATAGTAAAGCTGTTTGTTAAATCAGTAAAAGACTCAGAAGTCGATCTGTTTGGGCAGACCTCAGAGCCAGCCTCACCCTGCGACGGTAGCGACGGTAGCGACGGTAGGGGTGCGGGCTCCCTTGGGGCAGCTTTCAGAAAGGGTGGGTGATGCCATGATGCTCTGAGGACTAAAGATCAGAATGGTGCTGCTGTTAATCCTTGCTTGTTGTGTCTTTTAAATTACAATAAGAATTTTCTTTTTTATTTCCACCAAGCCAAACTAGCAAGACGCAGTCAAGAACGAGACAATCTTGGCATGCTGGTCTGGTCACCTAATCAGAATCTATCAGAAGCAAAACGTAAGTTTTAGAACACTTTTATTTTTCACCTCCTTTAATGCAAGGTTGTTTTTCTGTTTTTTGTTGTTGTTGTTGTTTTTAAATGTTTATTTTTGAGAAAGCACAAGCCGGGAAGATGCAGAGAAAGTGCAACAGAGGATCCGAAGCGGGCTTTGCACCAACCCCAGTGAGTCCGCTGTGGGGCCCAAGCTCATGGAACCGTGAAATCATGACCTGAGCTGAAGTCGGATGCTCAGTTGAGACTGAGCCACCCAGGGGTCCCTGGAAGTGTGCATTTCTTTGCTGTGGCCTGTCATCAGGACTTAAAACTTCTTTTTTTTCCCCTTAATGTTTATTTATTTTGAGAGAGCGAGAGAAAGAGAGTGCAAAAAGGGGAGAGGCGATTGAGAGAGAGAGAAATGGTGAGAGAGAATCCCAAGCAGGCTCCACATGTCAGCACAGAGCCCGATGTGGGGCTCAATCTCATGAACTGGGAGATCATGACCTGAGTCAAAATCAAGAAATTAGGAGTTGGACGCTTAACAGACTGAGCCACCCAGGCGCCCCAGGGCTTAAAATTCTTAACCAGTGGTTTCATTTTCCCAAAATCTGTACAAGCTAATCCTGGAGTAACTAGGAGGAAAGGCTCAGAATGGAAAGGAAAGTCTAACTTTCCCTCATCTGGGAATTTACAGACCCATACATTTCTGATTGGAGGTTAACAAAGGGCAAAACATAGGTTATCGGAAATGGGCTTTATACTGCAGGATTCCAGCTTACCTGGAAGAACTTGTGAATTGACTCTCTTATTTTATGAGTTTAAAGTTGTATTGGGATGAATACACTGAGCTGCTTTGTATTTTATTGGGGGGGGGGTAGAGTCCTACAGCTATTAGTACTATTAGTTGTATATTCAAAGTTTGCTTTTTCAGCTTTTCTGTTACCTCTGCTCAAACGATACCAGCAAAACCAAATTTGTTTCAGATACATTACCATAAGTCTTTGGCAGTTTCAGAGTTTTTCTTTTCTTTAAAAAAAAAAATATATATATATATTTTTTTTAATGTTTATTTGTTTTTGAGAGAGCAAGGGAGAGTGTGAGCTGGGGAGAGGCAGAGGGGAGACGGGGACAGAGGATCTGAAGCGGGCTCTGTGCTGACAGCAGAAAGCCTGACGTGGGGCTTAAAGTCATGAACCGAACTGTGACATCATGACCTGAGTCGAAGTTGGACGCTCAACTGACTGAGCTACCCAGGTGCCCCCAAAGTTTTAATTTTCTTCATAAGTTAAGAGTAAAGAAAAATGAATCCCCTTTTGGGAGATTGTTCAATGGGAGTTCATAGGTGGAATTTATGGGGATTTGTAAACTTGGAAATCACATGCAGAATTTTTTGTTAATCTGTTTATTTTTCTGGAGAAAACGGACATTGAATTTTCAAAGGGGTCTTTGACAAGAATCAGTTAAGAATCTGGGCTCTAAAATAGGGTTGGGCTTGGAAAGTCACCAGTGCTAAATGTTATCAGGAAACTGTTAAAATTGTGAGTAAAGACTCAAATTCTTAGGCTTTGATCAGGATTTCCCAGAGTGTGTTTTTTAGTGTTGACAGGTTTCCACTGCTAACTAAGCGTGAGATTTGATACATATTAAATATTCTCTTCTTGTGTATTAAGTATATGTGTCAGCATATTTGGGGTGCAAAGAGCTCATATGGTAAATAAACATGTTTAATTTTGACCAAGAAGGACCCCCCCCGCTCTTTTTTAACCCTCCATGGAACATGGGAAGTTCAAGTACTCTTAATGGTGAATTTAGTAGTAATAAAATAATCTCAGTCTGATCTGATTTTAAGGGTATCTTAATTTTGCCTCTATCAGGCTGCTGCTTAATGAGTTTATAATGAAGAGCAGAATAGCAGAGTTTATAATGAAGAACAGAATAGCAGAAGGAAGTATATTGACATTTCTGATGTCTTTGCTGTGCTAGGGAAGACATTTTAAGTATTTCCTGTTTGTTTATTTCCCCTTTGAACCCTTGCATTAACTTAAAAAGTTAGTTCCATTTTTGAACATGTTCTTTTTAACAGAAAGCTGAAAATCTGCATCCCTGTAATTTTGTAAAGCTTTGCTTTCTGGAAGCTAAAGAAGTCTGCTTCCAGATGAGTCTTTTAGATGTTCCGGCCATCCCACCTCCTTTATGGTCCTAGTCCAAGTTAAGCCTGCCTCGCTGCTTCAGGCTTTTCCTAGATGGTGGGATTTTTGGGTGTCTCCATCTCTTGCACTCCTGGATGTTCCAGCTGGTCACAGCGTCCATCTGAGATGGCGGTGCCAGAACTCAGTATCCAGAATCACGAACATTTGTTGAGTCTCTGTGCCAAGCACTGCTCTTAATGCATTCATGCCGTACAGTAACTCAAGAGGAACTTTTTATCCCCATTTTACAGTTGGCATTCCACAAGTCAGAGGGGTTTGTAAAACTAACACAGTAAGAGGTCAGGCATTCTCCAGGTCTGCTGGGGTCATGAATGTGGTTCATGCTCTGAGTGCATCTCTCAGGGAGACCTCGTTCAGTCTCGGTGTTCTGTGTTTTGGCCACTGGCCTTTTGTTACCACAGTTCACCATTGATCAGTGCCTTTTACTCTTGTATTACCTGTTGACATCTGTGGAGCCAGGATTTAATTTTTATATTCTCTCATTTTTCCTAGACCTAGAAGAAAAGATCAGATTATGAAGAGTTAGTAGATTTTTATTCTTGTTTTTAAATTTTTTAATGCTTATTTACTTTTGAGAGAGAGACAGACAGAGACAAAATGTGGGTGGGAAAGGGGCAGAGAGAGAGGGAGACACAGAATGCAAAGCAGGCTCCAAGCTCTAAGCTGTCAGCACAGAGCCCGATGCAGGGCTCAAACTCACAAACCATGAGATCTTGACCTGAGCCAAAGTTGGATGCATAACCGACTGAGCCACCCAGGTGCTCCGAAGTTAGTAGATATTTTTAAACAACAGTATTGCCTAAAATTTGCCGTTTTAATGTAAGCCTTGAAAACGTTAGACTTTTAAAACCAGTATACACGTAACATTCACGTATTGTTGAAAGTTCAGAAGACACAGAAACTTATAAAGAAGGAACTGTTCACACATTATTCCATTACCCAGAGATAAGTGTTGTTAAACGCTTTGGGATTTTTTCCGGTCCTCTCTGTTTCCTCTTCTGTCATATAAGGGAGATGATGGTGTTTCTCCACATGTGGGTGTGTATGTGTCTGTATGTGTTGTTTTCCTGAATATTGACCCGAGCATTTCCTGCACTGTTAAATAACCATGTGCTGTTCTGTCAACACATGGATCTGGAAGCGTATCTAACCTTCTACTGAAAGTGTATGCCGTTTGGGATTTGTTGGCTGTTGTAAAAGAAAGCTGTAGTGAAAAATTGAATCCTTGAGCTTTGTCCTCTTTCGTTTTTCGCTGTTGTGTTTCTAGTATTTTCTTAAGATACAGCTCTAGGAATGGAGTGTGGGTTAATGGGAACTTGCCTAACTGCTCAAGGGTGAGGATGTGAACATGACATGGCACCTTGATGTGAGTTAGGTTCCTCTTAGTAGGCTCCCATTTGTGGAGCTTTGGGAATCATCTCGTTCTTGGCTAGTCATCTAATCATAGGTCTTAAAATGTGATTGTAGTGTGATTGCAGACAGGTATTCATGATTTTTTTCCCTTTGCACACCTATCATTTCCCACGGAACTCCCTTCCCCACAGGATATTGGCAAAGTAGAAGTCTTTTCTACTTTCCTTTCTTCTTTATTTTCAAAGGATGTCAGAGCCTTGGTTGTCCCAACATTGAATGTGACTCTGTGTAGATAGGAGGTTTGGAATGCATGTAGATATATAGCAGGTGTCCCTCGTGTGTGGATGTTTGTAGATCCCTGGTTTTTCTCGTGTTTTATTTCTTCTCAAGTGGCTGTTGAGATAGAGCTCTGCCTCTTAGGGTTACTGCAAGTTTACAAAATTATTTTGGTTATTAAAATAAATGCTGTTGTAAAAATTTCACACAATACAGAATGTAAAATGTAGACACTTTACCCCTCTCATAGTCACTGTGTAACATATATGCTTTTCCTAATATGTTTATGCATATTAATAGATACATAGATTTTTTTTTTTTATCACATAGTATGAGCTGTTCAGCAGTTTGTTCTTGACAGTGTATCTGGGACTCTGTTCTATCTCAGTATATTTACAATTGCCTTGTGTTTAAATAACAAGTACGGATATCCTACGATTTGGTCTTCTTAAAAAACTGAAGTATAGTCGATACACAGTGTTCTATTAGTTTTCAGGTGGACAACATGGCGATTCGACAGCCCCGTATGCTATGCTGTGGTCACCACAAGTGTGGCCGCCACCTGTCCCTGCGCGGCGGCCTTAGAGTACCTCCGTCTTCCTCACACTGTCCCTTTAATTCCTGTGACTTCCTCATTCCATAAGTGGATGTTTGTAGTATTTCAGTTCTTCTTTCTTTTTAAAACTTACTTTTTTAAGTTTTTATTTTAACCACATAGCCCTCATCACCGCAAGTGTACTCCTTAACCCCCATCACCAGTCTCACCCGGGCTCCCACTCCTGCCCTCTGGGGACCATCATTTTGTTCTCTAGGGTAAAGAGTCTGTTTCTTGGTTTTTAAACTTTTTTAAAAAGCGGTAGGGAATGTTCTTATATTAGGATAAATCCCTAGAAGTAGGGTTCCTAGGCCAAGGGGCAAATACATTATTTCTTGTTATTTCTTTCAATTCTTTTCATTTTCAAAGATAGATGTAATGTTTAGAGCAGTTTTAGGTTCACAGCCAAATTGATCAGAAAGTACAGAGATTTGGGGCACCTGGGTGGCTTACTTAAGCATCTGACTCTTGATCTTGGGTCAAGTCATGATCTCATGGTTCGTGGGTTTGAGCCCCGCATCGGGCCCTGCGCTGACCACCCACAGCTCACTTGGGATTCTCCCTCTCCCTCGGTCTCTGCCCCTCCCCCATGTGTATTCTCATTTTCTCATTCTCTCTCAAAATAAACAAACTTTAAAAAAAGAAGAAAGTACAGAGATTTCCCATACACTTCTGCCCCTGCAGTGCACACCCCCACACCCCCTACCAGAGCGGTAGGTGCACTTGTAATCAGTGAACCTGCGCTGATACATCGTCCCCCAAAGAGCATAGCTTACGTTAGGATTCACTCTTGTCTTGTGTGTTCATAGCTTCGGCACATGTATCATGACACATGTTCACTATTGTAATATCTTTTCCCTGCCCTAAAAATTCTCTGTGCTCTGCCCATGCGCCCTCTCTAGTCCTGTAACTCTTGGCAACTATTGACTTTTTACTGTCTCCATAACTCTGCCTCTCTTTGGAATGTCAGGGACTTGGGATCCTATAATATGTAGCCTTTTCAGATTGGCTGTTTTGACTTAGTAGTAATATACATTTGAGGTTCTTCCCTGTCCTCCTGCTGGCTTGAAGCCCATCTTCGTAGCGCCGCACAGCACTTCCTCATCCGGAGGCCCGCAGTGTGTTTACCCCTTCCCCTGCTGAAGGTCGTCTTGGGGGCGTCCAAGTTTGGGCAGTTCTGAAGGAAGCTGCTGTAAACACGAGCGTGCAGGCCTTGGTGTGGACATAAGTTTTCAGCTCCTTCGGGTAGAACCAAGGAGGAGGGTCGTTGAATTGTTTGTAAAAGTATATGTAATTTGGGGGCACCTGGGAGGCTCAGTCAGTTAAGCAGCAGACTTCGGCTCAGGTCATAATCTCCTGGTTCCTGGGTTCGGGCCCTGCATTGGGCTCTGTGCTCAGAATCTTGGGCTGGTTCGAATTCTTTGTCTTCCTGTCTCTCTGCCTGGGTGGCTCAGTCGGTTGAGAGTGACTTGGGCTCAGGTCATGATTTCATGGTCCTTGGTTTTGAGCCCCGTGTCGTGCTCTGTGCTGACAGCTCGGAGCCTGGAGCTACTTCAGATTTTGTGTCTCCTTCTCTCTGCCCCTCCCCTCCTTGTGCTCTGTCTCTCTCCCTCTCTCAAGAATGAATAAACATTAAAAAAAGTAAATTAAAAATATTTAAAAATATATTTAATTTTGTAAATTAATTTTGTAAATTTTGTTCACTGCCGGCAGTGAACGACAATTCCTCTGCTCCACGTCCTTGTAAGTATTTGGTGCCGTCTGTGTGGATTTAGCCGCTCTAAATAAGTGTACAGTTTATTTCCTTTTTTAAAAAACTTTTTTTTTTTAATGTTTTATTTATTTCTGAGAGAGAGAGAGAGACAGCTTGAGCAGGGGAGGGTCAGAGAGAGAGGGAGACTCAGAATCTGAAGCAGCTTCAGGCTCTGAGCTGTCAGCACAGAGCCCGACGCGGGGCTTGAACCCACAAACTGTGAGATCATGACCTGAGCTGAAGTCGGATGCTTAACCGACTGTGCCACTCAGGCACCCCCAGTTTATTTTCTTTTAAACTAAACAATAGATATGTACAAGATAAAATATTTTACATTCTGGGTGTCTGTTAGTACTGACACGCTTTGTTTTTTTAACGGTCCTGTAATACAGGTGTTTCATAGTTAAACATTTCTAAGCAGTGCTGTAGTGAACATCTTGGAAGTGGGATTGGTAGGTCAGATGGTATGTACATTTTAAATTTATAGATTTTTCCACGTTATATGAGTGTTCCTATTTTCCAAAACGTCCCAAGTACTGGGTATATTAATTTTTTCTTTCTTTCTTTTTAATGTACTTACTTAGAAAAAGAGTATGCAAGCAGGGGAGGGGCAGAGAGAGAGAATCCTGAGCAGACTTTTTGTTGGAAGAATGGGGCTCAAACTCATGAACCTTGGGATCATAACCTGAGCCAAAATCAAGAACCAGACATTTAACCAACTGAGCCATGCAGGTGTCCCTTAATTTTTTCTTTAAAAATTTTGTTTTAATTATAAATTTTCTTTTAGTGTTTAGTATTTTTGAGAGAGAGAGAGAGAGAGACAGACAGATCGTGAGTGGGGGAGAGGAGAGAGAGAGGGCGACAGAATCTGAATCTGAGCTGTCAGCCCATAGCCAGATGCGGGGCTAGAACTCACAAACCGCCAGATCATGACCTGGGACGAAGTTAGATGCTTAAGTGACTGAGCCACCCAGGGGCCCCTTAATAATTATTTTTAATTGTAGTAAAATACACATGATGTGAAATTTACCACTTTAACCATTTCTTTACTTCCAAGTAATTTGATTATGAAATCGTAACAAGCAAATGAAATACGTTGGTTTATATTTACATCTTAACCATTTTTAAGGGTACAGTGGTATTAAGTGCGTTCACACTGTTGTGTACCCAGCCTCCAGAGCTCTTTTCATCTTGCAGAACTAAAACTCTGTACTCATTAAAAATGCAGGTCTAGGGGCGCCTGGGTGGCTTAGTCGGTTAAGGGTCCGACTTTCGCTTAGGTCATGATCTCGCGGTTCGTGGGTTCGAGCCCTGCGTCAGGCTCTGCTGACTGCCAGCTCAGGGCCTGGAGCCTGTTTCAGTCTGTGACTCCCTCTCTCTCTGACCCTCCCCTGCTCACGCTGTCTCTCTCTCTCTCTCCTAGAAAAAAAAAAAAAAATGTAGGTCTACATTTTCCCCTCCCCCAGCACCTGGCAACCACCGTTCTACTTTCTGACGCAATGAATCCGACTCCTCTGGGCACTTGGTATGCTGGGATTGTACTGTTGTGGTGACCAGCTTATTTTGCTCAGCATGATGTCCTCAGGTGTCCTCCACATTGTGGCATGTGGTACAGTTTCCTTCATTTTTATGACTGAGTGATACTCCATGGTAAGGAACGAGCACATTTGTCTCCCGGTGACTGTTGATGGACACTTGGGTTGTTTTCACATTTTGGCTATTGTGTAAGTATTGCGCGCTAACCGATTGCGCCACTGGAGCTCCACATTTTGGCTATTGTGACTGTGACTGCTACCGCTGCGAACATGGGTGTGCAAATCTCTCTTCAAGACCCTGCCTTCACTTCTTTTGGGTGTATACTTGGAAGTGGGATTGCTGGATTTGGTGATTCTATTTTTTAATTATTTTTTAATATTTTGAGGAACTGCCACCCTGTTTTCCACAGAGGCTGCTATCATTTTACATTCCCAGCAACAGTGCGTGGGGTCCCGTATCTCTACATCCTTGTCAAAGTTGTCATTTTCTGTTAGTTTTTTTAATAGTAGCTATCCTAATGGGTGTGAGGTGAGATCTCGTTGTCTGGGAATATTAATTGTTTTTTAAACTCTGCTGAACTGATAGAAAAGGATTTCATTAATTATTACTAAGGTTGAGCATCATTGTATTTTGACCTTTTTAAAAAAATGTTTATTTTGAGAGAGAGTGTGCACGTGAGTCAGGGAGGGGCAGAGAGGGAGGGAGAGAGAATCCGAAGTAGGCTCCACACTGTCAGCTCAGAGCCCAACACAGGACTTGATCTTACAAACTGTGGTATCATGACCTGAACCAAGATCAAGAGTCAGACACCTAACTGCCTGAGCTACCCAGACACCTCTGTATTTTGACCTTTTAATTCTTCTGTAAATAGTGTCAAGCCTTATCTTATTTTTGGTTTGATTTTTTTTTTTAAAAAGAATTACATGTAGTTAAATTGATTAATCTTATTTGTGTCTGCTCGTATACTGTCGTGCTGAAAAAAGTCTCCCCCCCCCCCATATCCCCGCCTTTCTTCTGCTCTCCCTCCTCCCGCCTCCTTCCTCCTTCCTCGTTACATCATTCTTCTATCTGGAATTATTTAAATCTTTCTCAGATCTTTGATTACATTAAACTCATATGGAGATGGAGATCATAGGTATGGGGGGGCGGTCCGGGGGGGCCTTTAACAGGCCTTTAAATAACTCTTGATTTTGTTTCATTGATTTATCTATTGTTTCCTGACTTGTACCATTTTTATTCTTTTTAGTGTTCTGGTTTATATATTTTTCTAGGTGAAGTTTAGGTTCATAGTTTCAAATTCTCTCCAAAAGTATCTTGATTGGGGTTATGTTGAGTTTGAGTTTATTTAGTGAGAATTGGTTTCATTCACATTTTTATTGAGCGCTTTGTGTGCTCAGTAGCATGTAGCAGGAGTTAGGGATTCAGGAAGCTTATGTTCTAGTGGAGAAAGAAGGAAAAATGAACATGGAAACAGGTAATTAAATGTATTTCCTCAAGTCCAGCTCTTCTTTTTTGGATGCAAAAACTTGAGGTCCAGAGAAGTGAATGCGTAAGGAGCCACAGCTAATTTGTAGCCAAGTTCAGGCTAGATCTCTGGTCTCTAGGTGGCATTTATTACGCATGTGCCTTCCCATGCTGCCTCACTTAGTAAACTGTGGCCGCGCTCTTGAAGTGTTACTGCTACCACACCGGTTGCTTTGGACTGTGTCTTCAGCGAGAGCTATAGCCTTCGGGGTGCGCCTAGAAAATGTGCCTTGTCCACACACATGCTATATAGAGGAAGGATAAGCAATTCCCAGTAGCACAGACGAGAACCGCGAGGATTAAGTAGAATTATAGTAAATGATTCTGGAAAATTACTTGATGAAACATGGCATGAGATTTAAGGGACAGAGGAGCAAATGAAGGTTGAAAAGTGGTAGAATCTGGAGGTTGGCAGATGGTGAGTGAAACGGAAAAATGTTCACTAATTGGAGATGAGGACAGTGGAGTCTCATTTTAGCATCCAGCAGCTCCTATGGGCTGTTAGCGTTCGGAGGCCCCTCAAGGGACCCAGCAGAAAGCGCTACACTTTTCCTGGCTAGGAACCGGGGAAGCATTGGCAACAGTTGACATTCTGGGTAGAATGTCGAGTGTTAAGAGTTGGCTGTGGGACGAGATGCACAAGTGTACTGCAGACCGGGGAAAGGGCGCATCTGCACCTGCTTCTCCGGGCACGAGGTGCTTTGTTTTGGAGACCTGCCTGGCTGTGGCATGTGTGGTCCTTGGGGAGGTGAGAAGCCTTGAGACTGTACGCCAAGCCTCTGGACAGCCTTGTGGTTTAGCGAAGAGCTAGGGCTGGAGACAGTGCTGATTCCGGGCAAGAGAAGATGATGCCCTCAGTAGGCTGCTGCTGTTAGAGGCTTGATCCAAATGTGGGAAGTCAGGGGCGCCTGGGGGGCTCAGCTGGCTGAGTATCTGGCTTTGGCTCAGGTCATGATCTCACAGTTTGTGGGTTGGAGCCCCACGTTGGGCCCTGCGCTGACAGCTCGGAGCCTGGAGCCTGTTTTGGATTCTGTGTCTCCCTCTCTACCCCTCGCCTGCTCGTGCTCTGTATCCCTCTCCTTCTCTCAAAAAATAAACATTAAATAAAAAAGAAATGTGGGAAGTCTAACTGGCAGTCGTCAGGAGTGTTTGAACTTGCTCAAAGGAGATGGAGATCATGGGAATGTGGGGTTTGGGGGGCGGCCCCGGGGGCCCTTAACGGGACTTTACGTAAGCAGCGTGCTGTCGCACCGAGGCCCGCCTGCGCTGCTCCACCAGCGAGTCCACACGTTTGTGAAGACACCTACGAGCCACGTGGTCTCTGTGGTAGGCCATCGTCTGTCTCCCTGTTGGTTCTGCCCCCGGCCCCCACCGTGACGTGCACGGATGCCCCTCCTGCTCCCATCTGTGGGCGTCCACCCTCTCCCCCCGCCCCTTGTTTCAGGCTGCCCTCCCCTGGTGTGCGCCCTGCATGCCCACCTTCCTTGCCCCAACCTAAGGGCTTTAGGGCAGGCTTCTCTCGGGGAGGCTGCCACCCTGGGTGCAGTATAGGGTTCTCTTTATATTCCCCTCTGGCCCCCACCCTCACATGTAGACCCAGCTGGGCCTGGACTTGGTGTGGCAGAGCCACCGAAAGTTAGTCAAATCAAGTGGACATGTTAGTAACAAGAAATTTCAAAACTTTTTTTTTTTTAATTTTTTAATTTATTTCTGAGAGAGAGAGAGAGAGAGAGAGAGAGAGCGTGAGCAGGGGAGGGGCAGAGAGAGAGGGAGACACAGAATCTGAAGTGGCTCCAGGCTCTGAGCTGGCAGCACAGAGCCCGACGTGGGGCTCAAACCCATGAATCGTGAGATCATGACCTGAGCTGAAGTCGGATGCTGAACCAACTGAGCTCCCCAGGCGCCCCAAAACGTTTTTGTTTTTGTTTTTACTGGACAGTCTTGTTTTCTTTGAAACGTGTAGTTAGGCCAGATCTTATTCCCAGTCCGGTTCACTTTATTGTTTTAATTTAAAACAACAAGTTTACCGAAGTCAAATGTAATGCAAAGCTGTGGCCTGAGGAAGCACAGCTCTGAAGGCAGTTTCAGGAGAGGGGCTGGTTAGGAGCAGGACAATCGGAGGGCACTTTTTGTTGTTTGACTCTCCGTATGGCAGGGCTTGGCTCTAGAAGGTGAATCCGAGCCAGAGGACAAGTCAGCGTGCACCTGTGCCCACTGTGCCGCCTCCTGAGGAAGCAGATTTCCCAGGCTCTGCTGCACTCGCCTTGGGGGTAGAAATTTGCAGGGTAATGCTGGCTGTTGGGAATCAGGAAAACAGATGGTCCCGCTCATTTACGCATCGTGTACTTTATAGGTTATATGTAATCAGTGCTTTTGCAGTTATTTAAGTGTTTGATTGCATTTTGTTTTTATTTTATAAAAATGAGAAACGGGTACTAAGCACAGATCCCCATGTTAAAATTGACATAGATGGGAATCATTAGCTAACTCCAGAGACCGTCAAGCTGGGTGATTATTTTTGAAGCTGGCTGACTATTGACTATAAAGAAAAAAAAATTAACACATACAACATGCTAGACATATAGAATTTAAAGATGTGTCAAAAAGCAAAATCAAATTAGAGATTTTTAAATTTCTTTTTAATGTTTATTTTTGAGAGAGAGACAGACATAGAGACAGAGCAGGAGTGGGGGAGGGCAGAGAGAGAGAGGGAGACACAGACTGAAGGAGGTTCAGGCTGTCGGCACACAGGCTCCGAGCTGTCAGCACAGAGCCTGATGCGGGGCCCAAACCCATGAACCGTGAGATCGTGACCTGAGTCCAAGTCAGGCACTTAACCTACTGAGCCCCCAGGTGCCCAAATGAGAGATCGTAAAACAAGCTCTAGCTTTCTTGGAGTAACCTTCCTTGGACCTGCAGCAACACAAGTGCTTGTCTAGGGCGCTTGACTTCAGTCCACGTCGTCAAGATTATATTGTGTGTGACAGTTTCATACGTATACAGTACATTTTTAAACTTTCAAGTAAATACGTAACACACATCAAGAATCTGTTCAGAACATTCCAGTGGCTTTCCAGCTCACTGTGGTGTCAGAGGACCGGACAGTGGGCCACAAGGCCCTACACAGTCTGACTCCACTTTCGAGCCTTTTCTGTTCCTTTGTCTGGAATACGCTTTTCCCGAACGTCCTCAGGGCGCTCTTCCTCAGTTCCTCCTCCTCACGGCTTGTGCGTCCACTAGCAGAGAGGCTTTCCTTGACCGCACTCTGAAATGAGAGTTCCCCGGCCTTAACCTTGCTCCATTTCCCTCATTGTATTTATTTGTCCTCTGACGTAGCATTTCTTCTGTTGTCTGTCCACTGAAAACTGACGAGGAGCGTGGTGTGTTTGCTCCGGTCTCCGGCATCCTCTTGGCACGTGGAGGGAGAACGATAAATACTCGCCAGTGAATGAGGAAATGATGGGGCTGTGGACTCTCTTCTGTATGAAGATTTGCAAATACAGGCTTTTCAGCTGTTTTTTTCCTGCATCTTGTTCATCTAGAATCCTCCAGCATCTTCGTTGCCACCACCTAATGACCATTTGTTTACATGTTTGAGAGTTGTGTCTGTGCTACACTGGGGGGCGCCAGAAGGGACAGCCTGGCAAGTCCTCGTGCAAGTGTGGCTCACAGTGTGATGGGGGCGTGCCCTGATAAGTTATAAGGTCGTTCACAGGAGGGAAAAGTGTGCCTAACATTCTTACCTGCAGGTTCATTGACTGGAATGTGTGTAGTGGTAGGATCAGCCACTACTGGCCTTCGTTTTCAGCTTTTTAGAAATAAATGGCTTTCAAAGTAATAATTGAAGAAGAAAACAAAACGGGAGGCATCACCATCCCAGACTTGAGCCTCTACTACAGAGCTGTCATCATCAAGACGGTATGGTATTGGCACAAAAACAGACACATAGACCAATGGAATAGAATAGAGAACTCAGAACTGGACCCACAAACGTATGGCCAACTAATCTTTGACAAAGCAGGAAAGAATATCCAATGGAAAAAAGACAGCCTCTTTAACAGATGGTGCTGGGAGAACTGGACAGCAACATGCAGAAGAATGAAATTAGGTCATTTTCTTTTTTTTTTTTTTAATTTTTTTAAATTTTTTTCTAGGAGAGAGAGAGAGAGAGAGAGAGACAGCGTGAGCAGGGGAGGGTCAGAGAGAGAGGGAGATACAGACTCTGAAACAGGCTCCAGGCTCTGAGCTGGCAGTCAGCACAGAGCCCGACGCGGGGCTCGAACCCACGAACCGCGAGATCATGACCTAAGCGAAAGTCGGACGCTTAACCGACTAAGCCACCCAGGCGCCCCCGAAACTAGATCAGAAGACATGAACAGACACTTCTCCAAAGAGGACATCCAGATGGCCAACAGATACATGAAACGATGCTCAGCATCCCTCCTCATCAGGGAAATACAAATCAAAACCACACTGAGATACCACCTCACGCCGGTCAGAGTGGCTAAAATGAGCAAATCAGGAGACCCTAGATGCTGGCGAGGATGTGGAGAAACGGGCACTCTCCTACGCTGTTGGTGGGAATGTAAACTGGCGCAGCCCCTCTGGAAAACAGTGTGGAGATTCCTCAAAAAATTAACAATAGAACTCCCCTACAACTCAGCAATAGCACTGCTAGGAATTTACCCAAGGGATACGGGAGTGCTGATGCACAGGGGCACATGTACCCCAATGTTCATAGCAGCACTCTCCACAATAGCCAAGACATGGGAAGAACCTATGTGTCCATCAGCAACGGACGAATGGATCAAGAAGATGTGGTATATTTATACAATGGAATACTACATGGTAATGAGAAAGAATGAAATCTGGCCACATGTAGCAGCATGGATGGAACTAGAGGGTGTTATGCTGAGCGAAATAAGTCAGGCAGAGAAGGACAAATACCATATGTTTGCACATACAGGAGGATTAGGAGGAAACTAACAGAGGACCATGGGGGAGAAGAAGGGGAAAAATAGTTGGGGAGAGGGAGGGAGGCAAACCACGAGAGATTCTTGAATGCTGAGAACAAACTGAGGGCTGAGGGGGGGAGGGCGGGGAATGGGGAGGGGGGGAAGGGGGGATGGGCATGGGGGAGGGCACTTGTGGGAATGAGCACTGGGTGTTATATGTAAACCAACTTGACAATAAACTAAGGAAAAAAAAATAAATGGCTTTCAGAGAGCTTGATAATTGCCATGTTTTTTAGTGTATGAAAATTATCTTTATCATTTTTATTCTTATTTAAGTATTTAGAGTTAGGTAAAATGATCAGAACTTACTAGAAAAGACAGAGCTGGATTTACAGACGATAGTCGAAGCCTACAGTTAAATTTCAAAGGTTACTCTACCCTTTCATCATATCGGTGTGTCTTACCATCATCCTTTTCCACTTAAAGAATTTCATCTTGCTATAGTTTATCCTTTCTGTTCACAGTGGTCATTTGCTGCTGCTTCTTTATTATTACAACGATTACTGCTGGGAACTTTCTTCGACTTATTAGTTCTTGATATCCATTCAAAATGTAGATATTCATGGGGCGCCTGGGTGGCTTAGTCGGTTAAGCGGCGACTTTCGCTTAGGTCATGATCTCGCGGTTCGTGGGTTCGAGCCCCGCGTCGGGCTCTGTGCTGACTGCCGGCTCAGAGCCTGGAGCCTGTTTCAGTCTGTGACTCCCTCTCTCTCTGACCCTCCCCTGCTAATGCTGTCTCTCTCTCTCTCCCCCCTAGAAAAAAAAAAAAAAACATTAAAAAAAAATGTAGATATTCAACCCTGAGATCAGTGCCAAAGTATTTTCCAAAGTGGTCAAACTGGTTCATACTGCTGCCAATAAAATGCAAAATTTATTTGCTTCATGTCCTTGCCAATAATTGCTGCTGTTGGACTTCTGCATCTCAGACCATCCAGTGAGTTGAACACTGTTCTCATACCAAGGAATTTTGCTATTTTTGTTAGGTGTGATAGTGGTATTGTGGTTCTGTTAAACCTTGGGACTCCTGTCTGGCTCAGTTGGAAGAGCATGTGACTTGATCTCTCAGGGTTGTGAGTTCGAATCCCATGTTGGGTATAGAGATTACTTAAATAAGACTTTAAAAAAATGCATGTTGTATATATGTGGGGATGAGATAACTGAGATTTACTTAAATTCTTGAAGACAATGTAAAGCACGTTTTGGGGTCAACTGGCCAGATTGGAATATAGACACAGATTGTTGCTTAAATGTTGGATGTACTGCTCTGTGGTTATGTAAGAGAATACACCTACTCTTCCAAGATACAGGCCGGGGATTTAAGAGCATGGAGGCATAAGTATGACACTCTCCAGTGGTTCAGAAAAGGCATTACATATGTACACACAAGCTTGTTTTTATTATTAAAAATAACCTATAATTCCTTTACCTCATCACATGGGTATAACCAGTGTTAAAACTTGGTTTTCATGTCCTTTTTTAATGCTTCTGTGTGCTCTGATTTTAAGCCTAAATAGGTCATATTGTAAATAATAGTTTTTCAACTTTAATTTTCCTGTAATTAAACATTAAACTGAGTTTTGATCCCTGAATAATATCCCGTCAAATAGCTCAATGTATTTCACCATGTACCCATTCTTGAATGTTCCTATATTTTCAGTTTTTCCCTACTATAAATAACAAATGAGTAAGCAGGAATTGATAATGTCCTTTTCCAGTAGAAAAGAAAGACTTCCTTGATTCTGCAGATCAAGTTTCCCAGTTAAATGCGTTCAGAGTTCTTTTTCTCTGACACTGATGACAATTGGAGTTAATTATTTGTGTAGTGATTTCTCAGGCATCCAGACCGAGCTCCATGAAGGCCGGTTGTTTTCATCCTGACTGTGTGAGCAGCACTGGGCACATAGTCGACCTGAAGATTCATTGAATCAGTGGAGAAGGGTTAAATACAAAATACAGAAATTAAATATAAAAATACTACCTTTCTGCCACCTGCTTTGAAAGCTCCTGTTTCTTTACTGATCGAACCGCCCCCTCCCCCCACCCCAAAGATTCAGGCTGTGGAAGTGGAAGTGGTGGGACATACAGCTCTGGCGGAAAATCCTGCCCACTCCCAACAAGCACGCCATCCTCCCCTAGCCCCGTTCTCCAGCACTGTGCGGTGTGACCTCCGTTTCCAGAGTTCAGGAAGCCAGGGCCCACCAAGTGGAAGTGACCTTGCATCAGGTCGTGTTCCTGCGCACTTCCCAGAACCCAGCCCTCCTCTGTGTTTGCGCTGGCCGGTTCTTTTCTGTGTCCTTGTACACGATGGGCCACACTGAGGGGGGGACCACGTTAGACGTAGGCCCCTGTAACTCAGGGCTTATAGATCCACTGTAAGGAGTCACTAGGATTTGCAGGCTTGGAAACCCTTCTTCTGACCACCTCTGCCTTTCCTTGCTGGTAACTCCTCTGCAGAAGGTGGGCCTGAACTCGCTCATTCAGCAGAGAACCTTTGTATGGTCACTGAAAGGAAATTTATTTGCATGATTGAAATTCACAACTCCCGTATTCACTGACCTCCTTTTATACAGTAATAATATGAAAAAGCACATTTCTTCCTATGTCTGTGATCCTGATATTCTCTGATCTTTTTAATACCAAAACCTAAAGATTTTATGCTGGTTGAAGTGCTTTTTATCACATTAAAATGAAGAATGTTAACTAAACTCATGTTCTCTACATGAATATAATGCTCTAGTTCACCAGTTCTCAAAATCGTTGGGGCATTGTTAAAGCAAACCAGAACATCTAGAGTGTAGTCAGTTCTTCCCTTGATCAGGTGTGTTCATTTCCTCAGAATTCACCACCGTATATGTGTGCCTTTTCTCTATGCCCATCATGCGTTATAAAAACTACCTATACATCCATGCACGTGTGTATGTACACATGTACACACATACATGGAAACACATGTATGTGTATGAAGGCGGGTGGAGCACAGGGTCAGTATTTCAGAGAAGTTTCTTGGCTGTTGCTCATGGATCAGGACCAGGAACCACTGCACTGGAGGACATGGGCCTCTCCTGGGGTTCAGGGACTGGGTTTCCCTCGATAACCTGATTTCTGTGGCTGTAGAGTACAGTCTGCCTCCAATTCAATTCCACACGTGTTGATGAAGGAGTTCATTTTAGTGATACGTCACATTTGAATATTTAGCTCCTCTCCTGCTTTGTAAAAGATTCGGACAGGATTTCTTCTCTTACTCTTGTCCAGTAGATGAGGAAATGGGTTTTAGCCTGTAAGCTCCTAACGGAAATTAAGGACAGAGGGCTCTTTCCACTGTCACCGCTACGAACTTAATGAGTGAACTTGTAATGTCCCTTCTGTCTGGGAATGCTGCCTTTACTGAAGACAGATGCAGACCTCGTTTTGAGCATTGTTACTTCTGCTCACACCATACAAAGGAAAACACCTATGAGAGAAATAATTTTGAGTACACAGGTGCCTTCTTGGGGACATGGTCCTCATGCAGGTTGACTTTATGCAAGAGACACAAAGGGATAGTGGGTCGCTGTGCTGATTTAATCTTCACCTTAGGCTTTGGGCATTTTTAAGGGAAAGGTGGTTATTGTCACAGTTAACAACTAAGCATCATTCTAGTGATGATCAGTTTTGAAAACACAAGAGATCGTATCTGTGTGGTTCTGGAAGGCACAGGAATATATGAGAGCTGGAATAAAGGTGGAGATATGTACTTGCCTTTTCCTATTGGAAGTTTTTGTTTGTTTTTGTTTTTTATTTTTAGAGAGAGCGCGTGCGCAAGGCAGGGAGAAAGTCTGAGGGAGAGAGGGAGAATCTTTTTTTTTTTTTTTTTTTTTTTACAAATAGTTTATTGTCAGGTTGGTTTCCAGATAACACCTAGTGCTCACCCTCCTCCATGCCCGTCACCCCCCTCCCCCCACACACCCTTCAGTCCTCAGTTTGTTCTCAGCATTCAAGAGTCTCTCATGGTTTGCCAGAGAGGGAGAGTCTTAAGTCAGCTCCATGCTCAGCATGAGTTGGACACCTAGCTTGAACCCATGACCCTGAGGCCATGACCTGTGCCGAAACCCAGAGTTGGATGCTCAACCAGCTCAACCCAGAGTTGGATCCAATAAGTGGCCCTTATTGAATAAGTTTTTTTAATGCAGCACACAAAACATTTAAATTTAACATGAAAAAAAATTTTTAAACTACTCATAAAGTGTTATCCCTGGAACTACTTTTAAGATCATAATAGTCAATCCACCGAACTTCCGATGAGGAAGGCATAGAACTTCTCTACAGTCATACAAGCTGGTACTGGTTGGAGGGGGATGGAGACGTACAGATCAGGTAGCAATAGATGCCAGATGCTGGATTTAGTAAGTGTGGTTTGGTTTATTTTTGAGAGATGATGGGGGGGGGGGGCAGACAAAGGGACAGAGGATCTGAAGTGGGCTCTGAGCTGACAGCAGAGAGCCCCATGTGGGGTTGGAACCCACCAACCGTGAGATCATGACCTGAATGAAGTTGGATGTTCAACAAGCTGAGCCACCCCAGCGCCCCGGTATTTATATTTCTTTTTTCCACTTGATCAGATTGTCCTGAGACTGAGTTGGACTTTGTAGTATTTACTGGAGTGTGTGTGTGGGGGGGTGATTTTTCTGTAAAGTGGGATTTTTAACAAAACTACAAAACAACATCTTCATAAAAAAAAGAAAGTACATTTTTGACTAGGAAGGACTGGTTCATTGTTTTACGTTGGCTTGCCTTGTTTCTTGTGCGCCCTCCCCTGCCCAGGGGGATCATTGGGATGTTAGCTGTAGTACTGTCTTTGCCCACCAGGTGGCATAATTGCTTTACTTGAATGACTTCAGCTCTTTTTGATTCTCAGTGAGTTACAGTGATAACTCATTTCTTACTTTCTTAATAAAAGGAGATGACACGGTATGAAGAAAATTTTGGCATGCTCAATTTGAGTTATGGGAGAGAAATTGGTGCCACGTTTCCTTTGTGGTGAGAATGCTACTGCAAATGTCAGGATAATAAAAATTTTTTAAAACTGTATTTAAGGTTATAGTTTTGTCCTCAACCTGCCTTATGGTGTCAGGCTCTTGCTCTGAATAGAATATGCAAGATCACAAGGTGTCCTGAGTCTGCAGTGTCTAGAGGAGGGAGTGGGGTGGGGAGGGCTCAGGTTACCGTGGCAACTTTCATCCGCATTCTTCCCTTTCCTGCAGCTGAGTTTGAGACTGTCACTAACGGTACTAAGGACATTTCATTCATCGGATTGAAACATGAATATAGAAACAAGTGAGACCTCCCACGAGGCAGCATTTGCCTGTTACCCTCACTTCCTTCATCAACCGCCGCTTCATTTTCTTAACTCCATGCAAGCGGCATGGACTGTGTGGGCTCGCCTGGCTCAGTTCTCTGTGCCCTTTGCTTAGGAGGTGGGATAGCCCGAGAGGGTTAATATTTATTACAGGTGCTGTGGTCACGTACTGTGTGTGTGGATGGAAGTCCTAGCTCTGCTGTTTCCCAGCTGTGTGACCTTGGCCACATTGCTTCTCTGAGCTTTAGTTTCTTTCTTTAGGAATGGGACTGATCATGGAAATACTGGAGAGGATTACAGAGAATCCTCATAAAGAAGTTTAGAACAGTGGCTGACACATAGTAAATTCGCAGATAGTAACTACTGTTACTAATCAGTATAGCTATTGAACTTTTAGGAAGCTTATCTTGATATAACATCATGATCATTATTATTTACTGAGTATTTTGGATCTCATGCCAGTCTGCATCTATACTGTTGTTCTCTGTATTTCTGTTCTCTCTACTTGTGTTGTTTCAAGCTACTTCAGGAAATCAGTCCATTTTTCTTCCGTGTTTTGGCCTGCTCCCTAGTACAGTGTTCTGCACATAGTAAGGGTAGTTCAAGAAATGTTTGAGAAGGCTTTAGGAATTTTGTAAATTTTTCTGATGAATCTCACACACAGTCCGCCTTTAAGTGATGTTACCCCAAAACAGAACTCCTTTACCTGGGCCTTCTATGATGCTGAGTTCTTGTCAGAAAAGCCAGTGGTTTGTACAGCCTGTGTTCTTCTTAGAGAATCGAAGTGACACGTGTCTTTATCCATTATAACTTAAGATAGACGGTTCTCCTTGGTTGTTTCCTTAGGAATAGTCAAGGTTTAAAAAATACTGTGTTATACAAAGATAGAGTGGTTTTTAAAGGAGAGCACACCAAGTGACTGATTTTTCTGCTTAGAAGGTCCGGTCACCTGCTTGCACCCAGGCGCCTGCCTGGTCCTGCCCCCGTGCTGGGGCGGGGGGGGGCGCTGGCGCGCCTGACGACCGGACCCTTGCCTGCGTCCTGGCATTTTCTTAAGCCATGTGGACTTGCAGCAGCGGCTTAATCGCAGCGTACTTAGTGCCCCCGCCTGCAGGGCTCCTCACGCCCAGATTGGGGTGGCCTCTGGTTAACCTTTAATTTTTTAGAGATGAAATCAAGATTACTGCTGCCAGAGATGAGAAAGTACTGGAAAGGTCCCCAAGGAGCCTCGGGTTCGCTATTTTAGAGCTTTGGTCTCAGGCAGCTTGTATTGCTCTTGCCTCCCTTCCTGACACGTCCCTTACCCACCAGCTAACGTACGTGGTCACCCGGTCCTCCTTCGTTTTTGTGAAGGCGTTTGGGAGTGGGTCTTACTGGCTTAGGTTGAAAGCTTATTTTTGCTTAAGGAAAGCACGTGGGAGGTTTTGAAAATGCACGCTTCCCACCTTCGTCATGCCCTGCCGGCAGCTCCCGGCACGCTGTGTAAAGGGGCAGGGCAGGTGGTAGAGAAGGTACTGGAGGCCGTAGAAGCCGTGGCCGGTCACCCTTGTCCCCCGGCCGGGAAGGGGGCAGGAGGCAGGAGCTGAGGACTCTGCACGCGCAGCAGCGAGGCGGTGAGGGACACGGCTGGCGGCGGCAGCCTGCGTGCACACAGCCCTGTGCTGGATGAAGTCCGGTCTTCCACGTTCCGGGAGGGCTGCCTGCTCTGCGTAGTCTGCAGTTAGGCGATGGCGCGGCGTTGCTGGCGAGAGCTACTTCCCGGGAAGGTCAGGAAAGTTGCTGAAGGTAACACGGTGGAGCCCTGTGCTCGGCCACCACCGCCTGTGAGCTGCTTTTGTCCAGAGCCGGAGCCAAGATGGGACCTCCCACACCTGACCCGCGCTGCCTTTTCACTTGGTGGAAAAGAACCTTTTTCTTCTGTGACATCGTGCACGTGACAGCGCTCCCAGCATTCATTTAACAAATTGTTTATCTGATCTTCGTTGGATGCTGGGGACAGTGACGGGAATGAAAATTGTATTTTTGCTGGTGGGCGTCAGATGGTAATTCTTTGGCAAGTTGCAAGGCTCCCCACATATTAACTTGCTTTGTCCTGCCTTCAGGTCACCTGGTAGAGATACAGGTGACTTCCCCTAAGTGGCTCTGATAAAGTGCTTTCTTCCTTTGCTTTAGATTTGAGTCCTCAGGGTAGTCTACAAGAAAATCGAAAAGAGGAGTGATTTTAAAGGTTACTTATTAAGAACACCTTGCTGTTTACAGCTCGGAAAGTGTTCTGCCCAAACTTGGCTATAATGCTCGGAATCCACTTTTAGTCCATTTTACTGTTCCTGTCACCAGCTAATAATTTTCCTGTTAAAAAGCAAAGCAGGTGAAAATAGCGTAGCATCCAAAGAATGCTTCGTTTTCCTTGTAATTAAAAAATTTTTTTAATGTTTTATTTATTTCTGAGAGAGAGAGAGGGAGAAAGGGGCAGCGTGAGCAGGGGAGGGTCAGAGAGAGAGGGAGACACAGAATCGGAAGCAGGCTCCAGGCTCTGAGCTGTCAGCACAGAGCCCGACATGGGGCTTGAACCCACAAACCACGAGATCATGACCTGAGCTGAAGTCGGACGCTTAGCCGTCTGAGCCATCCAGGCGCCCCTCCTTGTAATTTTTAAACTAAATCCGGTTGGAGACATGGGGACAGGCTTACTGGCCCTGTTACTGATGCAGCAGAAAGGACTCCTGAACAGAGAACGGTGGGCAGGGCGGGTTCCTGGGGCAGTGCACTGTGGGGCCTGCCCCCTGCCCGGCTCAGACATGGGTGCGCGGGTTTGCTCGCAGATCACATGACTGAGTGGTGGCTGTGCACACATCAAGTGTTCCTCACTCGGCGAAGGTAAATGGCCGTGTCTGGACATTTGTACGCTTGTGGAGTTGAGATTGTACAGCAGAAGTTTGAGGTTCATTTGCAAGATATCTATGAGAAGAAACCACCCTCCCAGCAGACCCTCCCCAGGGTTGACCCTCAGTTCACTGTAGATTGCTTTCCCCTCTGCCCGTACACACGTCTCTTTACTTAGTTTTATCATCCAACCTGCAGTTTTTCCGCCGAGGTCCCCGTGTGAGCCACGTGGCCTCACCGTTCATCAATATTGTACGTAAAGCTTAGGGCATTTTTCTCTTACGTGGCATAACCCAGCCTATTGTGAAATAAATCAGCAAGGGACACACTTTGGAATAATTCCTCCCCATTTTTAAGATCACCCATTCCAACTTTTGTGACAGACCAGGGTCATTTAGTTTGTCGTTTGCTGACTCTTGGGTAAATAGGAATTTTACTACAGTTGAACCTTGAACAACGTGGGGTGCCAACACCCTGTGTAGTAAAAAGTTCACATGCAGGTTTTGACTCCCCAGAAACATAACTACTGATGGCCTGCTGACGACATAAAGAGCCAGTGAACACACATTACACGTTGTGCGTTAATGTGACGCACACTGTTTTCTTCCAGTAATGGAAGCCAGAGAAAAGACAGTGCTGTTGAGAAAATACTTTGACAGCACTGGACTGTAAAAGATCCTTGTGAAAGTGGACCCATGTAGTTCAAACTTGAGGTCAAGGGTCTGGTGTATATATTCTGAGTGAAGCAACTGTCTGTTGTATGTACTTTCAGTATGAAAAAAGGAAATAGAAAACTAGTGCCTTGGTATTGAAACGAATACTGAGTTGTACTGTATGTAGTCACAGTTGGAGTGACCTTGACTTTTTCTTCTTCAGTGGAAAAGCTTTTCCTCTACTGTTAGAATACCTGTTAATAAAAGAGTTTGAATTCTTCTTCAGAGAGTTGATTTCTTTTTTGTAAATTGGTTGTCCGTTGTGCCACCATTAGGTAAGACGGTTGTGGTGGAATTGAATAGCGTCCTGAGCCCGGGAGGCTCTGACTTTTCCTCGGCTGCTTCCTTAACTCCCTGGGTAATAACAGTGGGCAAGGGAGTCACTCAGAGCCTGGTTTTCTCAACTCTTAAATTTGGTCATTGCACCTGGAGAGTGAGCCTGGCGGGTGGGGAGAGGGAGAGGTGGCTGAACCAGAGGGACTTATGTTTGTTTCAGACGGTTCTGTGCTATTGGGTTTTTTTTTCCCCCAAGCTTGTGTTATTTTTGTAATTTACAAAATTTATAAAAATGAAAAACTTATATAAGCATGTAATGAAGTGTTATTGATTAGTAGTCTCTCTCTCTCTCTCTCTTTTTTTTTCCTGGAAGAAAAGCTGGAAGATGTAGAAAGGAAGTAACTTTGGGATGGCAGCTTCCCCTCAGTACCAGAGCCAGTCAGTTTTCCTTGGTGCTACCTTAGTGCTTGAAGACCTGGCACTTGTCACCTTGATTTGGAAGTTGAAAGCAAATAGCAGGCATTGATTCGTGTAACTCATGTTGTAGATTTTTTTAACGTGAAGATAAGTTGTTTGTTTTTCAACTTCAGTTGAGACTAAAAACAAACCCCAATTTAATATTTCTTTTTATTTCTTTTGATTATCTTTCAGAGTACCCCTGTGATATTTGTTTATCATAGAAAATTTAATAAGTAAAACCACGTTAAAAAAAAGAATCATGATCTCTCCCATCCATAGACAAGTACTGTTAATATTATAGTATATTTTTAACCATTCCTTTTGGGATTTATATATGTAAGACCCAGAGTGGGATCCTGTTATATGGTTCTGTCTTCTTACTGTCTGTTCTTTATTTTTTTTCTCCTGTATGGCAGGCCTGAAGTGTGTGTGTGTGTGTGTGTGTGTGTGTATACACATATGTATTTATATATACAGTTTATATATATATATATATATAAAATTGTAGTGCTCATATCCTGTGATTCCCTATCCTTCAGTCTGTTTACTTTCTCTTGTCTTGTTTTTCAGTAGATGAATACATCGCCATTGCTAAAGAGAAGCATGGGTACAACATGGAGCAGGTAACAACATGGTGTCCTTTGTTGTTAAAATGGGTTTGTTTGTTTTTATTTATTTATTTTTTAATAGCTGACCTGTTAAATTGTGTTCTGTGTGTTAAGTGACCGTGCAGTTTTTTAGTGGTCACTTGCAAATTAAACAAGGCTCTGGTCCCCCTTTTACTGCTTGAGATGAATTAGAGAGCCCTTTTATTTGAAAGCCATCTGTGTGTTTCTGCAGCTTTGTAGTAGTTAGGGTTCAGTACTTCCCTGTTTGAATATGTGGTTTGTCATTTGTGTGTTTGTGTGATGGGTTTTTTCCTGACTTCGTGTGACATGTCACACTCAGACCCACAGTGTTCTCTTTTCATATTAACTGTTGTGAATCACTTGCAAGTTGTAATATTTGTTGAAAAGTTTTCTTTTAAAAATTGCTTGGAACCTATTAATGAGAAAACTAGGAGATTAATTTTTCCCCAGAAGTAGGATGATAATCTTATTTCAGCCTTATTTCTAATTCCTATTTTATTAATAAGCATATTAATTTGGATTAGTGCTTTCCTTGGCATTGATCTAGATTTTACAGACTGTTACTAGCATTTATCCTCATGATTGGGGGAAATACTAAGTTACATTGTATAGAATTGGACTCTTTGTTTTAGCCTTGGCCTTACTTTCAATTATTCCAGCTTGGTAGAATTGGTTAGAAAGGCCAATTATAATGAGACAGTTCCAGAATCTTTAAAAGCATGAGATTTATCCTTTTTCTTTTTCCAAATCTTACTCATGAATTTCACCAAGTTGCTCGGAACATCACCAGTTTTTAAAAAGATTTTATTTTATTTATTTATTTTAGAAGTTTATTTATCTTGAGAGAGAGAGAGAGAGAGAGCATGAGCAGGGGAGAGGCAGAGAGAGAGGGAGAGAGAGTCCCAAGCAGCCTCTGCTCTGTTGGCGCAGAAACCCAGAATCAGATGCTTAACGGATTGAGCCACTGAGAAGCCTGTACAGATTTTATTTTTAAGTATCTCTACAGTCATCATGGGGCTCTAACTCATGACCTTGAGATCCAAGAGTCACATACTCTACCAACTGAGCCAGCCATCCACCCTGAAGATCACCAGTTTTTTTTTTATCTTTTTTTTTTAATTTCTTTTTTAATGTTTTTTTTTTTTTTTTTTT